>NC_088401.1:3929519-4084519 GCF_034236695.1 Oncorhynchus nerka | reverse complement strand
ATGTAACCACGAGTCAATGTAACTACTAGTTAATGTAACCACTAGTTAATGTAACCATGAGTTAATGTAACCATGAGCTAATGTAACCACTAGTTAATGTAACCACTAATTAATGTAACCATGAGTTAATGTAACCAATAGTTAATGTAACCACTAGTTAATGTAACCACGAGTAATGTAACCACGAGTTAATGTAACAATAAGTTAATGTAACAATAAGTTAATGTAACCACTAGTTAATGTAACCACTAGTTAATGTAACCATGAGTTAATGTAACAATATGTTAATGTAACCACTAGTTAGTGTAACAATAAGTCACTGTAACCACTAGTTAATGTAACCATGAGTTAATGTAACAATAAGTTAATGTAACCACTAGTTAGTGTAACCACATGTTAATGTAACCACGAGTTAATGTAACCACAAGTTAATGTAACCACAAGTTAATGTAACCACTAGTTAATGTAACCACTAGTCAATATAACCATGAGTTAATGTAACCACTAGTTAATGTAACAATAAGTTATTGTAACCATGAGTTAATGTAACCACTAATTAATGTAACCATGAGTTAATGTAACCATTAGTTAATGTAACCACGAGTTAATGTAACCACTAGTTAATGTAACAATAAGTTATTGTAACCATGAGTTAATGTAACCACTAGTTAATGTAACAATAAGTTATTGTAACCATGAGTTAATGTAACCACGAGTTAATGTAACAATAAGTTATTGTAACCATGAGTTAATGTAACCACTAGTTAATGTAACCATGAGTTAATGTAACCACTAGTTAATGTAACAATAAGTTATTGTAACCATGAGTTAATGTAACCACTAGTTAATGTAACCATGAGTTAATGTAACCATTAGTTAATGTAACCACGAGTTAATGTAACCACTAGTTAATGTAACCACGTGCAGTTTTGTTGCACAGCTGACATTTCTAGTAGCTGTGGGCCAGGAACTAGTACACACAGACATTTCTGTTCACCTAACAATCACCCAGTTTGTTCGACCAGTCCCAAATGAAACCATATTTCCTGTTTAGTAAATTGCTTGGGACCAGAGCCCTATGGGAACTGCTTTAGGCTGACATTTGGGACACACCTTTAGTTAGACCAGTCAGTCAGCCAGTCATTCGGTCAGTCAGACAGCCAGTAAGTCAGTTAGTAAATCAGTCAGCCAGCAAGTCAGCCAGTCAGCCAGCCAGTCAGTCAGCCCAGCCAGTCAGTCAGTCAGCCAGCCAGCAAGTCAGCCAGTAAGCCAGACAGCCAGTGAGCCAGTCAAGTCAGCCAGTGAGCCAGTCAACCAGTAGGTCAGTCAGCTAGCCAGTCAGCCAGTCAGCCTGCCAACCAGCCAGTCAGCCAGTCAGTCAGTCAGTCAGTCAGTCAGCCTACCACCAGCCAGTCAGTGAGCTAGTCAGCCAGTAGGTCAGTCAGCTAGCCATCAGTCAGTCAGTCAGCCTACCACCAGCCAGTCAGCCAGTCAGCCTGCCAACCAGTCAGTCAGTCAGTCAGCCAGCCTACCACCAGCCAGTCAGTGAGCTAGTCAGACAGTAGGTCAGTCAGCTAGCCAGTCAGTCAGTCAGTCAGCCTACCACCAGCCAGTCAGCCAGTCAGCCAGTCAGCCAGTCAGCCTGCCAACCAGCTAGTCAGCCAGTCAGTCAGTCAGCCTGCCAACCAGCCAGCCAGTCAGTCAGTCAGTCAGCCTACCACCAGCCAGTCAGCCAGTCAGCCAGTCAGCCAGTCAGCCTGCCAACCAGCTAGTCAGCCAGTCAGTCAGTCAGCCTGCCAACCAGCCAGCCAGTCGGTCAGTCAGTCAGCTAGCCAGTCAGCCAGCCGGTCAGTCAGTCACCCTACCACCAGCCAGTCAGTCAGCCAGCCAGTCAGTCAGCCTGCCAACTAGCCGGTCAGCCAGTCAGCCAGTCAGCACCTCCATATGCTCTCACGTGCAACCCTAGCAGTAACGTGTCATTGAGGGCTGAGCTCGGTCGAAACACACCGATCAGAGGGAAACGATGTGTTGCCTGCTGGGAGATTGTTAGTCAGACATTATTTTAGCTGTCTGCAACTAAAATAGTTTTTTTTTTTTGTGGGCCTCGAAAGCTTCCTTCCATGATTGGTAAAACAGAGCTGTGCCATAATCTGTGACCACAGAGGGGGCTGGGATGTTGATTACCCTAACCAACCCATACAGACCTCAACCTTTGGAATTCAACATGACATCACCGGGCAGCATCTGCCCAGGCAATAACTTCTGAGGTCTCTCTGCAGGCTAACCGTCAGCCGCCCGAGACCCAGACCAAACCAGTCTCTAATTTATTTCTCCCAGAGCGGAAAAACAATTAAGAGGTGGAAGAAAAAGGAGAAGGGAAATCCAACGTGTAATATTCCTGTCAGGCGTAATGATGACAATTATGGTAGTCATTCCTGTGTGGGTCACAGACCTGTGTTACCAAAGCAACGTGAGGACCAATAGCTGTTAGGCTAATAGTGAAGAGACACACAGTAGTGGGAACAGGGCATCGGAACCTTATTGGGTGGGTCAGATGGTCAATAACATGTCCTAGACCTTATAACCCAGCTGGGATCCATGTGAAAGGGGAACTGAATGACTGAATCATTGTAATTGCATTAGTCAATGGAACAACTACTGCAGGCCTGTAAAACCAAAACCTACACCTACTCATCAACTCACATACGGGGCGGCAGGGTAGCCTAGTGGTTAGAGCGTTGGACTAGTAACCGGAAGGCTGCAAGTTCAAACCCCCGAGTTCAAACCCCCGAGCTGACAAGGTACAAAATCTGTCGTTCTGCCCCTGAACAGGCAGTTAACCCACTGTTCCTAGGCCGTCATTGAAAATAAGAATTTGTTCTTAACTGACTTGCCTAGTTAAATAAAGGTAAAATAAAAAATAAATAAAAATACGTCATCAACAGAGGGATGTTTCTCTCCACCTCCACATCTAACTGGGTCCGCTAGCTAAGTTACACAGCAACCAAAAGATTAAGAGCTTTTAATTCCTCAATGACTAGGTTAATAACAGAATTCAATGGGCTTATCTAAGACAAGCTCTCTAGACTACACAGACTCTCACAACCTCAATCCAAATATAGTGTCTCTGGTCCAGCCACATTGTCTCTAGTCCATCCACAGTGTCTCTGGTCCAGCCACATTGTCTCTGGTCCAGCCACAGTGTCTCTGGTCCATCCACATTGTCTCTAGAGACACTGTGGCTGGACCAGAGACACTGTGGCTGGACCAGAGAAGAATGAGTAGGAGAGAAGTAGAAGGAGTAGGAGGAGAAGGAGAGAGGAGAAGGAGAAGGAGAGGAAGACAAGGAGAAGAGGAGTAGGAGAGGAGGAGAAGGAGAGGAGGAGAAGGAGTATGAGAAGGAGAGGAAGACAAGGAGAGGATGAGAAGGAGAGGAGGGGAAGGAGAAGAGTAGAAGGACAGGATGACAAGGAGAGGAGGAGAAGGAGAGGAGGGGAAGGAGCGGAGGAGAAGGAGTAGGAGGGGAAAAAGGAGAGGAAGACAAGGAGAAGAGAAGAAGGAGATGAGAAGAAGAGGAGGAGAAGGAGAGGAGGGGAAGGAGTGTGGGAGAAGGAGAGGAGCATTTTTATACAGTAAACACATTGCCTCTACAACCCCATCACTTAAATGTAATACTACATACTTCCCAACTGTCATTCAGGCGTTTGCCACCTGGCTTTGGGACCATGGGAATGCCCTGCTTGTTATTGTGTGAATCATATCATATTTGATGGTTGACTGAAGAATGCCACAAACACAACACCAACAACAAAAACAGAAGGCCAAACACATCTTACAGAGAAGGAGCTATAAGTGACAATGTTCCAAGAAAGCAATTGTAGGCTACGCCTGCCAGCTAAGTTTGATAGCACTAGGCTGGTATTACAGCCCAGATTCATTACACACCATAGAATGAATGGCAGGCTGGTATTACAGCCCAGAGTCATTACACACCATAGAATGTATGGCAGGCTGGTATTACAGCCCAGAGTCATTATACACCATAGAATGTATGGCTGGCTGGTATTACAGCCCAGAGTCATTATACACCATAGAATGTATGGCTGGCTGGTATTACAGCCCAGAGTCATTATACACCATAGAATGTAGGGCTGGCTGGTATTACAGCCCAGATTCATTACACACCATAGAATGAATGGCAGGCTGGTATTACAGCCCAGAGTCATTATACACCATAGAATGAATGGCAGGCTGGTATACAGCCAGAGTCAACCATGTATGGCTGGCTGGTATTACAGCCCAGATTCATTACACACCATAGAATGAATGGCAGGCTGGTATTACAGCCCAGAGTCATTATACACCATAGAATGTATGGCTGGCTGGTATTACAGCCCAGATTCATTACACACCATAGGATGAATGGCAGGCTGGTATTACAGCCCAGAGTCATTATACACCATAGAATGTATGGCTGGCTGGTATTACAGCCCAGATTCATTACACACCATAGAATGAATGGCAGGCTGGTATTACAGCCCAGAGTCATTATACACCATAGAATGTATGGCTGGCTGGTATTACAGCCCAGAGTCATTATACACCATAGAATGTAGGGCTGGCTGGTATTACAGCCCAGAGTCATTATACACCATAGAATGTAGGGCTGGCTGGTATTACAGCCCAGATTCATTACACACCATAGAATGAATGGCAGGCTGGTATTACAGCCCAGAGTCATTATACACCATAGAATGTATGGCTGGCTGGTATTCCAGCCCAGATTCATTACACACCATAGAATGAATGGCAGGCTGGTATTACAGCCCAGAGTCATTATACACCATAGAATGTATGGCTGGCTGGTATTACAGCTCAGATTCATTACACACCATAGAATGAATGGCAGGCTGGTATTACAGCCCAGAGTCATTATACACCATAGAATGTATGGCTGGCTGGTATTACAGCCCAGAGTCATTATACACCATAGAATGTAGGGCTGGCTGGTATTACAGCCCAGAGTCATTATACACCATAGAATGTATGGCTGGCTGTTACACACCATAGAATGTATGGCTGGCTGTTACACACCATAGAATGTATGGCTGGCTGGTATTACAGCCCAGAGTCTGTTATACAACATAGAATATATGAGTGGATTTAAGGTGGAGTTTCCTGTGCGAAAGTGTTCATAGAAGTCTGTGTCCCAAAAGGCACCATATGAGGTGCACAACTGTTTCGGTTAAAAGTAGTCCACCGTATAGGAAATACACTATACAAACACAAATGTATGTGGACACCCCTTCAAATTAGTGGATTCGGCTATTTCAGCCACACCCATTGCTGACAGGTGTATAAAATCCAGCACACAGGCATGCAATCTCCATAGACAAACATTGGCAGTAGAAAGGTCTGTACTGAAGAGCTCAGTGACTTCAAAAACGTGTCACCGTCATAGGATGCCACCGTTCAAACAAGTCAGATCATCAAATTTCTGTCCTGCTGGAACTGCCCCGGTCAACTGTAAGTGCTGTTATTGTGAAGTGGAAACGTCTAGGAGCAACAACGGCTCAGCTGCGAAGTGGTAGGCCACACAAGCTCACAGAACAGGACCACCGAGTGCCGAAGCGCGTAAAAATCGCCTCGGTTGCAACACTCAGTACTGAGTTCCAAACTGCCTCTGGAATAAACGTCAGCACAATATCGTCGGGAGCTTCATGAAATGGGTTTCCATGGCCGAGCAGCCGCACACAAGCCTAAGATCACCATGCGCAATGCCAAGCGTCGACTGGAGTTGTGTAAAGCACGTCGCCATTGGACTCTAGAGCAGTGGAAACACGTTCTCTAGAGTGATGAATCACGCTTCACCATCTGGCAGTCCAACGGATGAATCTGGGTTTGGTGGATGCCAGGAGAACGCTACTTGCCCCAATATATAGTGCCAACTGTAATGTTTGGTGGAGGAGGAATAATGGTCTGGTGCTGTTTTTCATGGTTCGTGCTCAGCTCCTTAGTTCCAGTGAATGGATCTCTTAAATCTACAGCACACAATGACATTCTAGATGATTCTGTGCTTCCAACTTGCCAACAGTTTGGGGAAGTCCTTTTCCTGTTTCAGCATGACAGTGCCCCCGTGCACAAAGCGAAGTCCATACAGAAATGGTTTGTCGAGATCGGTGTGGAAGAACTTGACTGTCCTGCACAGAGCCCTGACCTCAACCCCATGGAACACCTTTGTGATGAATTGGAATGCCGAAAGGCCAGCCAGTCCTAATCACCCAACATCATTACTCGACCTCACTAATGCTTGTGGCTGAATGGAAGCAAGTCCCAGCAGCAATGTTCCAACATCTAGTGGAATCCCTTCCCAGAAGAGTGGAGGCTGTTATAGCAGCAAAGAGGGGACCAACTCCATATTAAAGCCTTCCCAGAAGAGTGGAGGCTGTTATAGCAGCAAAGAGGGGACCAACTCCATATTAAAGCCTTCCCAGAAGAGTGGAGGCTGTTATAGCAGCAAAGGGGGACCAACTCCATATTAAAGCCTTCCCAGAAGAGTGGAGGCTGTTATAGCAGCAAAGGGGGGACCAACTCCATATTAAAGCCTTCCCAGAAGAGTGGAGGCTGTTATAGCAGCAAAGGGGGGACCAACTCCATATTAAAGCCTTCCCAGAAGAGTGGATGGAGGCTGTTATAGCAGCAAAGAGGGGACCAACTCCATATTAAAGTCTTCCCAGAAGAGTGGAGGCTGTTATAGCAGCAAAGAGGGGACCAACTCCATATTAATGCCCATGATTTTGGAATGAGATGTACAACGAGCAGTTCTCCACATACGTTTCAAATCAAATCAAATGTATTTGTCACATACACATGGTTAGCAGATGTTAATGCGAGTGCAGCGAAATGCTTGTGCTTCTAGTTCCGACCATGCAGTAATATCTAACAAGCAATATAACCTAACAAATTTCGCAACAACTACCTTATACACACAAGTGTAAAGGAATGAATACGAATATGTACATAAAGATATATGAATGAGTGATGGCCGAACGGCATAGGCAAGATGCAGCAGATGGTATAGAGTACAGTATATACATATGAGATAAGTAATGTAGGGTATGTAAACATTATATAAAGTGGCATTGTTTAAAGTGGCTAGTGATACATTACATCAAGTTGACAAGATGCAGTAGATGGTATAGAGTACAGTATATACATATGAGATGAGTAATGTAGGGTATGTAAACATTATATAAAGTGGCATTGTTTAAAGTGGCTAGTGATACATTACATCAAGATGGCAAGATGCAGCAGATGGTATCGAGTACAGTATATACATATGAGATGAGTAATGTAGTGTTTAGTCATAATGTAGTGTTTAGCTAGGTAGCCAGCTAGAAAACGTAGCTACCCACAATGATACCAAATTCCCTAAACAAACTGCACTATCAATTTAGGGATTGAGTGAAGATTAACTTAGAAACGTTGTATTACAACGAGAACGCGATTGGTCGACAGTCTGCTGGGCGTGGGGTGTTATAGGTTCCTTAATTCACTAGATTCCCATCTCCTGTGTATAATATCTCTGGCAATGGCACAATGCATCTGGGACTAAAGAGGCAGACAAATAGGACAAATATGCTAGACACTCCAAATCAAATCAAATGTATTTATATAGCCCTTCTTACATCAGCTGATATCTCAAAGTGCTGTACAGAAACCCAGCCTAAAACCCCAAACAGCATGCAATGCAGGTGTAGAAGCACTCCATTAATTACTCATTTCTCGTGGTGGCAATATCGCAAAAATAGGATCAATGGCTCGATGGAGAGAAGACATCCTCATTGGCCAGTATTGAAATCTGACAGGATAGAAGACATCCTCATTGGCCAGTATTGAAATCTCACAGGATAGAAGACATCCTCATTGGCCAGTATTGAAATTTGACAGGATAGATGTTTTAAGTTGTATTTATATGAATTTCCAGTGAGAGGGACTTTATCACGGTGCTACGTCATACCGGACGGATTTCTGCATGCTTGAAAGCCAAGTCAACGCAGAAAACATGAAATGGTCCCCGGGGATTGATAGAACATGACTTAGAGATGCACAAAAACAATATAACATAAAAAAATGGGTGAACCTTTCCTTTAAGGTCAGGGTTAGGCATTAGGGTTAGCAGTGTGGTTAAGGTTAGTGTTAAGACTTGTGGCTGTGCCGGCTAGTGACCACTCTGCAGAGCTAACTCCAGGGAAAAAATTCAGGACAAAAAAATGCCAACCTGCTGCTTTTTACTAAACAGTACGTGTGAAATAGTATGTAGTACGATTAGCACACAGTATGTGGTTTAAATCAGTAGTAATACTGTAATGAGATTACATAGTTCCCTGTCAAACTCCAAACTCACTCCACACAGTTGTCACTGACTAGTTGGATATTAATCTCCCACTGAACAAACCATTTCTGTACTTACAGTATTCTTTATAAATTCTTATAAATTCACATACCGCCCACAAAACAGATCCAAATATTTACTAAATAAACTAAAGTAAACAATTCAAAATAAATTAAAAGTAACACAATAAAATTAAAATAATGAAGCTTTATACAGGGGGTAGTCTGTACATACCCTTATTATCTATGACTTGGGTGACTGTAGTCTTTAAACACATTATTGGGCCTTCTTCTGACACCACCTGGTATATAGGTCCTGGATGGCAGGAAGCTTGGCCCCAAAGGTTGTATTGGGCCGCACGCACTCCTCTCTGTAGTGCCTTACGGTCGGACGCCGAGCAGTCGCCATACCAGACAGTGATGCAACTGGTAAGGATGCTCTCGATGGTGCAGCTGTATACCTTTTTGAGGATCTGGGGACCCATGCCAAATCATTTCAGTCTCCTGAGGGGAATAGGTTTTGTCGTGCCCTCTTCACAACTGTCTTGGTATGTTTGGACCATGATAGTTTGTTGGTGATGTGGACACCAAGGAACATGAAGCTCTCAACCTGCTCCACTACAGCCCTGTCGATGTTAATGGGGGCGTGTTCAGCCCTCCTTTTCCTCCTTCCTATAGGCTGTCTCATCGTTGTCGGTGATCAGTCCTACCACTGTTGTGTCATCAGCTAACTGTATGATGGTGTTGGAGTTGTGCTTGGCCACGCAGTGGTGGGTGAACAGGGAGTACAGGAGGGGACTAAGCACACACCCCTGCTGGGCCCCTGTGTTGAGGTTCAGTGTGGCGGAGGTTGTTGGTGCCTACCCTCACCATCTGGGGGCGTCCCAACAGGAAGTCCAGAATCTAGTTGCAAAGGGAGCTGTCCAGTCACGAGCTTGGAGAGCTCTGTGGTGTTGAACGCTGAGCTGTAGTCGATGAACAACATTTTAACATAGGTGTTCCTCTTGTTCAGGTGGGAGAGGGCAGTGTGGAGTGCAATTGAGATCGCATCATCTGTAGATCTGTTGGGGCGGTATGCGAATTGGAGTGGGTCTAGGGTATCCGGGAGGATGGATTTAATGTGTACCATGACTTTTAAATCACTTCATGATTATAGATGTGAGTGCTACAGGGTGGTAGTCATCGTGGTTAGTTCTTGGCAAACAGGAATGATGGTGGTGAGTTTGAATCATGTGGGGATTACAGGCTAGGACAAGTAGAGGTTAAAAATGACCTTGACGATGCCTGGCAGCTGTCCTGCGCTTTGAGAAACGTGCCCTGGAATACCGTCCAGCCCAGCGGCCTTGAGAGTGTTGAACAAATTAAAAACCTTACTCAAGTCGGCCTGGGAGAGCGAGACCACCCAACCTTCTGGCTCGGCAGGGGCCCTGGCGGCTCTACGTTGATTTGGTTGAGTTCGTCTGGTAGAGAGACATTATTGGACAGATAATGGCTTGGTCTTCCTTTGTAATCCATAATGGACTGCAGGCCCTGACGCATGGAGCGCTGGATTCCACCTTGCTCCTATATTGTCCTTTTTGCCTGTTTGATGTCTCTGTGGAGGTTGTAGTTGGACTTTTTAATATGTATTCATGTCCTCAGCCGTAACCTCGGGTTGGCTACGATAGCCCTGTGTACTACGGTAGCTCCGTCCTTTAGTTTGTGATAATCCAGGGCTTTTAATTGGGTAAGTAGTGGACCTTCACTTCGCCGATACATTTTCCGATAAGGTCGATGCTATTGGCGGAGGTCTTGGAACATATTCCAGTCAGCACTGGTCAAAGCAGTCCTGCGGCTTAGCTTCCGCTTCGGAGGACCCTTTATCTACGGAGATCGTCACTGGTACTTCCTGTTTGAGTATAGTCATGATCTGATTTGCCGAAGGGAGGACAAGGGAGGGCCTTGTGTGCTTGCTTGTGGGTTTAAGTAACAATGGTCTGGGACTTTATCACCCCCTAGTGGTGAAGGAGACGCGTTGACAGAAGTTGGGCATCACGTGTCTTAGTGGCGCAGAATTAAAAATCACCGGCAACAAGGGAAGCAGCTTCCGGATGCATGGTTTTCTGCTTGATTATAGCCTCTGTCACGTTCTGACCTTTATTTCCTTTGTTTTGTATTTATTTAGTATGGTCAGGGCGTGAGTTGGGTGGGCAGTCTATGTTTGTTTTTCTAGGTTTTGGGTATTTCTATGTTTCGGCCTAGTATGGTTCTCAATCAGAGGCAGGTGTCATTAGTTGTCTCTGATTGAGAATCATACTTAGGTAGCCTGGGTTTCACTGTGTGTTTGTGGGTGATTGTTCCTGTCTCTGTGTTTGCACCAGATAGGGCTGTTTTAGGTTTTCTCACGTTTGTTGTTTATGTTAGTTATCTCATGTGTAGTTTCTTTATAAATTAAAGAACATGAATAACCACCATGCTGCATTTTGGTCCGCCTCTCTTTCACCAGAAAACCCTTACAGCCTCGTACATCTCGTTGAGTGCCAGCTTATTGTTGTTGTTGTCCTGAGGTGAAATATGCAGTACACAGCAGTCACAAAAACAGATAAAAACTCTCTCGGAGGTAGAAGGGTCGGGCATTAGATCACGCCCCCCACTCCATCATACCAAATGATAGCGGATACATTTAGTTAGGGCTCCCCCCACTCCATCATACCAAATGATAGGGGATACATTTAGTTAGGGCTCCCCCCACTCCATCATACCAAATGATAGCAGATACATTTAGTTAGGGCTCCCCCCACTCCATCATACCAAATGATAGCAGATACATTTAGTTAGGGCTCCCCCGACTCCATCATACCAAATGATAGGGGATACATTTAGTCAGGGCTCCCCCCACTCCATCATACCAAATGATAGGGGATACATTTAGTTAGGGCTCCCCCCACTCCATCATACCAAATGATAGCAGATACATTTAGTTAGGGCTCCCCCCACTCCATCATACCAAATGATAGGGGATACATTTAGTCAGGGCTCCCCCCACTCCATCATACCAAATGATAGGGGATACATTTAGTCAGGGCTCCCCCACTCCATCATACCAAATGATAGGGGATACATTTAGTCAGGGCTCCCCCCACTCCATCATACCAAATGATAGCGGATACATTTAGTTAGGGCTCCCCCACTCCATCATACCAAATGATAGGGGATACATTTAGTTAGGGCTCCCTCCACTCCATCATCCCAAATGATAGCAGATACATTTAGTCAGGGCTCCCCCCACTCCATCATACCAAATGATAGCAGATACATTTAGTCAGGGCTCCCCCCACTCCATCATACCAAATGATAGCAGATACATTTAGTTAGGGCTCCCCCCACTCCATCATACCAAATGATAGGGGATACATTTAGTCAGGGCTCCCCCCACTCCATCATACCAAATGATAGGGGATACATTTAGTCAGGGCTTCCCCCACTCCATCATACCAAATGATAGGGGATACATTTAGTTAGGGCTCCCCCCACTCCATCATACCAAATGATAGGGGATACATTTAGTCAGGGCTCCCCCCACTCCATCATACCAAATGATAGGGGATACATTTAGTTAGGGCTCCCTCCACTCCATCATACCAAATGATAGCAGATACATTTAGTCAGGGCTCCCCCCACTCCATCATACCAAATGATAGGGGATACATTTAGTGCAACAACAAACAAAAGAATAGTAAAGATAATAAATAATAGTAAAGATAATCAACAAAAATAATCACAAAAAAGCTAAGTTGGATCAGAGCTCGCAAGATGCAAAGGTGTCATCGGGAACTGACATGAACTGAACCTGGTTACTGAATAGTTTAATAATTACATCCTCCTTTCCTTTTCCTCCCTTCCTCCATCTGTCATCCACCCACTCCAGCCATTCTTCATGGTTTATCCTCCAGGAGGACAGAGGGGGGGGGGGATCAGTACAGCATCAACACGCACACACACACCAGACGCCAGTTCATTCTGTTCACTTGGTCCTCTACAGCTGTTCAGCACCCAACATCCTGACAGAGAGAGTAGAGAACAGAGATAGTAGAGAACAGAGAGAGTAGAGAGTAGCCTAGAGAACAGAGAGAGTAGAGAGTAGCATAGAGAACAGAGAGAGTAGAGAGTAGCCTAGAGAACAGAGAGAGAGTAGAGAGTAGCATAGAGAACAGAGAGAGTAGAGAGTAGCATAGAGAACAGAGAGAGTAGAGAGTAGCCTAGAGAACAGAGAGAGTAGAGAACAGAGAGAGTAGAGAGTAGCCTAGAGAACAGAGATAGTAGAGAACAGAGAGAGTAGAGAGTAGCCTAGAAAACAGAGATATTAGAGAACAGAGAGAGTAGAGAGTAGCCTAGAAAACAGAGATAGTAGAGAACAGAGAGAGTAGAGAGCAGCCTAAAGAACAGAGAGAGTAGAGTAGCCTAGAGTACAGAGAGAGTAGAGAACAGAGAGAGTAGAGAACAGAGATAGTAGAGAACAGAGAGAGTAGAGAACATAGAGAGTAGAGAACAGAGTACATAGAAGACAGATGGACTTTTAAAATGACAAGCAAATCTATAAGTAAAAAGGCTTCTTCTTTGTTGATGAAATGTAAAATATAAAAATGAGACCAATCAGCTTTTGTCATCGTTTACAGACAAAAGCTAGTAAAGGCTCATAGAGTTTTTAATTCCATCGTAAAGCTATCTTTAGCATCATAAAGCTATCTTTAGCATCATAAAGCTATCTTTAGCATCATAAAGCTATCTTTAGCATCATAAAGCTCTCTTTAGCATCATAAAGCTATCTTTAGCATCATAAAGCTATCTTTAGCATCATAAAGCTATCTTTAGCATCATAAAGCCATCATTAGCATCGTGAAGCCATCATTAGCATCGTGAAGCCATCATTAGTATTGTGAAGCCATCATTAGTATTGTGAAGCCATCATTAGTATCTTGAAGCCATCATTAGCATCGTGAAGCCATCATTAATATTGTGAAGCCATCATTAGTATTGTGAAGCCATCATTAGTATTGTGAAGCCACCATTAGCATCATAAAGCCATCTTTAGCATCGTAAAGCCATATTTAGCATCGTAAAGCCATCTTTAGCTATCTTTAGCATCGTAACGCTATCTTTAGCATCATAAAGCTGTCATTAGCTTCGTAAAGCCATCTTTAGCATCATAAAGCCATCTTTAGCATCGTAAAGCCATCTTTAGCATCGTAAAGCCATCATTAGCTTCGTAAAGCCATCTTTAGCATCATAAAGCCATCTTTAGCATCGTAAAGCCATCTTTAGCATCGTAAAGCCATCATTAGCTTCGTAAAGCCATCATTAGCTTCGTAAATCCATCATTAGCATCATAAAGCCATCTTTAGCATCGTAAAGCCATCTTTAGCATCGTAAAGCCATCATTAGCTTCGTAAAGCCATCTTTAGCATTGTAAAGCCATCTTTAGCATCGTGAAGACATCATTAGTATTGTGAAGCCATCATTAGTATTGTGAAGCCATCATTAGTATCGTGAAGCCATCATTAGCATCATAAAGCCATCTTTAGCATCGTAAAGCCATCTTTAGCTATCTTTAGCATCGTAACGCTATCTTTAGCATCATAAAGCTATCATTAGCTTCGTAAAGCCATCTTTAGCATCGTAAAGCCATCATTAGCATCATAAAGCCATCTTTAGCATCGTAAAGCCATCATTAGCTTCGTTAAGCCATCATTAGCTTCGTAAAGCCATCATTAGCATCATAAAGCCATCTTTAGCATCGTAAAGCCATCTTTAGCATCATAAAGCCATCTTTAGCATCGTAAAGCCATCATTAGCTTCGTAAAGCCATCTTTAGCATCGTAAAGCCATCTTTAGCATCGTAAAGCCATCATTAGCTTCGTAAAGCCATCTTTAAACGTAGACAGCAGCAGCAGAGCGAGTTGGAGATGTGAGCCAACACGGTAAATGAGTGGAAAGACTTTAAGTGTCTGTGTTTCCAGTAGTGAACCTTCTAGAAGAACTGTGTGTAAACACAGTGTTTACACACAGATATATAATGTTCCATTGAAATATGTGGCAAACTGAAGATGAAAGTGGCAGTGGTAGGCCTACGTTATATTTCTGAGCCCAAAGCCTTAGACTAATTGCTACTACCAAAAGACAATGTAATAACATATCTTCACTGAAGGAATATTCCTTCCATCAAGCACTGAAGACTGTGGTGATGCTGGCTCGGCTGAGAGATGTGTTGTTTCATCAAGCTCTGAAGACTGGTGATGCTGGCTCGGCTGGTGTTGTTTCGTCAAGCTCTGAAGACTGTGGAGATGCTGGCTCGGCTGGTGTTGTTTCGTCAAGCTCTGAAGACTGTGGTGATGCTGTCTCGGCTGGTGTTGTTTCGTCAAGCTCTGAAGACTGTGGAGATGCTGGCTCGGCTGGTGTTGTTTCGTCAAGCTCTGAAGACTGTGGTGATGCTGGATCGGCTGGTGTTGTTTCGTCAAGCTCTGAAGACTGTGGTGATGCTGGCTCGGCTGGTGTTGTTTCGTCAAGCTCTGAAGACTGTGGTCATGCTGGCTCGGCTGGTGTTGTTTCGTCAAGCTCTGAAGACTGTGGTGATGCTGGCTCGGCTGGTGTTGTTTCGTCAAGCTCTGAAGACTGTGGTGATGCTGGCTCGGCTGGTGTTGTTTCGTCAAGCTCTGAAGACTGTGGTGATGCTGGCTCGGCTGGTGTTGTTTCGTCAAGCTCTGAAGACTGTGGTGATGCTGGCTCGGCTGAGAGATGTGTTGTTCCATCAAGCTCTGAAGACTATGGAGATGCTGGCTCGGCTGGTGTTGTTTCGTCAAGCCCTGAAGACTGCGGTGATGCTGGCTCGGCCGGTGTTGTTTCGTCAAGCTCTGAAGACTGCGGTGATGCTGGCTCGGCTGGTGTTGTTTCGTCAAGCTCTGAAGACTGTGGTGATGCTGGCTCGGCTGGTGTTGTTTCGTCAAGCTCTGAAGACTGTGGTGATGCTGGCTCAGCTGTAGTGATTATTGGAGGGTCTAATTACCCCCTACCCCCTCAATGATTTTTACCCTCTTGATATCCCCATTTCAACTTTCAGTATGCAGAGAGAGAGAGAGAGAGACAGAGAGAGACAGACAGAGACAGAGAGAGAGAGAGAGAGAGAGAGAGAGTGAGAGAGAGAGAGATAGAGATAGAGAGAGATAGAGAGAGACAGAGAGAGAGAGATAGACAGAGACAGAGACAGAGAGAGAGACAGAGAGAGAGAGGGGGGGGGTTCTGGGGGCTGTAGTTTCCCTAGACCTCAGCTCTCATGGTTGTTTTATTTAGTGATAATTCCACATGCAGCCGCTCACAACACTACTGTATTGTTAAGTAGTAACACCAGTCTACATTCAAACACACAGCAGTCATGCACAGTCTCACAACACATATGGCTGCAGTTAGGCCTCCTGGTTGAGGGGCTTTAACAAGCAGCAGTGTTTTACTGAACTTATTACAGAGGAGACCTAATGGAGTGACACTGGCATGTTTACTGAGGAAGGTGTTTTCAGACACGTCCCTAGGGTTCCAACCCTCCCTATTGTGGGGGAGGTGGGTTAGGGTTAGGGTTAGGGTTAGAGTTAGAAGTGAGGGGGAGGTGGGAACCCAGCTGCTGTAGTAGTGAGGGGGAGGTGGGAACCCAGCTGCTGTAGTAGTGAGGGGGAGGTGGGAACCCAGCTGCTGTAGTAGTGAGGGGAGGTGGGAACCCAGCTGCTGTAGTAGTGAGGGGAGGTGGGAAGCCAGCTGCTGTAGAAGTGAGGGGAGGTGGGAACCCAGCTGCTGTAGGAGTGAGGGGAGGTGGGAAGCCAGCTGCTGTAGGAGTGAGGGGGAGGTGGGAACCCAGCTGCTGTAGAAGTGAGGGGAGGTGAGAACCCAGCTGTTGTAGTAGTGAGGGAGGTGGGAACCCAGCTGCTGTAGTAGTGAGGGGAGGTGGGAACCCAGCTGCTGTAGTAGTGAGGGAGGTGGGAACCCAGCTGCTGTAGTAGTGAGGGGAGGTGGGAACCCAGCTGCTGTAGTAGTGAGGGAGGTGGGAACCCAGCTGCTGTGGACGTGAGGGGGTGGGAACCAAGCTGCTGTAGTAGTGAGGGGGAGGTGGGAACCCAGCTGCTGTAGTAGTGAGGGGAGGTGGGAACCCAGCTGCTGTAGAAGTGAGGGGAGGTGGGAACCCAGCTGCTGTAGTAGTGAGGGTGGGGAGCCAGCTGCTGTAGAAGTGAGGGGGAGGTGGGAACCCAGCTGCTGTAGGAGTGAGGGGAGGTGGGAAGCCAGCTGCTGTAGTAGTGAGGGGAGGTGGGAACCCAGCTGCTGTAGAAGTGAGGGGAGGTGGGAACCCAGCTGCTGTAGGAGTGAGGGGAGGTGGGAAGCCAGCTGCTGTAGAAGTGAGGGGAGGTGGGAACCCAGCTGCTGTAGGAGTGAGGGGAGGTGGGAACCCAGCTGCTGTAGAAGTGAGGGGGAGGTGGGAACCCAGCTGCTGTAGGAGTGAGGGGGAGGTGGGAAGCCAGCTGCTGTAGTAGTGAGGGGGAGGTGGGAACCCAGCTGCTGTAGAAGTGAGGGGGAGGTGAGAACCCAGCTGTTGTAGTAGTGAGGGGGAGGTGGGAACCCAGCTGCTGTAGTAGTGAGGGGAGGTGGGAACCAAACTGCTGTAGTAGTGAGGGGAGGTGGGAACGCAGCTGCTGTAGTAGTGAGGGGGAGGTTGGATTGTATGAAATGCGTTACAAAATTGCAACTTTTTTATTTACGCCCGATGGCAAAATGTTTAGAATTGCAGGAAATGAAATGTAAATGTTTCTCTCCACAGCCGCGAGGTCGGGGGTCCGCAACCAAATCTCACTAAAGGCCCCCAAAAGGCTAGCATGGCCTGCTATGATGTTATAGGATCAAATTATTAGGTGGGTAGGATATCAGGGGTGGTGTGGGGGTCAGGGTTGGGGTAACCTCATGCCCAGACTTAATTGCTACAAGGCTGGTGGACGAGATTAGGGTTGGTGCAGCCGGAGTGAGGGTTGAACCAGTGATCACTATGGGAGGGGCATACATTTTTATTTTACCTTTATTTATCTAGGCAAGTAAGTTAAGAACAAATTCTTATTTTCAATGACGGCCTGGGAACAGTGGGTTAACTGACTGTTCAGGGGCAGAACTACAGATTTGTACCTTGTCAGCTCGGGGGTTTGAGCTTGCAACCTTCCGGTTACTAGTCCAACACTCTAACCACTAGGCTACCCTGCCGCCCACTGTTACCTGTGCCATAAGGGTCCAGGCTCCTAGGCAGAAGGTTGTTGTTCGGTCACATACAGAGTCCGTTGAATTAGGACTATTCTACTAATTCCAACAGAGTGGCCTTGTCATTCGGTAGCACAACATTATAGCACCAAAACAGTGAGTCTACAGATTAACCCAATAATCACAAACTCGTGAGAAAACACACTGAAACTAATACAGGCAAGTGAAAAGTTTTGTTTTTTTAAAACGGTAACAGGAGACTTCTACAGAAGACTTACTGGCCTGGTAAAGCGTAACTTTGTCTTATAAGGGTACAATCAGGGCTTGATTTGGGACTGAAATAGGTGCGATAGTCATTTTGCTACTGTTTATATTTATATTTATTTATTTAGGTGAAGGAACTCCACAACGCTGTTTAACTAATATTCTCTAAGAAAAACAAGAGTTCGAGCAGTAGAACATTTGAGGCGCTTGTACTCAGCTCCAAGTCAAGCACTGGGCACAATTATTATTTTGATATGGATCCTATAACCTTTCCAGTATAGGGAGATAAAAAGACGGGCGCACTATGCATTAAACTTTGTGCGTCAGCCACACAGAACCGTCAATAAAGGCTGAAATGTTGAGAAACCGCAGGAGTTTATTTGCTCTTTAAGAGAAAGTCCTTTAACGTTGTTGACATCACCATGTTCCACTTCGCAAACACAGCAGACATCTCATTTTCACACTCGCACTGGCAGGTAGAACCTGTGCTTCCTCACGTTAAGGGCCTGAGGCCGAATAGCCAACAGCTCCAAACATAACCTGTGCTTCCACACGTTAAGGACCTGTGGCCGAATAGCCAACAGCTCCAAACATAACCTGTGCTTCCACACGTTAAGGACCTGTGGCCGAATAGCCAACAGCTCCAAACATAACCTGTGCTTCCACACGTTAAGGACCTGTGGCCGAATAGCCAACAGCTCCAAACATAACCTGTGCTTCCACACGTTAAGGGCCTGAGGCCGAATAGCCAACAGCTCCAAACATAACCTGTGCTTCCACACGTTAAGGACCTGTGGCCGAATAGCCAACAGCTCCAAACATAACCTAGATCCCAAGCCTTCACGTGGGCCTATGAATATGTTGTTTCATTAAATCCTAAATCTAATTACATAAAAAACGGATTAAAATATCTGCAGCTAACTTTAGAATATAATGGGGTAATATTTGATGTGTGAAGTAGGTAATGTGATCTGTCATCTTCTTATATTCTATTATTTATTTAGATGTTTTTTGTGTAGGGGTGTTTTTGTAATAGGCCTGACTAAAAAATAAGCATATATATATATATATATATATATATATATATATATATATATATATATATATATATATAT
The DNA here is from genome assembly GCF_034236695.1 of Oncorhynchus nerka. Taxonomy (NCBI): domain Eukaryota; kingdom Metazoa; phylum Chordata; class Actinopteri; order Salmoniformes; family Salmonidae; genus Oncorhynchus; species Oncorhynchus nerka. Next base: position 4,065,491 of record NC_088401.1, on the reverse strand, counting down.
ATAAGAATATTTCCAATAAATCACACATTAGTAGACAGCACGCAATATAAATAGCAACAGAACTCAGGAAATCAAAGTAAAATTTTGGGAAAATAAACACTTTTATTGGGCTATAAAGTATTAATAAATGTATCAAAACCAGACTAAAAGGCATCCGTGTTATTTACAAACGTGTTGGCTAAAGGACAAGAATAGTTTTCTAATAGCCTAAGCCACTTACCTGTTGGAATTGGCTGCTGATTGCTGTCAGATGAGTGGGCATTGGAAATGAAGCGTTTCCAGGAAAAACACAATAAGAACAAGAGATTGAAATAGTCCATGTCTGCGGTGTGTTGATGAGGGCAGCAGCCCCTTGTTTCAGAGCGGGGTTAGGGGACTGACTGGACCGAGGCTTCTCCTCAGCTCGTCTGCGCTGCTGGACAGGACCCTCTCCTCTCGCGATAATAAAATAATGAAAGAAACAAGCCTTCAACCACAGCGTTTCTCTAAAACAAGAGAGAGTGAGTGAGACGCAACAGTTGGTCAGTCGGCCGAGGTCTGCTGGTATAAATACAGTCATTCAGGCAGAGAAAAGAACGGTAAAGGCGTGGTTCCTTAATTGTAACTGTAGCATTTGCTACTTTTCCAGTAGTGTTGCATGGTGGCTGAACAGAGAGAGAGGGGAGAGAGAGAGAGAGGGAGAGAGAGAGGGAGAGAGTGTTTCTACACGGGTCGGGTGGTGAAACTTGGAGTGAACTTCCCAAGAAGGCCTACCTCAACTCCTACACAGATTTGAGCGTAGAATCTCGTTTTTAAATTAACCTCTGACTCCTTCCAGTCGCTAAACTGAAATGAACCAGTTTTTTTTTAAATAAAACGTGAATCAAATAATACAAGCACCGACTGTTTCCTCGTTGTTGGTTGTCAATGACATCTCAGCGCGAATGTGCATGTGCGTATTGAATCTCAACAAGGAAACTGGTTGTATTAACGTATTAAAACGCAAAAAAAATTGCAAACAAAGAAAGGCACGCAACAACAGAGGACAAACATAGCTACACGGTAAGGTCTTAAGAAAGCATGTTTTTGTAGAATTGACACAGAGTCGGGGGTTCATAATAAATCAAAACGAGTCTATGCACAACTCTTTGGAGGGGTTGAGGTTCTTGGCTTGGTGCGAACGTGTGATTGAACAACTGCAGCAGTGTTTGGCAAACCCCCTACAGTCCTAAAGTAAATACCCCCCCCCTTCCCAATGTGACTAAAATACACGAAGCCTGCGTGGTCAACAGGGCTTTCTTTCTCTGTCCTTAGTTCTGATAAATGCCTCTTGTTCCAACTCAAATGACTCGAGGCATGTAAATATGAGTTAAACTACAACCCAAGTAACTTTTCAGAAATATGCAAATGAGTTCAATCGAAATGAAATCACACTGGTGGATCCACACACAGGATCTGGCAAGAGCCTAAAAAATGAAAACTTTTAGAAAAGGATAGATGTTGAAATAATACAACTACTGCCTTTTTCAGACTATGGAGCCAGGACTATGGATTCTTTAAATCAGATACAGAATGAAAAACATAAATAAAAGGAAAACTGATTCATGGAAAGTACATTTTAACTCAAAGAGCAAACAAAAAGATGCCACATGTCACAACCTCTGGGACAGGCTTCCACTAGTTAATGACTAGTAACACTCTGGAACAGGTTTCCACTAGTTAATGACTAGTAACACTCTGGGACAGGTTTCCACTAGTTAATGACTAGTAACACTCTGGGACAGGCTTCTTCACTAGTAACACTCTGGGAAGGCTTCCACTACTAGTAACACTCTGGGACAGGTTTCCACTAGTTAATGACTAGTAACACTCTGGGACAGGTTTCCACTAGTTAATGACTAGTAACACTCTGGGACAGGCTTCTTCTAGTTAATGACTAGTAACACTCTGGGACAGGCTTCTTCTAGTTAATGACTAGTAACACTCTGGGACAGGTTTCCACTAGTTAATGACTAGTAACACTCTGGGACAGGCTTCTTCTAGTTAATGACTAGTAACACTCTGGAACAGGTTTCCACTAGTTAATGACTAGTAACACTCTGGGACATGCTTCCACTAGTTAATGACTAGTAACACTCTGGGACAGGTTTCCACTAGTTAATGACTAGTAACACTCTGGAACAGGTTTCCACTAGTTAATGACTAGTAACACTCTGGGACAGGTTTCCACTAGTTAATGACTAGTAACACTCTGGGACAGGCTTCCACTAGTTAATGACTAGTAACACTCTGGGACAGGCTTCTTCTAGTTAATGACTAGTAACACTCTGGGACATGCTTCCACTAGTTAATGACTAGTAACACTCTGGGACAGGCTTCCACTAGTTAATGACTAGTAACACTCTGGGACAGGCTTCCACTTCCACTAGTTAATGGACTAGTAACACTCTGGGACAGGCTTCTTCTAGTTAATGACTAGTAACACTCTGGGACATGCCTCCACTAGTTAATGACTAGTAACACTCTGGGACAGGCTTCCACTAGTTAATGACTAGTAACACTCTGGGACAGGTTTCCACTAGTTAATGACTAGTAACACTCTGGGACAGGCTTCTTCTAGTTAATGACTAGTAACACTCTGGAACAGGTTTCCACTAGTTAATGACTAGTAACACTCTGGGACATGCTTCCACTAGTTAATGACTAGTAACACTCTGGGACATGCTTCCACTAGTTAATGACTAGTAACACTCTGGGACAGGTTTCCACTAGTTAATGACTAGTAACACTCTGGAACAGGTTTCCACTAGTTAATGACTAGTAACACTCTGGGACAGGTTTCCACTAGTTAATGACTAGTAACACTCTGGGACAGGCTTCCACTAGTTAATGACTAGTAACACTCTGGGACAGGCTTCTTCTAGTTAATGACTAGTAACACTCTGGGACAGGCTTCCACTAGTTAATGACTAGTAACACTCTGGGACAGGTTTCCACTTCCACTAGTTAATGGACTAGTAACAATCTGGGACAGGCTTCTTCTAGTTAATGACTAGTAACACTCTGGGACATGCTTCCACTAGTTAATGACTAGTAACACTCTGGGACAGGCTTCCACTAGTTAATGACTAGTAACACTCTGGGACAGGCTTCCACTTCCACTAGTTAATGGACTAGTAACACTCTGGGACAGGCTTCTTCTAGTTAATGACTAGTAACACTCTGGGACATGCTTCCACTAGTTAATGACTAGTAACACTCTGGGACAGGCTTCCACTAGTTAATGACTAGTAACACTCTGGGACAGGTTTCCACTAGTTAATGACTAGTAACACTCTGGGACAGGCTTCTTCTAGTTAATGACTAGTAACACTCTGGGACAGGTTTCCACTAGTTAATGACTAGTAACACTCTGGGCTTCCACTAGTTAATGCTTCACTCTGGGACATTTCCACTAGTTAATGACTAGTAACACTCTGGGACAGGTTTCCACTAGTTAATGACTAGTAACACTCTGGGACAGGCTTCCACTAGTTAATGACTAGTAACACTCTGGGACAGGTTTCCACTAGTTAATGACTAGTAACACTCTGGGACAGGCTTCCACTAGTTAATGACTAGTAACACTCTGGGACAGGCTTCTTCTAGTTAATGACTAGTAACACTCTGGGACAGGCTTCCACTAGTTAATGACTAGTAACACTCTGGGACAGGCTTCCACTAGTTAATGACTAGTAACACTCTGGGACAGGCTTCCACTTCCACTAGTTAATGGACTAGTAACACTCTGGGACAGGCTTCTTCTAGTTAATGACTAGTAACACTCTGGGACATGCTTCCACTAGTTAATGACTAGTAACACTCTGGGACAGGCTTCCACTAGTTAATGACTAGTAACACTCTGTGACAGGCTTCCACTTCCACTAGTTAATGGACTAGTAACACTCTGGGACAGGTTTCCACTAGTTAATGACTAGTAACACTCTGGGACAGGTTTCCACTAGTTAATGACTAGTAACACTCTGGGACAGGCTTCCACTAGTTAATGACTAGTAACACTCTGGGACAGGTTTCCACTAGTTAATGACTAGTAACACTCTGGGACAGGCTTCTTCTAGTTAATGACTAGTAACACTCTGGGACAGGCTTCCACTAGTTAATGACTAGTAACACTCTGGGACAGGCTTCCACTTCCACTAGTTAATGGACTAGTAACACTCTGGGACAGGCTTCTTCTAGTTAATGACTAGTAACACTCTGGGACATGCTTCCACTGATTAATGACTAGTTACACTCTGGGACAGGCTTCCACTAGTTAATGACTAGTAACACTCTGGGACAGGTTTCCACTAGTTAATGACTAGTAACACTCTGGGACAGGCTTCCACTAGTTAATGACTAGTAACACTCTGGGACAGGTTTCCACTAGTTAATGATTAGTAACACTCTGGGACAGGCTTCTTATAGTTAATGACTAGTAACACTCTGGGACATGCTTCCACTAGTTAATGACTAGTAACACTCTGGGACAGGCTTCCACTAGTTAATGACTAGTAACACTCTGGGACAGGCTTCCACTTCCACTAGTTAATGGACTAGTAACACTCTGGGACAGGCTTCTTCTAGTTAATGACTAGTAACACTCTGGGACATGCTTCCACTAGTTAATGACTAGTAACACTCTGGGACAGGATTCCACTAGTTAATTACTAGTAACACTCTGTGACAGGCTTCCACTTCCACTAGTTAATGGACTAGTAACATTCTGGGACAGGCTTCCACTGGTTAATGACTAGTAACACTCTGGGACAGGCTTCCACTAGTTAATGACTAGTAACACTCTGGGACAGGCTTCCACTTCCACTAGTTAATGGACTAGTAACACTCTGGGACAGGTTTCCACTAGTTAATGGACTAGTAACCCTCTGGGACAGGCTTCTTCTAGTTAATGACTAGTAACACTCTGGGACATGCTTCCACTAGTTAATGACTAGTAACACTCTGGGACAGGCTCCACTAGTTAATCACTAGTAACACTCTGGGACAGGCTTCCACTTCCACTAGTTAATGACTCTAACACTCTGGGACAGTTTACCCCTAGTTAATTGACTTGTAACACTCTGGGACAGGTTTCCACTAGTTAATGACTAGTAACACTCTGGGACAGGCTTCTTCTAGTTAATGGACTAGTAACACTCTGGGACAGGTTTCCACTAGTTAATGACTAGTAACACTCTGGGACAGGCTTCCACTAGTCAATGACTAGTAACACTCTGGGACAGGCTTCCACTTCCACTAGTTAATGACTAGTAACACTCTGGGACAGGCTTCCACTAGTTAATGACTAGTAACACTCTGGGACAGGCTTCCACTAGTTAATGACTAGTAACACTCTGGGACAGGCTTCCACTAGTTAATGACTAGTAACACTCTGGGACAGGCTTCCACTAGTTAATGACTAGTAACACTATGGGACTGGCTTCCACTAGTTAATGACTAGTAACACTCTGGGACAGGCTTCCACTTCCACTAGTTAATGGACTAGTAACAGTCTGGGACAGGCTTCCACTAGTTAATGACTAGTAACACTCTGGCACAGGCTTCCACTAGTTAATGACTAGTAACACTCTTGGACAGGCTTCCACTAGTTAATGACTAGTAACACTCTGGGACAGGTTTCTTCTAGTTAATGACTAGTAACACTCTGGGACATGCTTCCACTAGTTAATGACTAGTAACACTCTGGGACAGGCTTCCACTAGTTAATGACTAGTAACACTCTGGGACAGGCTTCCACTAGTTATTGACTAGTAACACTCTGGGACAGGCTTCCACTAGTTAATGACTCTAACACTCTGGGACAGTTTACCCCTAGTTAATTGACTTGTAACACTCTGGGACAGGTTTCCACTAGTTAATGACTAGTAACACTCTGGGACAGGCTTCTTCTAGTTAATGGACTAGTAAAACTCTGGGAGAGGTTTCCACTAGTTAATGACTAGTAACACTCTGGGACAGGTTTCCACTAGTTAATGACTAGTAACACTCTGGGACAGGCTCCCACTAGTCAATGACTAGTAACACTCTGGGACAGGCTTCCACTAGTTAATGACTAGAAAAACTCTGGGACAGGCTTCCACTAGTTAATGACTAGTAACACTCTGGGACAGGTTTCCACTAGTTAATGACTAGTAACACTCTGGGACAGGCTTCCACTAGTTAATGACTAGTAACACTCTGGGACAGGCTTACACTAGTTAATGACTAGTAACACTTTGTGACAGAATTCCTCTACTTAGTGGACTAGTAACACTCTAGGAAAGGCTTCCACTAGTTAATGGACTAGTAACACTCTGGAACAGGCTTCCACTATTTAATGACTATTAACACTCTGGGACAGGCTTCCACTTCCACTAGTTAATGGACTAGTAACAATCTGGGACAGGCTTCCACTAGTTAATGACTAGTAACACTCTGGGACAGGCTTCCACTAGTTAATGACTAGTAACACTCTGGGACAGGCTTCACCTAGTTAATGACTAGTAACACTCTGGGACAGGCTTCCACTAGTTAATGACTAGTAACACTCTGGGACAGGTTTCTTCTAGTTAATGACTAGTAACACTCTGGGACATGCTTCCACTAGTTAATGACTAGTAACACTCTGGGACAGGCTTCCACTAGTTAATGACTAGTAACACTCTGGGACAGGTTTCCACTAGTCAATGACTAGTAACACTCTGGGACAGGCTTCCACTAGTTAATGACTAGGAACACTCTGGGACAGGCTTCCACTAGTTAATGACTAGTAACACTCTGGGACAGGCTTCCACTAGTTAATGACTAGTAACAATCTGGGATAGGCTTACACTAGTTAATGACTAGTAACACTCTGGGACAGGCATCCACTAGTTATTGACTAGTAACACTCTGGGACAGGCTTCCACTAGTTAATGACTAGTAACACTCTGGGACAGGCTTCCACTTCCACTAGTTAATGACTCTAACACTCTGGGACAGTTTACCCCTAGTTAATTGACTTGTAACACTCTGGGACAGGTTTCCACTAGTTAATGACTAGTAACACTCTGGGACAGGCTTCCGCTAGTCAATGACTAGTAACACTCTGGGACAGGCTTCCTCTAGTTAATGACGAGTAACACTCTGGGACAGGTTTCCACTAGTTAATGACTAGTAACACTCTGGGACAGGCTCCCACTAGTTAATGACTAGTAACACTCTGGGACAGGCTTCCACTAATTAATGACTTGAAAAACTCTGGGACTGTCTTCCACTAGTTAATGACTAGTAACACTCTGGGACAGGTTTCCACTAGTTAATGACTAGTAACACTCTGGGACAGGCTTCCACTAGTTAATGACTAGTAACACTCTGGGACAGGTTTCCACTAGTTAATGACTAGTAACACTCTGGGACAGGCTTCCACTTCCACTAGTTAATGGACTAGTAACACTCTGGGACAGGCTTCTTCTAGTTAATGACTAGTAACACTCTGGGACATGCTTCCACTAGTTAATGACTAGTAACACTCTGGGACAGGATTCCACTAGTTAATTACTAGTAACACTCTGTGACAGGCTTCCACTTCCACTAGTTAATGGACTAGTAACATTCTGGGACAGGCTTCCACTGGTTAATGACTAGTAACACTCTGGGACAGGCTTCCACTAGTTAATGACTAGTAACACTCTGGGACAGGCTTCCACTTCCACTAGTTAATGGACTAGTAACACTCTGGGACAGGTTTCCACTAGTTAATGGACTAGTAACCCTCTGGGACAGGCTTCTTCTAGTTAATGACTAGTAACACTCTGGGACATGCTTCCACTAGTTAATGACTAGTAACACTCTGGGACAGGCTCCACTAGTTAATCACTAGTAACACTCTGGGACAGGCTTCCACTTCCACTAGTTAATGACTCTAACACTCTGGGACAGTTTACCCCTAGTTAATTGACTTGTAACACTCTGGGACAGGTTTCCACTAGTTAATGACTAGTAACACTCTGGGACAGGCTTCTTCTAGTTAATGGACTAGTAACACTCTGGGACAGGTTTCCACTAGTTAATGACTAGTAACACTCTGGGACAGGCTTCCACTAGTCAATGACTAGTAACACTCTGGGACAGGCTTCCACTTCCACTAGTTAATGACTAGTAACACTCTGGGACAGGCTTCCACTAGTTAATGACTAGTAACACTCTGGGACAGGCTTCCACTAGTTAATGACTAGTAACACTCTGGGACAGGCTTCCACTAGTTAATGACTAGTAACACTCTGGGACAGGCTTCCACTAGTTAATGACTAGTAACACTATGGGACTGGCTTCCACTAGTTAATGACTAGTAACACTCTGGGACAGGCTTCCACTTCCACTAGTTAATGGACTAGTAACAGTCTGGGACAGGCTTCCACTAGTTAATGACTAGTAACACTCTGGCACAGGCTTCCACTAGTTAATGACTAGTAACACTCTTGGACAGGCTTCCACTAGTTAATGACTAGTAACACTCTGGGACAGGTTTCTTCTAGTTAATGACTAGTAACACTCTGGGACATGCTTCCACTAGTTAATGACTAGTAACACTCTGGGACAGGCTTCCACTAGTTAATGACTAGTAACACTCTGGGACAGGCTTCCACTAGTTATTGACTAGTAACACTCTGGGACAGGCTTCCACTAGTTAATGACTCTAACACTCTGGGACAGTTTACCCCTAGTTAATTGACTTGTAACACTCTGGGACAGGTTTCCACTAGTTAATGACTAGTAACACTCTGGGACAGGCTTCTTCTAGTTAATGGACTAGTAAAACTCTGGGAGAGGTTTCCACTAGTTAATGACTAGTAACACTCTGGGACAGGTTTCCACTAGTTAATGACTAGTAACACTCTGGGACAGGGCTCCACTAGTCAATGACTAGTAACACTCTGGGACAGGCTTCCACTAGTTAATGACTAGAAAACTCTGGGACAGGCTTCCACTAGTTAATGACTAGTAACACTCTGGGACAGGTTTCCACTAGTTAATGACTAGTAACACTCTGGGACAGGCTTCCACTAGTTAATGACTAGTAACACTCTGGGACAGGCTTACACTAGTTAATGACTAGTAACACTTTGTGACAGAATTCCTCTACTTAGTGGACTAGTAACACTCTAGGAAAGGCTTCCACTAGTTAATGGACTAGTAACACTCTGGAACAGGCTTCCACTATTTAATGACTATTAACACTCTGGGACAGGCTTCCACTTCCACTAGTTAATGGACTAGTAACAATCTGGGACAGGCTTCCACTAGTTAATGACTAGTAACACTCTGGGACAGGCTTCCACTAGTTAATGACTAGTAACACTCTGGGACAGGCTTCACCTAGTTAATGACTAGTAACACTCTGGGACAGGCTTCCACTAGTTAATGACTAGTAACACTCTGGGACAGGTTCCTTCTAGTTAATGACTAGTAACACTCTGGGACATGCTTCCACTAGTTAATGACTAGTAACACTCTGGGACAGGCTTCCACTAGTTAATGACTAGTAACACTCTGGGACAGGTTTCCACTAGTCAATGACTAGTAACACTCTGGGACAGGCTTCCACTAGTTAATGACTAGGAACACTCTGGGACAGGCTTCCACTAGTTAATGACTAGTAACACTCTGGGACAGGCTTCCACTAGTTAATGACTAGTAACAATCTGGGATAGGCTTACACTAGTTAATGACTAGTAACACTCTGGGACAGGCTTCCACTAGTTATTGACTAGTAACACTCTGGGACAGGCTTCCACTAGTTAATGACTAGTAACACTCTGGGACAGGCTTCCACTTCCACTAGTTAATGACTCTAACACTCTGGGACAGTTTACCCCTAGTTAATTGACTTGTAACACTCTGGGACAGGTTTCCACTAGTTAATGACTAGTAACACTCTGGGACAGGCTTCCGCTAGTCAATGACTAGTAACACTAACAGGCTTCCACTAGTTAATGACTAGTAACACTCTGGGACAGGCTTCCACTAGTTAATGACTAGTAACACTCTGGGACAGGCTTCCACTAGTTAATGACTAGTAACACTCTGGGACAGGTTTCCACTAGTTAATGACTAGTAACACTCTGGGACTGGCTTCCACTAGTTAATGACTAGTAACACTCTGGGACAGGCTTCCACTACAGGCTTAAGTGACTAGTAACACTCTGGGACAGGCTTCCACTTCCACTAGTTAATGGACTAGTAACAATCTGGGACAGGCTTCCACTAGTTAATGACTAGTAACACTCTGGGACAGGCTTCCACTAGTTAATGACTAGTAACACTCTGGGACATGCTTCACCTAGTTAATGACTAGTAACACTCTGGGACAGGCTTCCACTAGTTAATGACTAGTAACACTCTGGGACAGGTTTCTTCTAGTTAATGACTAGTAACACTCTGGGACATGCTTCCACTTCCACTAGTTAATGGACTAGTAACATTCTGGGACAGGCTTCCACTGGTTAATGACTAGTAACACTCTGGGACAGGCTTCCACTAGTTAATGACTAGTAACACTCTGGGACATGCTTCACCTAGTTAATGACTAGTAACACTCTGGGACAGGCTTCCACTAGTTAATGACTAGTAACACTCTGGGACAGGTTTCTTCTAGTTAATGACTAGTAACACTCTGGGACATGCTTCCACTTCCACTAGTTAATGGACTAGTAACATTCTGGGACAGGCTTCCACTAGTTAATGACTAGTAACACTCTGGGACAGGCTTCCACTAGTTAATGACTAGTAACAATCTGGGATAGGCTTACACTAGTTAATGACTAGTAACACTCTGGGACAGGCTTCCACTAGTTATTGACTAGTAACACTCTGGGACAGGCTTCCACTAGTTAATGACTAGTAACACTCTGGGACAGGCTTCCACTTCCACTAGTTAATGACTCTAACACTCTGGGACAGTTTACCCCTAGTTAATTGACTTGTAACACTCTGGGACAGGTTTCCACTAGTTAATGACTAGTAACACTCTGGGACAGGCTTCCGCTAGTCAATGACTAGTAACACTCTGGGACAGGCTTCCACTAGTTAATGACTAGTAACACTCTGGGACAGGCTCCCACTAGTTAATGACTAGTAACACTCTGGGACAGGCTTCCACTAATTAATGACTTGAAAAACTCTGGGACTGTCTTCCACTAGTTAATGACTAGTAACACTCTGGGACAGGTTTCCACTAGTTAATGACTAGTAACACTCTGGGACAGGCTTCCACTAGTTAATGACTAGTAACACTCTGGGACAGGCTTCCACTTCCACTAGTTAATGGACTAGTAACAATCTGGGACAGGCTTCCACTAGTTAATGACTAGTAACACTCTGGGACAGGCTTCCACTAGTTAATGACTAGTAACACTCTGGGACATGCTTCACCTAGTTAATGACTAGTAACACTCTGGGACAGGCTTCCACTAGTTAATGACTAGTAACACTCTGGGACAGGTTTCTTCTAGTTAATGACTAGTAACACTCTGGGACATGCTTCCACTTCCACTAGTTAATGGACTAGTAACATTCTGGGACAGGCTTCCACTGGTTAATGACTAGTAACACTCTGGGACAGGCTTCCACTAGTTAATGACTAGTAACACTCTGGGACAGGCTTCCACTTCCACTAGTTAATGGACTAGTAACACTCTGGGACAGGTTTCCACTAGTTAATGGACTAGTAACCCTCTGGGACAGGCTTCTTCTTAGGACTCTGGACTAGAACACTCTGGGACTTCCACTAGTTAATGACTAGTAACACTCTGGGACTAGTAACACTTGGGACAGGCTCCACTAGTTAATCACTAGTAACACTCTGGGACAGGCTTCCACTTCCACTAGTTAATGACTCTAACACTCTGGGACAGTTTACCCCTAGTTAATTGACTTGTAACACTCTGGGACAGGTTTCCACTAGTTAATGACTAGTAACACTCTGGGACAGGCTTCTTCTAGTTAATGGACTAGTAACACTCTGGGACAGGTTTCCACTAGTTAATGACTAGTAACACTCTGGGACAGGCTTCCACTAGTCAATGACTAGTAACACTCTGGGACAGGCTTCCACTCCACTAGTTAATGACTAGTAACACTCTGGGACAGGCTTCCACTAGTTAATGACTAGTAACACTCTGGGACAGGCTTCCACTAGTTAATGACTAGTAACACTCTGGGACAGGCTTCCACTAGTTAATGACTAGTAACACTCTGGGACAGGCTTCCACTAGTTAATGACTAGTAACACTATGGGACTGGCTTCCACTAGTTAATGACTAGTAACACTCTGGGACAGGCTTCCACTTCCACTAGTTAATGGACTAGTAACAGTCTGGGACAGGCTTCCACTAGTTAATGACTAGTAACACTCTGGCACAGGCTTCCACTAGTTAATGACTAGTAACACTCTTGGACAGGCTTCCACTAGTTAATGACTAGTAACACTCTGGGACAGGTTTCTTCTAGTTAATGACTAGTAACACTCTGGGACATGCTTCCACTAGTTAATGACTAGTAACACTCTGGGACAGGCTTCCACTAGTTAATGACTAGTAACACTCTGGGACAGGCTTCCACTAGTTATTGACTAGTAACACTCTGGGACAGGCTTCCACTAGTTAATGACTCTAACACTCTGGGACAGTTTACCCCTAGTTAATTGACTTGTAACACTCTGGGACAGGTTTCCACTAGTTAATGACTAGTAACACTCTGGGACAGGCTTCTTCTAGTTAATGGACTAGTAAAACTCTGGGAGAGGTTTCCACTAGTTAATGACTAGTAACACTCTGGGACAGGTTTCCACTAGTTAATGACTAGTAACACTCTGGGACAGGCTTCCACTAGTCAATGACTAGTAACACTCTGGGACAGGCTTCCACTAGTTAATGACTAGAAAAACTCTGGGACAGGCTTCCACTAGTTAATGACTAGTAACACTCTGGGACAGGTTTCCACTAGTTAATGACTAGTAACACTCTGGGACAGGCTTCCACTAGGACTAGGCACTCCAGGCTTACACTAGTTAATGACTAGTAACACTTTGTGACAGAATTCCTCTACTTAGTGGACTAGTAACACTCTAGGAAAGGCTTCCACTAGTTAATGGACTAGTAACACTCTGGAACAGGCTTCCACTATTTAATGACTATTAACACTCTGGGACAGGCTTCCACTTCCACTAGTTAATGGACTAGTAACAATCTGGGACAGGCTTCCACTAGTTAATGACTAGTAACACTCTGGGACAGGTTTCCACTAGTTAATGACTAGTAACACTCTGGGACAGGCTTCACCTAGTTAATGACTAGTAACACTCTGGGACATGCTTCCACTAGTTAATGACTAGTAACACTCTGGGACAGGTTTCTTCTAGTTAATGACTAGTAACACTCTGGGACATGCTTCCACTAGTTAATGACTAGTAACACTCTGGGACAGGCTTCCACTAGTTAATGACTAGTAACACTCTGGGACAGTTTCCACTAAATGACTAGTAACACTCTGGGACAGGCTTCCACTAGTTAATGACTAGGAACACTCTGGGACAGGCTTCCACTAGTTAATGACTAGTAACACTCTGGGACAGGCTTCCACTAGTTAATGACTAGTAACAATCTGGGATAGGCTTACACTAGTTAATGACTAGTAACACTCTGGGACAGGCTTCCACTAGTTAATGACTAGTAACACTCTGGGACAGGCTTCCACTTCCACTAGTTAATGACTCTAACACTCTGGGACAGTTTACCCCTAGTTAATTGACTTGTAACACTCTGGGACAGGTTTCCACTAGTTAATGACTAGTAACACTCTGGGACAGGCTTCTTCTAGTTAATGGACTAATACACCTCTGGGACAGGTTTCCACTAGTTAATGACTAGTAGCACTCTGGGACAGGTTTCCACTAGTTAATGACTAGTAAAACTCTGGGACAGGCTTCCACTAGTCAATGACTAGTAACACTCTGGGACAGGCTTCCACTAGTTATTGACTAGTAACACTCTGGGACAGGCTTCCACTAGTTAATGACTAGTTACACTCTGGGACAGGCTTCCACTTCCACTAGTTAATGACTCTAACACTCTGGGACAGGTTTCACTAGTTAATGACTAGGGACAGGCTTCTTCTAGTTAATGGACTAGTAAAACTCTGGGAGAGGTTTCCACTAGTTAATGACTAGTAACACTCTGGGACAGGTTTCCACTAGTTAATGACTAGTAACACTCTGGGACAGGCTTCCGCTAGTCAATGACTAGTAACACTCTGGGACAGGCTTCCTCTACAGTCTGGGACAGGTTTCCACTAGTTAATGACTAGTAACACTCTGGGACAGGCTCCCACTAGTTAATGACTAGTAACACTCTGGACAGGCTTCCACTAATTAATGACTTGAAAACTCTGGGACTGTCTTCCACTAGTTAATGACTAGTAACACTCTGGGACAGGTTTCCACTAGTTAATGACTAGTAACACTCTGGGACAGGCTTCCACTAGTTAATGACTAGTAACACTCTGGGACAGGCTTCCACTTCCACTAGTTAATGGACTAGTAACAATCTGGGACAGGCTTCCACTAGTTAATGACTAGTAACACTCTGGGACAGGCTTCCACTAGTTAATGACTAGTAACACTCTGGGACAGGCTTCACCTAGTTAATGACTAGTAACACTCTGGGACAGGCTTCCACTAGTTAATGACTAGTAACACTCTGGGACAGGTTTCTTCTAGTTAATGACTAGTAACAATCTGGGATAGGCTTACACTAGTTAATGACTAGTAACACTCTGGGACAGGCTTCCACTAGTTATTGACTAGTAACACTCTGGGACAGGCTTCCACTAGTTAATGACTAGTAACACTCTGGGTTAATGACTAGTAACACTCTGGGACAGGCTTCCACTAGTTATTGACTAGTAACACTCTGGGACAGGCTTCCACTAGTTAATGACTAGTAACACTCTGGGACAGGCTTCCACTTCCACTAGTTAATGACTCTAACACTCTGGGACAGTTTACCCCTAGTTAATTGACTTGTAACACTCTGGGACAGGTTTCCACTAGTTAATGACTAGTTACACTCTGGGACAGGCTTCTTCTAGTTAATGGACTAATACACCTCTGGGACAGGTTTCCACTAGTTAATGACTAGTAACACTCTGGGACAGGTTTCCACTAGTTAATGACTAGTAAAACTCTGGGACAGGCTTCCACTAGTTAATGGACTAGTAACCCTCTGGGACAGGCTTCTTCTAGTTAATGACTAGTAACACTCTGGGACATGCTTCCACTAGTTAATGACTAGTAACACTCTGGGACAGGCTCCACTAGTTAATCACTAGTAACACTCTGGGACAGGCTTCCACTTCCACTAGTTAATGACTCTAACACTCTGGGACAGTTTACCCCTAGTTAATTGACTTGTAACACTCTGGGACAGGTTTCCAGTAGTTAATGACTAGTAACACTCTGGGACAGGCTTCTTCTAGTTAATGGACTAGTAACACTCTGGGACAGGTTTCCACTAGTTAATGACTAGTAACACTCTGGGACAGGCTTCCACTAGTCAATGACTAGTAACACTCTGGGACAGGCTTCCACTTCCACTAGTTAATGACTAGTAACACTCTGGGACAGGCTTCCACTAGTTAATGACTAGTAACACTCTGGGACAGGCTTCCACTAGTTAATGACTATTAACACTCTGGGACAGGCTTCCACTTCCACTAGTTAATGACTCTAACACTCTGGGACAGTTTACCCCTAGTTAATTGACTTGTAACACTCTGGGACAGGTTTCCACTAGTTAATGACTAGTAACACTCTGGGACAGGCTTCTTCTAGTTAATGGACTAGTAACACTCTGGGACAGGTTTCCACTAGTTAATGACTAGTAACACTCTGGGACAGGCTTCCACTAGTCAATGACTAGTAACACTCTGGGACAGGCTTCCACTTCCACTAGTAATGACTAGTAACACTCTGGACAGGCTTCCACTAGTTAATGACTAGTAACACTCTGGGACAGGCTTCCACTAGTTAATGACTAGTAACACTCTGGGACAGGCTTCCACTAGTTATTGACTAGTAACACTCTGGGACAGGCTTCCACTAGTTAATGACTAGTAACACTCTGGGACAGGCTTCCACTTCCACTAGTTAATGACTCTAACACTCTGGGACAGTTTACCCCTAGTTAATTGACTTGTAACACTAGTTAATGACTAGTTACACTCTGGGACAGGCTTCTTCTAGTTAATGGACTAATACACCTCTGGGACAGGTTTCCACTAGTTAATGACTAGTAACACTCTGGGACAGGTTTCCACTAGTTAATGACTAGTAAAACTCTGGGACAGGCTTCCACTAGTTAATGGACTAGTAACCCTCTGGGACAGGCTTCTTCTAGTTAATGACTAGTAACACTCTGGGACATGCTTCCACTAGTTAATGACTAGTAACACTCTGGGACAGGCTCCACTAGTTAATCACTAGTAACACTCTGGGACAGGCTTCCACTTCCACTAGTTAATGACTCTAACACTCTGGGACAGTTTACCCCTAGTTAATTGACTTGTAACACTCTGGGACAGGTTTCCAGTAGTTAATGACTAGTAACACTCTGGGACAGGCTTCTTCTAGTTAATGGACTAGTAACACTCTGGGACAGGTTTCCACTAGTTAATGACTAGTAACACTCTGGGACAGGCTTCCACTAGTCAATGACTAGTAACACTCTGGGACAGGCTTCCACTTCCACTAGTTAATGACTAGTAACACTCTGGGACAGGCTTCCACTAGTTAATGACTAGTAACACTCTGGGACAGGCTTCCACTAGTTAATGACTAGTAACACTCTGGGACAGGCTTCCACTAGTTAATGACTAGTAACACTCTGGGACAGGCTTCCACTAGTTAATGACTAGTAACACTATGGGACTGGCTTCCACTAGTTAATGACTAGTAACACTCTGGGACAGGCTTCCACTTCCACTAGTTAATGGACTAGTAACAGTCTGGGACAGGCTTCCACTAGTTAATGACTAGTAACACTCTGGCACAGGCTTCCACTAGTTAATGACTAGTAACACTCTTGGACAGGCTTCCACTAGTTAATGACTAGTAACACTCTGGGACAGGTTTCTTCTAGTTAATGACTAGTAACACTCTGGGACATGCTTCCACTAGTTAATGACTAGTAACACTCTGGGACAGGCTTCCACTAGTTAATGACTAGTAACACTCTGGGACAGGCTTCCACTAGTTATTGACTAGTAACACTCTGGGACAGGCTTCCACTAGTTAATGACTCTAACACTCTGGGACAGTTTACCCCTAGTTAATTGACTTGTAACACTCTGGGACAGGTTTCCACTAGTTAATGACTAGTAACACTCTGGGACAGGCTTCTTCTAGTTAATGGACTAGTAAAACTCTGGGAGAGGTTTCCACTAGTTAATGACTAGTAACACTCTGGGACAGGTTTCCACTAGTTAATGACTAGTAACACTCTGGGACAGGCTTCCACTAGTCAATGACTAGTAACACTCTGGGACAGGCTTCCACTAGTTAATGACTAGAAAAACTCTGGGACAGGCTTTCACTAGTTAATGACTAGTAACACTCTGGGACAGGTTTCCACTAGTTAATGACTAGTAACACTCTGGGACAGGCTCCCACTAGTTAATGACTAGTAACACTTTGTGACAGAATTCCTCTACTTAGTGGACTAGTAACACTCTAGGAAAGGCTTCCACTAGTTAATGGACTAGTAACACTCTGGAACAGGCTTCCACTAGTTAATGACTATTAACACTCTGGGACAGGCTTCCACTTCCACTAGTTAATGACTCTAACACTCTGGGACAGTTTACCCCTAGTTAATTGACTTGTAACACTCTGGGACAGGTTTCCACTAGTTAATGACTAGTAACACTCTGGGACAGGCTTCTTCTAGTTAATGGACTAGTAACACTCTGGGACAGGTTTCCACTAGTTAATGACTAGTAACACTCTGGGACAGGCTTCCACTAGTCAATGACTAGTAACACTCTGGGACAGGCTTCCACTTCCACTAGTTAATGACTAGTAACACTCTGGGACAGGCTTCCACTAGTTAATGACTAGTAACACTCTGGGACAGGCTTCCACTAGTTAATGACTAGTAACACTCTGGGACAGGCTTCCACTAGTTAATGACTAGTAACACTCTGGGACAGGCTTCCACTAGTTAATGACTAGTAACACTATGGGACTGGCTTCCACTAGTTAATGACTAGTAACACTCTGGGACAGGCTTCCACTTCCACTAGTTAATGGACTAGTAACAGTCTGGGACAGGCTTCCACTAGTTAATGACTAGTAACACTCTGGCACAGGCTTCCACTAGTTAATGACTAGTAACACTCTTGGACAGGCTTCCACTAGTTAATGACTAGTAACACTCTGGGACAGGTTTCTTCTAGTTAATGACTAGTAACACTCTGGGACATGCTTCCACTAGTTAATGACTAGTAACACTCTGGGACAGGCTTCCACTAGTTAATGACTAGTAACACTCTGGGACAGGCTTCCACTAGTTATTGACTAGTAACACTCTGGGACAGGCTTCCACTAGTTAATGACTAGTAACACTCTGGGACAGGCTTCTTCTAGTTAATGGACTAGTAAAACTCTGGGAGAGGTTTCCACTAGTTAATGACTAGTAACACTCTGGGACAGGTTTCCACTAGTTAATGACTAGTAACACTCTGGGACAGGCTTCCACTAGTCAATGACTAGTAACACTCTGGGACAGGCTTCCACTAGTTAATGACTAGAAAAACTCTGGGACAGGCTTCCACTAGTTAATGACTAGTAACACTCTGGGACAGGTTTCCACTAGTTAATGACTAGTAACACTCTGGGACAGGCTCCCACTAGTTAATGACTAGTAACACTTTGTGACTGTGGACAGTAACACTCTAGGAAAGGCTTCCACTAGTTAATGGACTAGTAACACTCTGGAACAGGCTTCCACTAGTTAATGACTAGTAACACTCTGGGACAGGCTTCCACTTCCACTAGTTAATGACTCTAACACTCTGGGACAGTTTACCCCTAGTTAATTGACTTGTAACACTCTGGGACAGGTTTCCACTAGTTAATGACTAGTAACACTCTGGGACAGGCTTCTTCTAGTTAATGGACTAGTAACACTCTGGGACAGGTTTCCACTAGTTAATGACTAGTAACACTCTGGGACAGGCTTCCACTAGTTAATGACTAGTAACACTCTGGGACAGGCTTCCACTTCCACTAGTTAATGACTCTACTACAGTTTACCCCTAGTTAATTGACTTGTAACACTCTGGGACAGGTTTCCACTAGTTAATGACTAGTAACACTCTGGGACAGGCTTCTTCTAGTTAATGGACTAATACACCTAGTTAATGACTAGTAACACTCTGGGACAGGCTTCCACTAGTTAATGACTAGTAACACTCTGGGACAGGCTTCCACTAGTTAATGGACTAGTAACACTCTGGGACAGGCTTCTTCTAGTTAATGACTAGTAACACTCTGGGACATGCTTCCACTAGTTAATGACTAGTAACACTCTGGGACAGGCTTCCACTAGTTAATCACTAGTAACACTCTGGGACAGGCTTCCACTTCCACTAGTTAATGGGACTAGTTAATTGACTTGTAACACTCTGGGACAGGTTTCCAGTAGTTAATGACTAGTAACACTCTGGGACAGGCTTCTTCTAGTTAATGACTAGTAACACTCTGGGACAGGTTTCCACTAGTTAATGACTAGTAACACTCTGGGACAGGCTTCCACTAGTCAATGACTAGTAACACTCTGGGACAGGCTTCCACTTCCACTAGTTAATGACTAGTAACACTCTGGGACAGGCTTCCACTAGTTAATGACTAGTAACACTCTGGGACAGGCTTCCACTAGTTAATGACTAGTAACACTCTGGGACAGGCTTCCACTAGTTAATGACTAGTAACACTCTGGGACAGGCTTCCACTTCCACTAGTTAATGACTAGTAACACTCTGGGACAGGCTTCCACTAGTTAATGACTAGTAACACTCTGGGACAGGCTTCCACTTCCACTAGTTAATGGACTAGTAACACTCTGGGACAGGCTTCCACTAGTTAATGACTAGTAACACTAATAACTAGTAACACTCTTGGACAGGCTTCTTCTAGTTAATTTCTTCTAGTTAATGACTAGTAACACTCTGGGACATGCTTCCACTAGTTAATGACTAGTAACACTCTGGGACAGGCTTCCACTAGTTAATGACTAGTAACACTCTGGGACAGGCTTCCACTAGTTATTGACTAGTAACACTAGTTCCAACTCTAACACTCTGGGACAGTTTACAGTTAATTGACTTGTAACACTCTGGGACAGGTTTCCACTAGTTAATGACTAGTAACACTCTGGGACAGGCTTCTTCTAGTTAATGGACTAGTAAAACTCTGGGACAGGTTTCCACTAGTTAATGACTAGTAACACTCTGGGACAGGTTTCCACTAGTTAATGACTCACTCTGGGAGTTCCACTAAATGACTAGTAACACTCTGGGACAGGCTTCCTAGAAAAACTCTGGGACAGGCTTCCACTAGTTAATGACTAGTAACACTCTGGGACAGGTTTCCACTAGTTAATGACTAGTAACACTCTGGGACAGGCTCCCACTAGTTAATGACTAGTAACACTTTGTGACAGAATTCCTCTACTTAGTGGACTAGTAACACTCTAGGAAAGGCTTCCACTAGTTAATGGACTAGTAACACTCTGGAACAGGCTTCCACTAGTTAATGACTATTAACACTCTGGGACAGGCTTCCACTTCCACTAGTTAATGACTCTAACACTCTGGGACAGTTTACCCCTAGTTAATTGACTTGTAACACTCTGGGACAGGTTTCCACTAGTTAATTTCCACTAGTTAATGACTAGTAACACTCTGGGACAGGCTTCTTCCCTAGTTAATGACTAGTAACACTCTGGGACAGGCTTCCAAGTTAATGACTAGTAACACTCTGGGACAGGTTTCTAGTAACACTCTGGGACAGGCTTCCACTAGTTAATGACTAGTAACACTCTGGGACAGGCTTCCACTAGTTAATGACTAGTAACACTATGGGACTGGCTTCCACTAGTTAATGACTAGTAACACTCTGGGACAGGCTTCCACTTCCACTAGTTAATGGACTAGTAACAGTCTGGGACAGGCTTCCACTAGTTAATGACTAGTAACACTCTGGACAGGCTTCCACTAGTTAATGACTAGTAACACTCTTGGACAGGCTTCCAACTAGTAACACTCTGGGACAGGTTTCTTCTAGTTAATGACTAGTTAATGACTAGTAACACTCTGGGACAGGCTTCCACTAGTTAATGACTAGTAACACTCTGGGACAGGCTTCCACTAGTTAATGACTAGTAACACTCTGGGACAGGCTTCCACTAGTTAATGACTAGTAACACTCTGGGACAGGCTTCTTCTAGTTAATGGACTAGTAAAACTCTGGGACTTTCCACTAGTTAATGACTAGTAACACTCTGGGACAGGTTTCCACTAGTTAATGACTAGTAACACTCTGGGACAGGCTTCCACTAGTCAATGACTAGTAACACTCTGGGACAGGCTTCCACTAGTTAATGACTAGAAAACTCTGGGACAGGCTTCCACTAGTTAATGACTAGTAACACTCTGGGACAGGTTTCCACTAGTTAATGACTAGTAACACTCTGGGACAGGCTCCCACTAGTTAATGACTAGTAACACTTTGTGACAGAATGTGGACATGCTTCCACTAGTTAATGGACTAGTAACACTCTGGAACAGGCTTCCACAGGACTTCACACTTCACTTCCACTAGTTAATGACTCTAACACTCTGGGACAGTTTACCCCTAGTTAATTGACTTGTAACACTCTGGGACAGGTTTCCACTAGTTAATGACTAGTAACACTCTGGGACAGGCTTCTTCTAGTTAATGGACTAGTAACACTCTGGGACAGGTTTCCACTAGTTAATGACTAGTAACACTCTGGGACAGGCTTCCACTAGTCAATGACTAGTAACACTCTGGGACAGGCTTCCACTTCCACTAGTTAATGACTAGTAACACTCTGGGACAGACTAGTTAATGACTAGTAACACTCTGGGACAGGCTTCCACTAGTTAATGACTAGTAACACTCTGGGACAGGCTTCCACTAGTTAATGACTAGTAACACTCTGGGACAGGCTTCCACTAGTTAATGACTAGTAACACTATGGGACTGGCTTCCACTAGTTAATGACTAGTAACACTCTGGGACAGGCTTCCACTTCCACTAGTTAATGGACTAGTAACAGTCTGGGACAGGCTTCCACTAGTTAATGACTAGTAACACTCTGGTTTCCACTAGTTAATGACTAGTAACACTCTTGACTTCCACTAGTTAATGACTAGTAACACTCTGGGACAGGTTTCTTCTAGTTAATGACTAGTAACACTCTGGGACATGCTTCCACTAGTTAATGACTAGTAACACTCTGGGACAGGCTTCCACTAGTTAATGACTAGTAACACTCTGGGACAGGCTTCCACTAGTTATTGACTAGTAACACTCTGGGACAGGCTTCCACTAGTTAATGACTCTAACACTCTGGGACAGTTTACCCCTAGTTAATTGACTTGTAACACTCTGGGACAGGTTTCCACTAGTTAATGACTAGTAACACTCTGGGACAGGCTTCTTCTAGTTAATGGACTAGTAAAACTCTGGGAGAGGTTTCCACTAGTTAATGACTAGTAACACTCTGGGACAGGTTTCCACTAGTTAATGACTAGTAACACTCTGGGACAGGCTTCCACTAGTCAATGACTAGTAACACTCTGGGACAGGCTTCCACTAGTTAATGACTAGAAAAACTCTGGGACAGGCTTCCACTAGTTAATGACTAGTAACACTCTGGGACAGGTTTCCACTAGTTAATGACTAGTAACACTCTGGGACAGGCTCCCACTAGTTAATGACTAGTAACACTCTGGGACAGGCTTCCACACTAGTTAATGACTAGTAACAATTGGGACAGAATTCCTCTACTTAGTGACTAGTAACACTCTAGGAAAGGCTTCCACTAGAAAATGGACTAGTAACACTCTGGAACAGGCTTCCACTAGTTAATGACTATTAACACTCTGGGACAGGCTTCCACTTCCACTAGTTAATGGACTAGTAACAATCTGGGACAGGCTTCCACTAGTTAATGACTAGTAACACTCTGGGACAGGCTTCCACTAGTTAATGACTAGTAACACTCTGGGACAGGCTTCACCTAGTTAATGACTAGTAACACTCTGGGACAGGCTTCCACTAGTTAATGACTAGTAACACTCTGGGACAGGTTTCTTCTAGTTAATGACTAGTAACACTCTGGGACATGCTTCCACTAGTTAATGACTAGTAACACTCTGGGACAGGCTGCCACTAGTTAATGACTAGTAACACTCTGGGACAGGTTTCCACTAGTCAATGACTAGTAACACTCTGGGACAGGCTTCCACTAGTTAATGACTAGTAAAACTCTGGGACAGGCTTCCACTAGTCAATGACTAGTAACACTCTGGGACAGGCTTCCACTAGTTATTGACTAGTAACACTCTGGGACAGGCTTCCACTAGTTAATGACTAGTTACACTCTGGGACAGGCTTCCACTTCCACTAGTTAATGACTCTAACACTCTGGGACAGGTTTCCACTAGTTAATGACTAGTAACACTCTGGGACAGGCTTCTTCTAGTTAATGGACTAGTAAAACTCTGGGAGAGGTTTCCACTAGTTAATGACTAGTAACACTCTGGGACAGGTTTCCACTAGTTAATGACTAGTAACACTCTGGGACAGGCTTCCACTAGTCAATGACTAGTAACACTCTGGGACAGGCTTCCTCTAGTTAATGACGAGTAACACTCTGGGACAGGTTTCCACTAGTTAATGATTAGTAACACTCTGGGACAGGTTTCCACTAGTTAATGACTAGTAACACTCTGGGACAGGCTTCCACTAGTTAATGACTAGTAACACTCTGGGACAGGCTTACACTAGTTAATGACTAGTAACACTTTGTGACAGAATTCCTCTAGTTAGTGGACTAGTAACACTCTAGGAAAGGCTTCCACTAGTTAATGGACTAGTAACACTCTGGAACAGGCTTCCACTAGTTAATGACTATTAACACTCTGGGACAGGCTTCCACTTCCACTAGTTAATGGACTAGTAACAATCTGGGACAGGCTTCCACTAGTTAATGACTAGTAACACTCTGGGACAGGCTTCCACTAGTTAATGACTAGTAACACTCTGGGACAGGCTTCACCTAGTTAATGACTAGTAACACTCTGGGACAGGCTTCCACTAGTTAATGACTAGTAACACTCTGGGACAGGTTTCTTCTAGTTAATGACTAGTAGCACTCTGGGACATGCTTCCACTAGTTAATGACTAGTAACACTCTGGGACAGGCTTCCACTAGTTAATGACTAGTAACACTCTGGGACAGGTTTCCACTAGTCAATGACTAGTAACACTCTGGGACAGGCTTCCACTAGTTAATGACTAGTAACACTCTGGGACAGGCTTCCACTAGTTAATGACTAGTAACACCCTGGGACAGGCTTCCACTAGTTAATGACTAGTAACACTCTGGGACAGGCTTCCACTTCCACTAGTTAATGACTAGTAACACTCTGGGACAGGCTTCCACTAGTTAATGACTAGTAACACTCTGGGACATGCTTCCAATTAATGACTAGTAACACTCTGGGACAGGCTTCTAGTTAATGACTAGTAACACTCTGGGACAGGCTTCCACTAGTTAATGACTAGTAACACTCTGGGACAGGCTTTTCCACTAGTTAATGACTAGTAACACTCTGGGACAGGCTTCTTCTAGTTAATGACTAGTAACACTCTGGGACAGGCTTCCACTAGTTATTGACTAGTAACACTCTGGGACAGGCTTCCACTAGTTAATGACTAGTAACACTGACTTCCACTAGTTAATGACTCTAACACTCTGGGACAGTTTACCCCTAGTTAATTGACTTGTAACACTCTGGGACAGGTTTCCACTAGTTAATGACTAGTTACACTCTGGGACAGGCTTCTTCTAGTTAATGGACTAATACACCTCTGGGACAGGTTTCCACTAGTTAATGACTAGTAACACTCTGGGACAGGCTTCCACTGGAATCAGGCTTAATGACTAGTAACACTCTGGGACAGGCTTCCAATGATTAAGGTCTAGTTAATGGACTAGTAACACTCTGGGACAGGCTTCCACTAGTTAATGACTAGTAACACTCTGGGACAGGCTTCCACTAGTTAATGACTAGTAACACTGGGACAGGCTTCCACTTCCAGTTAATGACTAGTAACACTCTGGGACAGTAACAGTTAATGACTAGTAACACTCTGGGACAGGCTTCCACTAGTTAATGACTAGTAACACTCTGGGACAGGCTTCCACTAGTTAATGACTAGTAACACTCTGGGACAGGCTTCCACTAGTTAATGACTAGTAACCTCTGGGACAGGCTTCCACTAGTTAATGACTAGTAACACTCTGGGACAGGCTTCCACTGGAAACACTCAGGCTAGTCCAGGCTTCCAGTTAATGACTAGTAACACTCTGGGACAGGTTTCCACTATTAATGACTAGTAACACTCTGGGACAGGCTTCAGGACTAGTCCCACTAGTTAATGATTAAGGAACACTCTGGGACAGGCTTCCCTATTAATGACTAGTAACACTCTGGGACAGGCTTCCACTAGTTAATGACTAGTAACACTCTGGGACAGGCTTCCACTAGTTAATGACTAGTAACACTCTGGGACAGGCTTCCACTAGTTAATGACTAGTAACACTCTGGGACAGGCTTCCACTTCCACTAGTTAATGACTAGTAACACTCTGGGACAGGCTTCCACTAGTTAATGACTAGTAACACTCTGGGACAGGCTTCCACTAGTTAATGACTAGTAACACTCTGGGACAGGCTTCCTCTAGTTAATGACTAGTAACACTCTGGGACAGGCTTCCACTTCCACTAGTTAATGACTAGTAACACTCTGGGACAGGCTTCCACTAGTTAATGACTAGTAACACTCTGGGACAGGTTTCCACTAGTTAATGACTAGTAACACTCTGGGACAGGCTTCCACTAGTTAATGACTAGTAACACTCTGGGACAGGCTAGTCCCATAATGATTAAGGATCTGGAATCAGGCTAGTCCCATAATGATTAAGGATCTTGAATCAGGCTATTCCCATAATGATTAAGGAACTGGAATCAGGCTAGTCCCATAATTATTAAGGAACTGGAATCAGGCTAGTCCCATAATGATTAAGGAACTGGAATCAGGCTATTCCCATAATGATTAAGGAACTGGAATGAGGCTAGTCCCATAATGATTAAGGAACTGGAATCAGGCCAGTCCAAGAATGATTTCCAAGGACCTGGAATAAGGCTAGTCCCATAATGATTAAGGATCTGGAATCAGGCTAGTCCCATAATGATTAAGGATCTGGAATCAAGCTAGTCCCATAATGGTTTCTAAGGAACTGGAATAAGGCTAGTCCTATAATGGTTTCTAAGGAACTGGAATCAGACTAGTGCCATAATGATTAAGGAACTGGAATCAGGCTAGTCCCATAATGATTTCTAAGGAACTGGAATAAGGCTAGTCCCATAATGATTAAGGAACTGGAATCAGGCTAGTCCCATAATGATTAAGGAACTGGAATCAGTTTAGTCCCCTAATGATTAAGGAACTGGAATCAGGCTAGTCCCATAATGATTAAGGAACTGGAATCAGGCTAGTCCCATAATGATTAAGGAACTGGAATCAGGCTAGTCCCATAATGATTAAGGATCTTGAATCAGGCTAGTCCCATAATGATTAAGGAACTGGAATCAGGCCAGTCCCATAATGATTAAGGAACTGGAATCAGGCTAGTCCCATAATGTTTTCTAAAGATCTGGAATCAGGCTAGTCCCATAATGATTAAGGATCTGGAATCAGGCTAGTCCCATAATGATTAAGGAACTGGAATCAGGCCAGTCCCAGAATGATTTCTAAGGACCTGGAATCAGGCTAGTCCCATAATGATTAAGGGACTGGAATCAGGATAGTCCCATAATGATTAAGGGGCCGGAATCAGGCTAGTCCCATAATGATTAAGGGACTGGAATCAGGCCAGTCCCAGAATGATTAAGAACTGGAATCAGGCCAGTCCAAGAATGATTTCCAAGGACCTGGAATAAGGCTAGTCCCATAACGGTTACTAAGGAATTGGAATCAGGCTAGTCCCATAATGATTAAGGATCTGGAATCAGGCTAGTCCC
Source organism: Oncorhynchus nerka (assembly GCF_034236695.1). Lineage (NCBI taxonomy): Eukaryota > Metazoa > Chordata > Actinopteri > Salmoniformes > Salmonidae > Oncorhynchus > Oncorhynchus nerka. The sequence continues at coordinate 4,038,039 of NC_088401.1, read as the reverse complement.
ATAATGATTAAGGATCTGGAATCAAGCTAGTCCCATAATGGTTTCTAAGGAACTGGAATAAGGCTAGTCCTATAATGGTTTCTAAGGAACTGGAATCAGACTAGTGCCATAATGATTAAGGAACTGGAATTGGGCTAGTCCCATAATGGTTTCTAAGGAACTGGAATAAGGCTAGTCCCATAATGGTTTCTAAGGAACTAGAATCAGGCTGGGTCTGATGTGTTGTTTATTCATCTGGGTCTGATGTGTTGTTTATTCATCTGGGTCTGATGTGTTGTTTATTCATCTGGGTATGATGCGTTGTTTATTCATCTGGGTCTGATGTGTTGTTTATTCATCTGGGTCTGGTGTGTTGTTTATTCATCTGGGTCTGATGTGTTGTTTATTCATCTGGGTATGATGTGTTGTTTATTCATCTGGGTCTGATGTGTTGTTTAATCATCTGGGTCTGATGTGTTGTTTATTCATCTGGGTATGATGTGTTGTTTATTCATCTGGGTCTGATGTGTTGTTTAATAATCTGGGTCTGATGTGTTGTTTAGTCATCTGGGTCTGATGTGTATTTTAGTCATCTGGGTATGATGTGTTGTTTAATCATCTGGGTCTGATGTGTTGTTTATTCATCTGGGCCTGATGTGTTGTTTAGTCATCTGGGTCTGATGTGTTGTTTATTCATCTGGGTCTGGTGTGTTGTTTATTCATCTGGGTGTGATGTGTTGTTTATTCATCTGGGTCTGATGTGTTGTTTAGTCATCTGGGTCTGATGTATTGTTTAGTCATCTGGGTCTGATGTGTTGTTTAGTCATTTGGGTCTGATGTGTTGTTTATTCATCTGGGTCTGATGTGTTGTTTAGTCATCTGGGTCTGATGTGTTGTTTATTCATCTGGGTCTGATGTGTTGTTTATTCATCTGGGTCTGATGTGTTGTTTATTCATCTGGGTCTGATGTGTTGTTTAGTCATCTGGGCCTGGTGTGTTGTTTAGTCATCTGGGTCTGATGTGTTGTTTATTCATCTGGGTCTGATGTGTTGTTTATTCATCTGGGTCTGATGTGTTGTTTATTCATCTGGGTCTGATGTGTTGTTTATTCATCTGGGTCTGATGTGTTGTTTATTCATCTGGGTCTGATGTGTTGTTTAATCATCTGGGTCTGATGTGTTGTTTAGTCATCTGGGTCTGATGTGTATTTTAGTCATCTGGGTATGATGTGTTGTTTAGTCATCTGGGTCTGATGTGTTGTTTAGTCACCTGGGTGTGATGTGTTGTTTAGTCATCTGGGTCTGATGTGTTGTTTATTCATCTGGGTCTGATGTGTTGTTTAGTCATCTGGGTCTGATGTGTTGTTTATTCATCTGGGTCTGATGTGTTGTTTATTCATCTGGGTCTGATGTGTTGTTTAGTCATCTGGGTCTGATGTGTTGTTTAGTCATCTGGGTCTGATGTGTTGTTTAGTCATCTGGGTCTGATGTGTTGTTTATTCATGTGGGTCTGATGTGTTGTTTATTCATCTGGGTCTGATGTGTTGTTTATTCATCTGGGTCTGATGTGTTGTTTAGTCACCTGGGTGTGATGTGTTGTTTAGTCACCTGGGTGTGATGTGTTGTTTAGTCACCTGGGTCTGATGTGTTGTTTAGTCATCTGGGTCTGATGTGTTGTTTATTCATCTGGGTCTGATGTGTTGTTTAGTGTCATTGACCCCTAGGCCATAGTTATGCCTGTCTGGGTATCATTCCATTGAATGATAGTTTTAATGTCAGGTACAGTCGTGGCCAAAATAATGACACAAATAATAATTTTCACAAGGTCTGCTGCCTCAGTTTGTATGATGGCAATTTGCATATGCTCCAGAATGTTATTGTAACGGCAGATTTCCTCCTCTTCGTCTGAAGAGGAGTAAGGATCGGACCAAGATGCGGCGTGGTAAGTGTTCATGTCGTTTAAAAAAAAAACATAAACTGAACACTAAGAATTCAAAAACAATAAACGATGACATGAATAACCAAACCGAAACACTACCGTGTGGCGACAAACACAGACACGGAAACACAAACATAGACTGCTCCTCCCAACTCACGCCCTGACCATACTAAATAAAGACAAAACAAATTAAATAAAGGTCAGAATGTGACAGTTATAAAGAGTGATCAGATGAATTGCAAAGTCTCGCTTTGCCATGCGAATGAACCGAATCCCCCAAAAACATGTCCACTGAATTTCAGCCCTGCCACAAAAGGACCAGCTGACATCATGTCAGTGATTCTCTCGTTAACACAGGTGTGAGTGTTGACGAGGACAAGGCTGGAGATCACTCTGTCATGTTGATTGAGTTTGAATAACAGACTGGAAGCTTCAAAAGGAGGGGGGTGCTTGGAATCATTGTTCTTCCTTTGTCAACCATGGTTACCTGCACGGAAACACGTGCCGTTATCATTGCTTTGCACAAAAAGGGCTTCACTGGCAAGGACATTGCTGCCAGTAAGATTGCACCTAAATCAACCATTTATCGGATCGTCAAGATCTTCAAGGAGAGCGGTTCAATTATTGTGAAGAAGGCTTCAGGGCGCCCAAGAAAGTCCAGCAAGCGCCAGGACCGTCTCCTAAAGTTGATTTAGCTGCGGGATCACACAGAGCTTGCTCAGGAAGTCACTTCTCTCCAGGAAAAACATCAGGGACAGACTGATATTCTGCAAAAGGTTTGGACTACTGAGGACTGGGGTAAAGTAATTTTCTCTGAAGAATCTCCCTTCCGATTGTTTGGGGTATCCGGAAAAAAGTTTGTCCGGAGAAGACAAGGTGAGTGCTACCATCAGTCCTGTGTCATGCCAACAGTAAAGCATCCTGAGACCATTCATGTGTGGGGTTGCTTCTCAGCCAAGGGAGTGGGCTCACTCACAATTTTACCTAAGAACACAGCCATGAAAAAAGAATGGTACCACATCCTCCGAGAGCAACTTCTCCCAACCATCCAGGAACAGTTTGGTGACAAACAATGCCTTTTCCAGCATGATGGAGCACCTTGCCATAAGGCAAAGTGATAACGAAGTGGCTCAGGGAACAAAACATTGATATTTTGGGTCCATGGCCAGGAAACTCCCCAGACCTTAATCCTATTGAGAACTGGTGGTCAGTTCTCAAGAGGCGGGTGGACAAACAAAAACCCACAAATTCTGGCAAACTCCAAGCATTGATTATGCAAGAATGGGCTGCAATCAGTCAGGATGTGGCCCAGAAGTTAATTGACAGCATGCCAGAGCGAATTGCAGAGGTCTTAAAAAAGAAGGACCAACATTGCAAATATTGACTCTTTGCATCAACTTCATGTAATTGTCAATAAAAGCCTTTGACACTTATGAAATGCTTGTAATTATACTTCAGTATTCCATAGCAACATCTGACAAAAATATCTAAAGACACTGAAGCAGCAAACTTTGTGGAAATTAATATTTGTGTCATTCCCAAAACTTTTGGCCACAACTGCACACAACTACAATGAAATGCCCTTTTTCACAGCTCGAACCCCGACAATGCAGTTGTCTGTGTGTGTAGAGTCAGTATAAATGTACGTGCAAATTATGCGTGAGTGATGAGATGATGGAGTGAGTGTTTGTGTGAGTGTTTTGGGGTGACAGTAGGATATGTGTGTAGGGCCCTGTGAGTGTGCATAGAGACAGGGCAGAAATTAGAATAAAATAAAAAGGGTCGACTCAGATTGTACGTGTACCATTTAGTTATCTATTTAGTTATCTATTTATCAGTCTTAGAAGCCAATCAAGATTATGTTGGTGCCAGACATGATGCAAAGGAACAACTTGCCGTGTGGAACCAGAGAGAACGGTCTATGGCTCGGGCCTGCCTTTCACACCGCCTGGTATTGAGAGCCTAGATGGCAGGGTGCTCACACCGCCTAATATAGAGGTTCTGGATGGCAGGGAGCTCACACCGCCTGATATAGAGGTTATGGATGTCAGGGAGCTCACACCGTCTGGTATAGAGGTCCTGGATGGCAAGGAGCTCACACCGCCTGATATAGAGGTTCTGGATTACAGGGAGCTTGGTCCCAGTGATGTACTGGGCTGTCCGCACCACCCTACGTAGCGCCAATGTGATCGAGGGCGGTGCTATTGCCATACCATGCAGTGATGCAGCCAGTCAAGATGCTCTCAATGGTACAGCTGTAGAACTATTTGAGATTTTGAGGGCCCATGCCAAACCTTTTCAACCTCCTGAGGGGCAAGAGGTGCAGTTCTTCGTGACTGTGTGTGTGTGTGTGTTTGAACCATTTTAGGTTCTTAGTGATTTGGACTCTGAGGAACTTGAAGCTATAGACCTGCTCCTCTGAAGTGCCCCCGACCTCCACCCTGTAGGCTGCCTCATCATCGCCGGTGACCAGGCCTACCACCGTTGTCTCAAACTTGATGATGGTGTTGGAGTCGTGCGTGGCCACACAATCGTGGGTGAATAGGAAGTACAGGAGGGAACTAAGCACACGCCTCTGTGGGGCCCCCCGTGTTGAGGGTCAGTGTAGCGGAGGTGATGTTGCCTACCCTCACCACCTGGGGTTGGCCCGTCAGGAAGTCCAGGACCCAGTTGCAGAGGGAGGTGTTCAGTCCCAGGGTCCTAATTTGGTGACACGCTTTGATGGGGACAATGGTGTTGAACGCTAAGCTGTAGTCAATGAACAACATTCTCACATAGGCATTGCTCTTATCTACACTACTGGTCAAATGTTTGGACACACCTACTCATTCAAGGGTTTTAGTGAAGACATCAAAACTATGAAATTACCGATATGGAATCATGTAGTAACCAAAAAAGTGTTAAACAAATCAAAATATATTTTATATTTGAGATTCTTCAAATAGCCACCCTTTGCCTTGATGACAGCTTTGCACACTCTTGGCATTCTCTCAACCAGCTTCACCTGGAATGCTTTTCCAACAGTCTTGAAGTATTTCCCACATATGCTGAGCACTTGTTGTCTTCTTTTCCTTCACTCTGCGGTCCAACTCATCCCAAACCAATTCAATTTGGTTGTGGTCAGGGGTTTGTGGAGGCCAGGTCATCTGATGCAGCCCTCCATCACTCTCCTTGGCCAAACTGCCCTTACACCGCCTGGAGGTGTGTTGGGTCGTTGTCCTGTTGAAAACAAATGATAGTCCCACTAAGCCCAAACCAGATGTGATGGTGTATTGCTGCAGAATGCTGTGGTAGCCATGCTGGTTAAGTGTCACAGACAGTCACAGAGAGTGTCACCACTATGAACCCCCACACCATAACACCTCCTCCTCAATGCTTTACGGTGGGAAAAACACATGCGGAGATCATCCGTTCACCTACTCTGCATCTCACAAGGATACGACAGCTGGAAACAAAAATCTCCAATTTGGACTCCAGACCAAAGGACATATTTCCACCAGTCTAATGTCCATTGCTCGTGTTTCATGGCCCAAGAAAGTCTCCTCTTCTTATTGGTGTCCTTCAGTTGTGTTTTTTGCAGCAATTTGATGATGAAGGCGTGATTCACACAGTCTCCTCTGAACAGATGATGTTAAAATGTGTCTGTTACTTGAACTCTGTGAAACATTTATTTGGGCTGCAATTTCTGAGGCTGGTAACTCATGAGAGCCAGTTTCATAGTGCTTAATGGTTTGTGAGACCGCACCTGAAGAAACGTTCAAAGTTCTTGAAATGTTCCTTATTGACTGACCTTCATGTCTTAAAGTAATGATGAACTGTCATTTCTCTTATCTTATTTGAGCTGCTATTGCCATAATATGGACTTGGTCTTTTACCAAATAGGGCTATCGTCTGTATACCACCCCTACTTTGTCATAACAAACTGATTGGCTGAAACACATTAGGAAAGAAATCTGGAATCTGGAATCTGGAAAAATTAATTTTTAAGAGGGCACATCTGTTAATTGAAATGGATGGTGGTTGAGAGAATGCCAAGGGTGTGTAAAGCTGTCATTAAGGCAAAGGGTGGCTATTTGAAGAATCTCAAATTAAAATATATTTAGATTTGTTTAACACTTTTTTGTTTACTACATGATTCCACATTTGTTTTTTCATAGTTTTGATGTCTTCACTATTAATCTATAATGTAGAAAATAGTAAAAAATTATGAAAAACCCTTGACCGGTAGTGTAGGTGGGTGAGAGCAGGGTGGAAGTTGAGATTGCATCTTCTATGGATCTGTTGGAGCGGTATGCAAATTGAAGTGGGTCTAGGGTGTCTGGGATGATGGAGTTTATGTGTGCCCTGATTACAGATGTCAGTGCTTCAGGGCGGTAGCCAATGTGGCAGGAAACCGTAGAGTTCTTGAGAAGATGGAATGATGGTGGTCATTTTAAAACATGTGAGGATTACAGACAAGGACAACGAGAGGTTGAAAATGACCGTGAATATGCTTGCCAGCTGTTCTGTGCATGCTCTGAGAATGCGCCCTGGAATCCCCTCAGGCCTTGTGGGTGTTGACCTGATTAAAGACTTTACTCATGTTGGCCTCGGAGAGCGAGATCACCCGATGATCTGGGTCGGTGGCAGCCCTCACACCCGGCACGATGTTGTTATTGTCAAAGAGTGCATTAAAATGCATTGTGTTGTCTGGTAAACAGGTATCGTTGCGCAGATCACTGTTAGTTGTTCCTTTGTAATCCGTAATGGACTGTAGCCACATGCGGCAGACGTCAGATCCTGTGTTATATGATTCCACCTTATTCCAATATTGTCCTTTTGCTCATTCGATGACTCTGCTGAGGTCATAGCGGGACTTATTTTACTGGTTCCTGTCCTCAGCCGTAGCCTCAGGGTTGTGATGACTGTCAGGGCTTTTCAGGTTCTCCTTAGCCTATGACATCATCCCTGTAGTCCCGTAAAGGTAGCCTAGACAGAGGAAATGGTTTATGAGTGAAATTATTTAGCCTCCAAGGTGCCTGGTAAAAGAAGAGGGAGGGAAATGGTTTAGTCTCCAAGGTGCCTAGACAGAGGGGAGGGAGGGAAATGATTTAGCCTCCAAGGTGTCTGGTAAAACCTGAGAATACACAGCTAAAATGCAATGCCAAGACATCCATATGCTTCACTTGGACTGGGACCATGCAGGGTTTTGATTATAGCTTTATTGTAAGAGTGTGGACCTCTAGAAAGGCCATCAAATGTGTTGTCAAGGCTAGAGGAGGTGTGGTTGACAAGGTTAGAGGAGGTGTTGTCAAGGCTAGAGGAGGTTTGGTTGACAAGGTTAGAGGAGATGTTGTCAAGGCTAGAGGAGGTGTGGTTGACAAGGTTAGATGAGGTGTTGTCAAGGCTAGAGGAGGTGTGGTTGACAAGGTTAGAGGAGATGTTGTCAAGGCTAGAGGAGGTGTGGTTGACAAGGTTAGAGGAGGTCTTGTCAAGGCTAGAGGAGGTGTGGTTCACAAGGTTAGAGCAGGTGTTGTTAAGGTTAGAGGAGATGTTGTCAAGGTTAGAGGCTGTGTTGTCAAGGTTAGAGGACGTGTTGTCAAGGTTAGATAAGGTGTTGTCAAGGCTAGAGTAGGTGTGTACAAGGCTAGACTAGATGTTGTCAAGGTTAGATAAGGTGTTGTCAAGGCTAGAGTAGGTGTTGTCAAGGCTAGAGGAGGTGATGTCAAGGTTAGAGGAGGTATTGTCAAGGTTAGATGGGGTGTTGTCAAAGTTATAGGATGTGTTGTCAAGGTTAGATGGGGTGTTGTCAAGGCTAGAGGAGGTGATGTCAAGGTTATAGAAGGGGTTGTGAAGGCTAGAGGAGGTGTTGTCAAGGCTAGAGGAGGTGTTGTCAAGGCTAGATGAGGTGATGTCAAGGCTAGAGGAGGTGTTGTCAAGGCTAGATGAGGTGTTGTCAAGGTTAGAGCAGGTGTTGTCAAGGATAGAGGAGGTGATGTCAAGGCTGGAGTAGGTGTTGTCAATGTTAGAGGATCTGTTGTCAAGGCTAGAGGAGGTGATGTCAAGGTTATAGAAAGGGTTGTGAAGGCTAGAGGAGGTGTTGTCAAAATTAGAGGAGGTGTTGTCAAGGCTAGATGAGGTGTTGTTAAGGTTATAGAATGGGTTGTGAAGGCTAGATGAGGTGTTGTCAAAGTTAGAGGAGGTGTTCTCAAGGCTAGAGGAGGTAGGTGATGTCAAAGTTAGAGGAAGTGTTGTCAAGGTTAGAGCAGGTGTTGTAAATGCTAGATGAGGGGTTGTCAAGGTTATAGAGGGGGTTGTGAAGGCTAGAGGAGGTGTTTTCAAAGTTATAGGATGTGTTGTCAAGGCTAGAGGAGGTGATGTCAAGGTTATAGAAGGGGTTGTGAAGGCTAGAGGGGGTGTTGTCAAAGTTAGAGGATGTGTTGTCAAGGCTAGAGGAGGTTATGTCAAGGTTATAGAAGGGGTTGTGAAGGCTAGAGGAGGTGTTTTCAAAGTTAGAGGATGTGTTGTCAAGGCTAGAGGAGGTGATGTCAAGGTTATAGAAGGGGTTGTGAAGGCTAGAGGGGGTGTTGTCAAGACTAGAGGAGGTGTTGTCAAGGTTATAGAAGGGGTTGTGAAGGCTAGAGGATGTGCTTTCAAAGATAGAGGAGGTGTTGTCAAGGCTAGAGGAGGTAGGTGATGTCAAAGTTAGAGGAAGTGTTGTCAAGGTTAGATGAGGAGTTGTCAAGGCTAGATGATGTGTTGTCAAGGCCAGAGGATGTGTTGTCAAGGCTAGGGGAGGTGTTGTCAAGGCTAGAGGATGTGTTGTCAAGGCTAGAGGGGTGTTGTCAAGGCTAGAGGAGGTGTTGTCAAGGCTAGAGGAGGTGATATCAAGGTTAGAGGAGGTGTTGTCAAGGCTAGAGGAGGTGATATCAAGGTTAGAGGAGGTGTTGTCAAGGCTAGAGGAGGTGATATGTTGTCAAGGTTGATGTCAAGGAGGTGTGTTGTCAAGGCTAGAGGAGGTGTTGTCAAGGCTAGAGGAGGTGATATCAAGGTTAGAGGAGGTGTTGTCAAGGTTAGAGGAGGTGATATCAAGGCTAGAGGAGGTGTTGTCATGGCTAGAGGAGGTGATGTCAAGGCTAGAGGTGTGTTGTCAAGGCTAGAGGAGGTGTTGTCATGGCTAGAGGAGGTGATATCAAGGTTAGAGGAGGTGTTGTCAAGGCTAGAGGATGTGTTGTCAAGGCTAGAGGATGTGTTGTCAAGGCTAGAGGATGTGTTGTCAAGGCTAGAGGATGTGTTGTCAAGGCTAGAGGGGGTGTTGTCAAGGCTAGGTGAGGTGTTGTCAAGGTTAAAGGATGTGTTGTCAGGCTAGAGGGGGTGTTGTCAAGGCTATGGGATGTGATATCAAGGCTAGATGAGGTGTTGTCCAGGCTAGATGAGGTGTTGTCATGGCTAGATGAGGTGTTGTCAAGGCTAGATGAGGTGATGTCAAGGCTAAATGAGGTGTTGTCAAGGTTAGATAGGAGTTATCAAGGCCAGAGAAGCTGTTGTCAAGGTTAGAGGAGGTGATTTCAAGGTTAGATGAGGTGTTGTCAAGGCTAGATTAGGTGTTGTCAAGGCTAGATGAGGTGTTGTCAAGGCTAAATGAGGTGTTGTCAAGGCTAGATGAGGTTTTGTCAAGGCTAAATGAGGTGTATTCAAGTCTAGAGGTGGTATTATCAAGGTTAGAGGAGGTGTTGTCAAGACTAGAGGAGGTGTTGTCAAGGTTAGAGGAGGTGTTGTCAAGACTAGAGGACCTGTTGTCAAGGCTAGAGGAGGTGTTGTCAAGACTAGAGGAGGTGTTGTCAAGGTTAAAGGAGGTGTTGTTAAGACTAGAGGAGCTGTTGTCAAGGCTAGAGGAGGTGTTGTCATGACTAGAGGAGGTGTTGTCAAGGCTAAATGAGGTGTTGTTAAGACTAGAGGACCTGTTGTCAAGGCTAAAGGAGGTGTTGTTAAGATTGGAGGATGCAATGTCGAAGTTAGAGGAGGTGTTTGGGAACATACTTTTTCTGTTGGCCAACTGTATTACTGTGCATACTGCCTCCTCTATTACTTGATATTGGTAAATCCAGTGTAAATACAGTTTATTATTACTATGCATACTGCCTCCTATATTACTTGATATTGGTAAATCCAGTTTATTATTACTATGCATACTGCCTCCTATATTACTTGATATTGGTAAATCCAGTGTAAATCCAGTTTATTATTACTATGCATACTGCCTCCTATATTACTTGATATTGGTAAATCCAGTGTAAATCCAGTTTATTATTACTATGCATACTGCCTCCTATATTACTTGATATTGGTAAATCCAGTGTAAATCCAGTTTATTATTACTATGCATACTGCCTCCTATATTACTTGATATTGGTAAATCCAGTGTAAATCCAGTTTATTATTACTATGCATACTGCCTCCTATATTACTTAAAATTGGTAAATCCAGTGTAAATCCAGTTTATTATTACTATGCATACTACCTCCTATATTACTTGATATTGGTAAATCCAGTTAATTATTACTATGCATACTGCCTCCTATATTACTTGATATTGGTAAATCCAGTGTACATCCAGTTTATTATTACTATGCATACTGCCTCCTATATTACTTGATATTGGTAAATCCAGTTAATTATTACTATGCATACTGCCTCCTATATTACTTGTATTTGTACTGTTATTTTTGGGTTCTACGTTTGTCTCGACGGGCTAGTGTTGGAAACCAAATAGCTTATTGTCCAGAGATGCATGCTGTGTCTGGTATGATGCGGTATTAGACAATGGAGAACATGCCAATGCAGCAATCTGTACTGCCTCCTATATTACTTGATGACACACAGAAACCATACTGCCTCCTATATTACTTGATATTGGTAAATCCAGTTAATTATTACTATGCCTCTCCCTCTCTCTGCCCAGCTAGCATTATTACTATGCTCTGCTCTGTGTTGATGACACACAGCAGACACCATGACAGCCTCTCTCTCTGCCCAGCTAGTAGGCTCTGCTCTGAGTACCATGAACACACAGACACCATACAGCCTCTCTCTCTCTCTGCCCAGCTAGCAGGCTCTGCTCTGAGTACCATGAACACACAGACAACATATAGCCTCTCTCTCTCTCTGCCCAGCTAGCAGGCTCTGCTCTGAGTACCATGAACACACAGACACCATACAGCCTCTCTCTCTCTCTGCCCAGCTAGCAGGCTCTGCTCTGTGTTGATGACACACAGACACCATACAGCCTCTCTCTCTCTCTACCCAGCTAGCAGGCTCTGCTCTGTGTTGATGACACACAGACACCATACAGCCTCTCTCTCTCTCTGCCCAGCTAGCAGGCTCTGCTCTGATGACACACAGACACCATACATCCTCTCTCTCTCTCTGCCCAGCTAGCAGGCTCTGCTCTGTGTTGATGACACACAGATACCATACAGCCTCTCTCTCTCTGCCCAGCTAGCAGGCTCTGCTCTGTGTTGATGACACACAGACACCATACAGCCTCTCTCTCTCTCTCTGCCCAGCTAGCAGGCTCTGCTCTGAGTACCATGAACACACACTAAATAATTTTTGAAAAGCAGAGCTAAGCCTAAATGTTTTCCCTCTTTTTTTTTCTCTGAACATAATTGCATCCAATTGAGTTCAGAATTGTACAGATCAAATCCCTGTGAAATCGGAACGTCCAGACGTTTACTGGAAAATGGGATAAGCATTACACAACACACAGTCAATATCCCCTAGAAACACAGGGTTTATTGTCTATGGGCAGCAAATTTGCGTTCCTGGTGTTAAAGCGTAACTGCTATGAAACACAGACTCAGAGAAGCTGAATTAAACTGTGGTTAAGTCAACACATGTAACAGTCTGCTCTGTTTGGAATATCGTTCTAGAGACCTAGGGAGACAAAAAGGGGATTTTCCAGGCTTTCAAAGCTTTTATATTGAGGTTGTAATGGATGGGATCTGAGGACTGAGGTTGTTATGATGGTTCCATGTTCACGCATTCTCCTGTCTTCATTAGAGAGCTATAACAGTACAGATGTCCAACGTGAAACAAATGGGAATGAAACACACGGACACACAGACGTTTCCCTGTATAAGTCAGACTTAAGTGAGAGGTAGGAGGAGCATGCTATATCAGGGTTGATACCTGTCCACTGCTTTCAGATCAACAAAGGGTACAAGAATTGATTTGGGACTGTGCAGTGCAGTGCAGTGCTGTCCACAGTACACACACTTTTACAAACACACACAGACATATGTCTACATTTACCTATATAAGTCAGACTTAGGTACAGGATAATAGAATGAGACATATAAGTCAGACTTAGGTACAGGATAATAGAATGAGACATATAAGTCAGACTTAGGTACAGGATAATAGAATGAGACATATAAGTCAGACTTAGGTACAGGATAATAGAATGAGACATATAAGTCAGACTTAGGTACAGGATAATAGAATGAGACATATAAGTCAGACTTAGGTACAGGATAATAGAATGAGACATATAAGTCAGACTTAGGTACAGAATATTAGAATGAGACATATAAGTCATTGATGCTGGTTCCTGTCTGGCTATGGGGAAATAGACTGTATTGATGCTGGTTCAGGTCTGGCTATGGGGCAATAGACTGTATTGATGCTGGTTCCTGTCTGGCTATGGGGAAATATACTGTATTGATGCTGGTTCCTGTCTGGCTATGGGGCAATAGACCGTGTTGATGCTGGTTCCTGTCTGGCTATGGGGCAATAGACTGTATTGATGCTGGTTCTTGTCTGGCTATGGGGCAATAGACTGTATTGATGCTGGTTCTTGTCTGGCTATGGGGCGGGCAATAGACCGTATTGATGCTGGTACTTGTCTGGCTATGGAGCAATAGACTGTATTGATGCTGGTTCTTGTCTGGCTATGGGGCAATAGACTGTATTGATGCTGGTTCTTGTCTGGCTATGGGGCAATAGACTGTATTGATGCTGGTTCCTGTCTGGCTATGGGGCAATAGACTGTATTGATGCTGGTTCCTGTCTGGCTATGGGGCAATAGACTGTATTGATGCTGGTTCCTGTCTGGCTATGGGGAAATAAATGTAGGGTGTGGTGGGGTGGGTGGAGTAGGGGCGGGGTGGGTGGGTGGAGTAGGGAAGGGTGGGGTGCGTCGAGGGGGGGGGGTATCCTCATGACAACGCGACACTTTCGTCTTGGGGATTTGTCATTGTTTAAGAAGGAAAAGCTTTTAGACAGACACAACAATTTCCAAACGGTTGGCATAAATCCAGTTGGCATTACCTCCTGATTGAGACTCTTCCATAATTGCCTCACGACTCCTTGAAAAATACTTTTATTTCAAATTTAAAAGAGCCTTTGCTTTGATCATTCAGCTGTTAGTTGAATTACTAGTTTAAAAAATAAATGGAAAACCAAATCACTCCCTTTTATTCTCTCTGTCAGTGAGGCTTCTTGGCAATTTATCTTTCTGTCTTCTCTGACCAACCGCTGTTGACGTGGCTCCCTCTTACGAGGCTACAGGCCACCGTTGGCTCAGGGCGAGGTCCGTAGCAGGCACGGAGGGATTGGTACGAGGGGCAGGGAGGGGAGGAGCGAGGAAAAGGGGTATTGCCGTTCGGATCGACAGAACAAGCCTGTTTTTAAACTAAGATCATAGGATGCCTAACGACAACAGGAAGTTCCTAATCTAGGGTGGGATGGTGGGATGATGTAAGGTATGGTGAGGTGGCGTGATGTAGGTTATGGTGAGGTGGCGTGATGGGTGGGGTGGGGTAGGGTGGGACTCGTTGGGGTAGTGGGGTGATGTAGGGTGAGGTGGGGTAGGGGGTGGGATATGGGGATGGGATGATGTAGGGCATGGTGAGGTGATGTTGGGTGGGGTGGGGTAGGGTGGGGTCCGTTGTGGTAGTGTGGTGATGTAGGGTGAGGCGCGGTAGGGGGATGTAGGGTGAAGTGGGGTAGAGGGATGTAGGGTGGGGTGATGTGGGGTGAGGCGGGGTGATGTAGGGTGAGGTGGAGTAGGGTAAGTTGGGGTAGGGGGATGTAGGGTGAGGTGGAGTAGGGTGAGGTGGGATGTAGGGTGAGGCGGAGTAGGGTAAGGTGGGGTAGGGGGATGTAGGGTGAGGTGGGGTGATGTAGGGTGAGGTGGAGTAGGGTGAGGTGGAGTAGGGTGAGGTGGGGTGATGTAGGGTGAGGTTGGGTGATGTAGGGTAGTGTAGGGGATGTAGGTGAGGTGGGGTGGGGTAGGGGATGTAGGGTGAGGTGGGGTGATGTGGGGTGAGGCGGGGTGATGTAGGGTGAGGAGGGGTAGGTAGGGTGAGGTGGAGTAGGGTAAGGTGGAGTAGGGGGATGTAGGGTGAGGTGGGGTGATGTAGGTGGTGTGGGGTGGGGTGATGTAGGGTGAGGTGGGGTGATGTAGGGGTGAAGTGGAGTAGGGTGAGGTGGGGTGATGTAGGGTGAGTTGGAGTAGGGTGAGGTCGGGTGATGTAGGGTGTGGTGGAGTAGGGGGTGTAGGGTGAGGTGGGGTGATGTAGATGAGGTGGGGTGATGTAGGGTGAGGCGGGGTATGGGGATGTAGGGTGAGGTGGGGTAGGGGGATGTAGGTGAGGTGGAATAGGGTGAGGTGGGGTGATGTAGGTGAGGTGATGTAGGGTGATGTAGGGTGAGGTGGAGTAGGGTGAGGTGGGGTAGGTGGATGTAGGGTGAGGTGGAGTGATGTAGGGTGAGGTGGAGTAGGGTAAGGTGGGGTAGGGGGATGTAGGATGAGGTGGGGTGATGTAGGGTGAGGTGGAGTAGGGTGAGGTGGGGTAGGGGAATTTAGTGTGAGGTGGAGTAGGGTGAGGTGGGGTGATGTAAGGTGAGTTGGAATAGCGGGAGGTGGGGTGATGTAGGTGAGGTGGGGTGATGTAGGGTGAGGTGGGGTATGGGGATGTAGGGTGAGGCGGGGTAGGGGGATGTAGGTGAGGTGGAGTAGGGTGAGGTGGGGTGATGTAGGTGAGGTGATGTAGGGTAATGTAGGGTGAGGTGGAGTAGGGTGAGGTGAGGTGGGGTAGGTGGATGTAGGGTGAGGTGGAGTGATGTAGGGTGAGGTGGAGTAGGGTGAGGTGGGGTAGGGGAATGTAGTGTGAGGTGGAGTAATATAGGGTGAGGTGGAGTAGGGTGAGGTGGGGTGATGTAAGGTGAGTTGGAATAGGGGGAGGTGGGGTGATGTAGGGTAGGGTAGGGTAGGGGGATGTAGGTGAGGTGGAGTAGGGTGAGGTGGGGTGGGGTAGGGGATGTAGGGTGAGGTGGGGTGATGTGGGGTGAGGCGGGGTGATGTAGGGTGAGGCGGGGTAGGTAGGGTGAGGTGGAGTAGGGTAAGGTGGAGTAGGGGGATGTAGGGTGAGGTGGGGTGATGTAGGTGGTGTGGGGTGATGTAGTGTGAGGTGGGGTGATGTAGGGTGAAGTGGAGTAGAGTGAGATGGGGTGATGTAGGGTGTGGTGGAGTAGGGGGATGTAGGGTGAGTTGGGGTGATGTAGGTGAGGTGGGGTATGGGGATGTAGGGTGAGGCGGGGTAGGGGGATGTAGGTGAGGTGGAG
Source organism: Oncorhynchus nerka (assembly GCF_034236695.1). Taxonomy (NCBI): domain Eukaryota; kingdom Metazoa; phylum Chordata; class Actinopteri; order Salmoniformes; family Salmonidae; genus Oncorhynchus; species Oncorhynchus nerka. The sequence continues at coordinate 4,022,514 of NC_088401.1, read as the reverse complement.
TAGGGTGAGGTGGGGTGATGTAGGTGAGGTGATGTAGGGTGATGTAGGGTGAGGTGGAGTAGGGTGAGGTGGGGTAGGTGGATGTAGGGTGAGGTGGAGTGATGTAGGGTGAGTTGGAGTAGGGTAAGGTGGGGTAGGGGGATGTAGGATGAGGTGGGGTGATGTAGGGTGAGGTGGAGTAGGGTGAGGTGGGGTGATGTATTGTGTGGTGGAGTAGGGGGATGTAGAGTGAGGTGGGGTGATGTAGGTGAGGTGTGGTGATGTAGGGTGAGGTGGGGTAGGGGGATGTAGGTGAGGTGGGGTGAGGTGGAGTAGGGTGAGGTGGGGTGATGTAGGTGAGGTGATGTAGGGTGATGTAGGATGAGGTGGAGTAGGGTGAGGTGGGGTAGGTGGATGTAGGGTGAGGTGGGGTGATGTAGGGTGAGGTGGAGTAGGGTGCGGTGGGGTAGGGGATGTAGGGTGAGGTGGGGTGAGGTGGAGTAGGGTAAGGTGGGGTAGGGGGATGTAGAGTGAGATGGGGTGATGTAGGTGAGGTGGGGTGGGGTGATGTATGGTGATGTAGGGTGAGGTGGAGTAGGGTAAGGTGGGGTAGGGGGATGTAGGGTGAGGTGGGGTGATGTAGGGTGAGGTGGAGTAGGGTAAGGTGGGGTAGAGGGATGTAGGGTGAGGTGGGGTGATGTAGGGTGAGGTGGAGTAGGGTGAGGTGGGGTGATGACCGTAAGGGAAGGTTTTACTAGACAGTTAGAGACAGTTATAGATGACCATATGGGGATGTTTTAATAGACAGTTAGAGACAGTTATAGCTGACCATATGGGAATGTTTTACTAGACAGTTAGAGACAGTTATAGATGACCATATGGGGATGTTTTACTAGACAGTTAGAGACAGTTATAGATGACCATATGGGGATGTTTTAATAGACAGTTAGAGACAGTTATAGCTGACCATATGGGGATGTTTCACTAGACAGTTATAGATGACCATATGGGGATGTTTTACTAGACAGTTAGAGACAGTTATAGATGACCATATGGGAATGTTTACTAGACAGTTATAGATGACCATATGGGGATGTTTTACTAGACAGTTATAGATGACCATATGGGGATGTTTTACTAGACAGTTAGAGACAGTTATAGATGACCATATGGGGATGTTTACTAGACAGTTAGAGACAGTTATAGATGACCTTATGGGGATGTTTTATTAGACAGTTAAAGACAGTTATAGCTGACCATATGGGGATGTTTTAATAGACAGTTAGAGACAGTTATAGCTGACCATATGGGGATGTTTCACTAGACAGTTATAGATGACCATATGGGGATGTTTTACTAGACAGTTAGAGACAGTTATAGATGACCATATGGGAATGTTTACTAGACAGTTATAGATGACCATATGGGGATGTTTTACTAGACAGTTATAGATGACCATATGGGGATGTTTTACTAGACAGTTAGAGACAGTTATAGATGACCATATTGGGATGTTTTATTAGACAGTTAGAGACAGTTATAGATGACCATATGGGGATGTTTACTAGACAGTTAGAGACAGTTATAGATGACCTTATGGGGATGTTTTATTAGACAGTTAAAGACAGTTATAGCTGACCATATGGGGATGTTTTACTGGACAGTTAGAGACAGTTATAGATGACCATATGGGGATGTTTTACTAAACAGTTATAGATGACCATATGGGAATGTTTTACTAGACAGTTATAGATGACCATATGGGGATGTTTTACTGAACAGTTATAGATGACCATATGGGGATGTTTTACTGAACAGTTATAGATGACCATATGGGAATGCTTCTGTAACTGTTAAGCTACCTGCCACCTTGCTAGCACTGTGCCGCTTAACGGTAGACTGTGGCGAGTAGTAATATATATAGATATATAATATATATAGATATAAATCCAGGATCAGTGAGATTCAATCTACAAGAGTTATGGAGAATAACATCTCATGTATCTTTGGACTGTATTTCCCATGAACCAATGGCCACGTGTTTACCATCATGCCTGCACGCAAATTCACCCAGTCATGGATGGAGGGGTGTTGGGTTATAGAAGAGGTTGACCAGATCAGACCAGCTCAGACCAGCCCAGATTAGCCCAGATCAGCCCAGACCAGCTCAGACCAGCCCAGATTAGCCCAGATCAGCCCAGACCTGCTCAGACCAGCCCAGACCACCTCAGACCACCTCAGACCAGCCCGGACCAGCCCAGACCAGCTCAGACCAGCCCAGACCAGCTCAGACCTGCTCAGACCAGCCCAGATCAGCCCAGACCTGCTCAGACCAGCCCAGATCAGCCCAGACCAGCTCAGACCAGCTTCGACCAGCTCAGACCAGCTAATCCCAGCCCAGACCAGCTCAGACAAGCTCAGCTCAGACCAGCCCAGACCAGCTCAGACCAGCTCAGACCAGCCCAGACCAGCCCAGACCAGCTAAGACTGCTCTTAAACGGCAGTAAAACTAAATGCATGCTCTTCAACCGATTGCTGCCCGCACCCGACTAGCATCAATACTCTGGACGGTTCTGACTTAGAATATGTGGACAACTACAAATACCTAGGTGTCTGGCTAGACTGAACTCTCCTTCCAGACTCATATTAAGCATCTCCAATCCAAAATTAAATCTAAAATCGGCTTCCAATTTCGCAAGAAATCCTCCTTCACTCATGCTGCCAAACATACCCTCGTAAAACTGACTATCCTACCAATCCTCGACTTCGGTGATATAATTTACAAAATAGCCTCCAACACTCTACTCAGCAAACTGAATGCAGTCTATCACAGTGCCATCCGTTTTGTCACCAAAGCCCCATATACCACCCACCACTGCGACCTGTATGCTCTCGTCAGCTGGCCCTTGCTACATATTCGTCGTCAGACCCAATGGCTCCAGGTCATCTATAAGTCTTTGCTAGGTAAAGCTCTGCCTTATCTCAGCTCACTGGTCACCATAACAACACCCACCCATAGCACATGCTCCAGCAGTTAAATCTCACTGGTTATAGACAAAGCCAACACCTCCTTTGGCTGCCTTTCCTTCCAGTTCTCTGCTGCCAATGACTGGAACGAATTGCAAAAATCGCTGAAGTTGGAGACTTATATCTCCCTCACTAACTTTAAACAGCAGCTATCTGAGCAGCTCACCGATCGCTGCAGCTGTACATAGCCCATCTGTAAATAGCTCATCCAACCTACCTACCTCATCCCCATATAGTTTTTATTTAAATGTTTTGCACATCAGTATTTATACTTGCACATCATCATCTGCACATCTATCACTCCAGTGTTCATTTGCTAAATTGTAAATATACCACTATGGCCTATTTATTGCATTACCTCCCTAATCTTACTACATTTGCACACAATGTATATAGATTTTTCTATTGTGTTATTGACTGTATGTTTGTTTATTCATTGTGTAACTCTGTGTTGTTGTTTGTGTCGCACTGCTTTGCTTTATCTTGTCCAGTTCGCAGTTGTAAATGAAATCTTGTACTCAACTGGCCTACCTGGTTAAATAAAGGTGAAATAAAATAAAAAATAAATGTAAAAAGACCAGCCCAGATCAGCTAAGACTAGCCCAGACCATCCAAAACCTAACCAGCCCAGATCAGCTAAGACTAGCCCAGACCAGTTCAGCTAAGACTAGCCCAGACCATCCAAAACCTAACCAGCCCAGACCAGTTCAGACAAGACTAGCCCAGACCATCCAAAACCTAACCAGCCCAGACCAGTTCAGACAAGACTAGCCCAGACCATCCAAAACCTAACCAGCCCAGACCAGTTCAGACAAGACTAGCCCAGACCATCCAAAACCTAACCAGCCCAGACCAGTTCAGACAAGACTAGCCCAGACCATCCAAAACCTAACCAGCCCAGACCAGTTCAGACAAGACTAGCCCAGACCATCCAAAACCTAACCAGCCCAGACCAGTTCAGACAAGACTAGCCCAGACCATCCAAAACCTAACCAGCCCAGCCCAGATCAGCTAAGACTAGCCCAGACCATCCAAAACCTAACCAGCCCAGACCAGATCAGCTAAGACTAGCCCAGACCATCCAAAACCTAACCAGCCCAGCCCAGATCAGCTAAGACTAGCCCAGACCATCCAAAACCTAACCAGCCCAGACCAGTTCAGACAAGACTAGCCCAGACCATCCAAAACCTAACCAGCCCAGCCCAGATCAGCTAAGACTAGCCCAGACCATCCAAAACCTAACCAGCCCAGACCAGTTCAGACAAGACTAGCCCAGACCATCCAAAACCTAACCAGCCCAGACCAGTTCAGACAAGACTAGCCCAGACCATCCAAAACCTAACCAGCCCAGACCAGTTCAGACTAGCCCAGACCATCCAAAACCTAACCAGCCCAGACCAGTTCAGACTAGCCCAGACCATCCAAAACCTAACCAGCCCAGACCAGTTCAGACAAGACTAGCCCAGACCATCCAAAACCTAACCAGCCCAGACCAGTTCAGACAAGACTAGCCCAGACCATCCAAAACCTAACCAGCCCAGACCAGTTCAGACTAGCCCAGACCATCCAAAACCTAACCAGCCCAGCCCAGATCAGACAAGACTAGCCCAGACCATCCAAAACCTAACCAGCCCAGACCAGCTAAGACTAGCCCAGACCATCCAAAACCTAACCAGCCCAGCCCAGATCAGACTAGCCCAGACCATCCAAAACCTAACCAGCCCAGCCCAGATCAGACTAGCCCAGACCATCCAAAACCTAACCAGCCCAGCCCAGATCAGACTAGCCCAGACCATCCAAAACCTAACCAGCCCAGCCCAGATCAGACTAGCCCAGACCATCCAAACCTAACCAGCCCAGCCCAGATCAAGACTAGCCCAGACCATCCAAAACCTAACCAGCCCAGCCCAGATAACCAGCCCAGCCCAGATCCAGCCCAGACCATCCAAAACCTAACCAGCCCAGACCAGTTCAGACAAGACTAGCCCAGACCATCCAAAACCTAACCAGCCCAGACCAGTTCAGACAAGACTAGCCCAGACCATCCAAAACCTAACCAGCCCAGACCAGTTCAGACTAGCCCAGACCATCCAAAACCTAACCAGCCCAGACCAGTTCCCAGACCATCAACCAGCCCAGACCAGTTCAGACTAGCCCAGACCATCCAAAACCTAACCAGCCCAGACCAGTTCAGACAAGACTAGCCCAGACCATCCAAAACCTAACCAGCCCAGACCAGTTCAGACAAGACTAGCCCAGACCATCCAAAACCTAACCAGCCCAGACCAGTTCAGACAAGACTAGCCCAGACCATCCAAAACCTAACCAGCCCAGACCAGATCAGAGACAAGACCATCCAAAACCTAACCAGCCCAGACCAGCCCAGACCATCCAAAACCTAACCAGCCCAGACCAGATCAGCTAAGACAGCCCAGACCATCCAAAACCTAACCAGCCCAGCCCAGATCAGACAAGACTAGCCCAGACCATCCAAAACCTAACCAGCCCAGACCAGTTCAGACAAGACTAGCCCAGACCATCCAAAACCTAACCAGCCCAGACCAGTTCAGACAAGACCATCTAGCCCAGACCATCCAAAACCTAAAACCAGCCCAGACCAGTTCAGACTAGCCCAGACCATCCAAAACCTAACCAGCCCAGACCAGTTCAGACAAGACTAGCCCAGACCATCCAAAACCTAACCAGCCCAGACCAGTTCAGACAAGACTAGCCCCAGACTAGCCCAGACCATCCAAAACCTAACCAGCCCAGACCAGATCAGACAAGACTAGCCCAGACCATCCAAAACCTAACCAGCCCAGACCAGATCTAAGACTAGCCCAGACCATCCAAAACCTAACCAGCCCAGCCCAGATCAGACTAGCCAGACCACAAACCTAACCAGCCCAGCCCAGATCAGACTAGCCCAGACCATCCAAAACCTAACCAGCCCAGCCCAGATCAGACTAGCCCAGACCATCCAAACCCAACCAGCCCAGCCCAGATCAGACTAGCCCAGACCATCCAAAACCTAACCAGCCCAGCCCAGATCAGACTAGCCCAGACCATCCAAAACCTAACCAGCCCAGCCCAGATCAGACTAAGACCATCCAAAACCCAACCATCCCAGCCCAGATCAGCTAAGACTAGCCCAGACCAGTTCAGACCTAAGCCCAGACCAGTTCAGACCCCCAGACCATCCAAAACCTAACCAGCCCAGACCAGTTCAGACAAGACTAGCCCAGACCATCCAAAACCTAACCAGCCCAGACCAGTTCAGACTAGCCCAGACCATCCAAAACCTAACCAGCCCAGACCAGTTCAGACTAGCCCAGACCATCCAAAACCTAACCAGCCCAGACCAGTTCAGACAAGACTAGCCCAGACCATCCAAAACCTAACCAGCCCAGACCAGTTCAGACAAGACTAGCCCAGACCATCCAAAACCTAACCAGCCCAGACCAGTTCAGACAAGACTAGCCCAGACCATCCAAAACCTAACCAGCCCAGACCAGTTCAGACAAGACTAGCCCAGACCATCCAAAACCTAACCAGCCCAGCCCAGATCAGCTAAGACTAGCCCAGACCATCCAAAACCTAACCAGCCCAGACCAGATCAGCTAAGACTAGCCCAGACCATCCAAAACCTAACCAGCCCAGCCCAGATCAGCTAAGACTAGCCCAGACCATCCAAAACCTAACCAGCCCAGACCAGTTCAGACAAGACTAGCCCAGACCATCCAAAACCTAACCAGCCCAGCCCAGATCAGCTAAGACTAGCCCAGACCATCCAAAACCTAACCAGCCCAGACCAGTTCAGACAAGACTAGCCCAGACCATCCAAAACCTAACCAGCCCAGACCAGTTCAGACAAGACTAGCCCAGACCATCCAAAACCTAACCAGCCCAGACCAGTTCAGACTAGCCCAGACCATCCAAAACCTAACCAGCCCAGACCAGTTCAGACCCCAGACCATCCAAAACCTAACCAGCCCAGACCAGTTCAGACAAGACTAGCCCAGACCATCCAAAACCTAACCAGCCCAGACCAGTTCAGACAAGACTAGCCCAGACCATCCATAACCTAACCAGCCCAGACCAGTTCAGACTAGCCCAGACCATCCAAAACCTAACCAGCCCAGCCCAGATCAGACAAGACTAGCCCAGACCATCCAAAACCTAACCAGCCCAGCCCAGATCAGACTAGCCCAGACCATCCAAAACCTAACCAGCCCAGCCCAGATCAGACTAGCCCAGACCATCCAAAACCTAACCAGCCCAGCCCAGATCAGACTAGCCCAGACCATCCAAAACCTAACCAGCCCAGCCCAGATCAGACTAGCCCAGACCATCCAAAACCTAACCAGCCCAGCCCAGATCAGCTAAGACTAGCCCAGACCATCCAAAACCTAACCAGCCCAGACCAGTTCAGACAAGACTAGCCCAGACCATCCAAAACCTAACCAGCCCAGACCAGTTCAGACAAGACTAGCCCAGACCATCCAAAACCTAACCAGCCCAGACCAGTTCAGACTAGCCCAGACCATCCAAAACCTAACCAGCCCAGACCAGTTCAGACTAGCCCAGACCATCCAAAACCTAACCAGCCCAGACCAGTTCAGACTACCCAGACCATCCAAACCTAACCAGCCCAGACCAGTTCAGACAAGACTAGCCCAGACCATCCAAAACCTAACCAGCCCAGACCAGTTCAGACAAGACTAGCCCAGACCATCCAAAACCTAACCAGCCCAGACCAGTTCAGACAAGACTAGCCCAGACCATCCAAAACCTAACCAGCCCAGACCAGTTCAGACTAGCCCAGACCATCCAAAACCTAACCAGCCCAGCCCAGCTAAGACTAGCCCAGACCATCCAAAACCTAACCAGCCCAGACCAGTTCAGACAAGACTAGCCCAGACCATCCAAAACCTAACCAGCCCAGACCAGTTCAGACTAGCCCAGACCATCCAAAACCTAACCAGCCCAGACCAGTTCAGACAAGACTAGCCCAGACCATCCAAAACCTAACCAGCCCAGATCAGCTAAGACCAGCCCAGACCATCCAAAACCTAACCAGCCCAGACCAGTTCAGACTAGCCCAGACCATCCTAAACCTAACCAGCCCAGCCCAGATCAGACAAGACTAGCCCAGACCATCCAAAACCTAACCAGCCCAGCCCAGATCAGACTAGCCCAGACCATCCAAAACCTAACCAGCCCAGACCAGTTCAGACTAGCCCAGACCATCCAAAACCTAACCAGCCCAGACCAGTTCAGACTAGCCCAGACCATCCAAAACCTAACCAGCCCAGACCAGTTCAGACAAGACTAGCCCAGACCATCCAAAACCTAACCAGACCAGCCCAGTTCAGACAAGCCCAGACCATCCAAAACCTAACCAGCCCAGACCAGTTCAGACTAGCCCAGACCATCCAAAACCTAACCAGCCCAGACCAGTTCAGATTAGCCCAGACCATCCAAAACCTAACCAGCCCAGACCAGTTCAGACAAGACTAGCCCAGACCATCCAAAACCTAACCAGCCCAGACCAGATCAGCTAAGACTAGCCCAGACCATCCAAAACCTAACCAGCCCAGACCATCCAAAACCTAACCAGCCCAGACCATCCAAAACCTAACCAGCCCAGACCATCCAAAACCTAACCAGCCCAGACCATCCAAAACCTAACCAGCCCAGACCATCCAAAACCTAACCAGCCCAGACCAGTTCAGACAAGACTAGCCCAGACCATCCAAAACCTAACCAGCCCAGACCAGTTCAGACTAGCCCAGACCATCCAAAACCTAACCAGCCCAGACCAGTTCAGACTAGCCCAGACCATCCAAAACCTAACCAGCCCAGACCAGTTCAGACAAGACTAGCCCAGACCATCCAAAACCTAACCAGCCCAGACCAGTTCAGACAAGACTAGCCCAGACCATCCAAAACCTAACCAGCCCAGACCAGTTCAGACTAGCCCAGACCATCCAAAACCTAACCAGCCCAGCCCAGCTAAGACTAGCCCAGACCATCCAAAACCTAACCAGCCCAGACCAGTTCAGACAAGACTAGCCCAGACCATCCAAAACCTAACCAGCCCAGACCAGTTCAGACTAGCCCAGACCATCCAAAACCTAACCAGCCCAGACCAGTTCAGACAAGACTAGCCCAGACCATCCAAAACCTAACCAGCCCAGATCAGCTAAGACCAGCCCAGACCATCCAAAACCTAACCAGCCCAGACCAGTTCAGACTAGCCCAGACCATCCAAAACCTAACCAGCCCAGCCCAGATCAGACAAGACTAGCCCAGACCATCCAAAACCTAACCAGCCCAGCCCAGATCAGACTAGCCCAGACCATCCAAAACCTAACCAGCCCAGACCAGTTCAGACTAGCCCAGACCATCCAAAACCTAACCAGCCCAGACCAGTTCAGACAAGACTAGCCCAGACCATCCAAAACCTAACCAGACCAGCCCAGTTCAGACAAGCCCAGACCATCCAAAACCTAACCAGCCCAGACCAGTTCAGACTAGCCCAGACCATCCAAAACCTAACCAGCCCAGACCAGTTCAGACTAGCCCAGACCATCCAAAACCTAACCAGCCCAGACCAGTTCAGACAAGACTAGCCCAGACCATCCAAAACCTAACCAGCCCAGACCAGATCAGCTAAGACTAGCCCAGACCATCCAAAACCTAACCAGCCCAGACCATCCAAAACCTAACCAGCCCAGACCATCCAAAACCTAACCAGCCCAGACCATCCAAAACCTAACCAGCCCAGACCATCCAAAACCTAACCAGCCCAGACCATCCAAAACCTAACCAGCCCAGACCATCCAAAACCTAACCAGCCCAGACCAGTTCAGACTAGCCCAGACCATCCAAAACCTAACCAGCCCAGACCAGTTCAGACCAGCCCAGACCATCCAAAACCTAACCAGCCCAGACCAGTTCAGACCAGCCCAGACCATCCAAAACCTAACCAGCCCAGACCAGTTCAGACTAGCCCAGACCAGATCAGACTAGCCCAGACCATCCAAAACCTAACCAGCCCAGACCAGTTCAGACAAGACTAGCCCAGACCATCCAAAACCTAACCAGCCCAGCCCAGATCAGACTAGCCCAGACCATCCAAAACCTAACCAGCCCAGATCAGATCAGACTAGCCCAGACCATCCAAAACCTAACCAGCCCAGACCAGTTCAGCTAAGACTAGCCCAGACCATCCAAAACCTAACCAGCCCAGACCAGATCAGACTAGCCCAGACCATCCAAAACCTAACCAGCCCAGACCAGATCAGACTAGCCCAGACCATCCAAAACCTAACCAGCCCAGACCAGATCAGACTAGCCCAGACCATCCAAAACCTAACCAGCCCAGACCAGTTCAGACTAGCCCAGACCATCCAAAACCTAACTAGCCCAGACCATCCAAAACCTAACCAGCCCAGACCAGTTCAGACAAGACTAGCCCAGACCATCCAAAACCTAACCAGCCCAGATCAGCTAAGACCAGCCCAGACCATCCAAAACCTAACCAGACCAGACCAGTTCAGACTAGCCCAGACCATCCAAAACCTAACCAGTTCAGACCAGTTCAGACTAGCCCAGACAATCCAAAACCTAACCAGCCCAGACCAGATCAGCTAAGACTAGCCCAGACCATCCAAAACCTAACCAGCCCAGACCAGTTCAGACTAGCCCAGACCATCCAAAACCTAACCAGCCCAGACCAGTTCAGACTAGCCCAGACCATCCAAAACCTAACCAGCCCAGACCAGATCAGCTAAGACTAGCCCAGACCATCCAAAACCTAACCAGCCCAGACCATCCAAAACCTAACCAGCCCAGACCAGTTCAGACTAGCCCAGACCATCCAAAACCTAACCAGTTCAGACCAGTTCAGACTAGCCCAGACCATCCAAAACCTAACCAGCCCAGACCAGATCAGCTAAGACTAGCCCAGACCATCCAAAACCTAACCAGCCCAGACCAGTTCAGACTAGCCCAGACCATCCAAAACCTAACCAGCCCAGACCAGTTCAGACTAGCCCAGACCATCCAAAACCTAACCAGCCCAGACCAGATCAGCTAAGACTAGCCCAGACCATCCAAAACCTAACCAGCCCAGACCAGTTCAGACTAGCCCAGACCATCCAAAACCTAACCAGCCCAGACCAGTTCAGACTAGCCCAGACCATCCAAAACCTAACCAGCCCAGACCAGATCAGATAAGACTAGCCCAGACCATCCAAAACCTAACCAGCCCAGACCATCCAAAACCTAACCAGCCCAGACCAGTTCAGACTAGCCCAGACCATCCAAAACCTAACCAGCCCAGACCAGTTCAGACAAGACTAGCCCAGACCATCCAAAACCTACCCAGCCCAGACCAGTTCAGACAAGACTAGCCCAGACCATCCAAAACCTAACCAGCCCAGACCAGATCAGACTAGCCCAGACCTTCCAAAACCTAACCAGCCCAGACCAGTTCAGACTAGCCCAGACCATCCAAAACCTAACCAGCCCAGACCAGTTCAGACAAGACTAGCCCAGACCATCCAAAACCTAACCAGCCCAGACCAGATCAGACTAGCCCAGACCATCCAAAACCTAACCAGCCCAGACCAGTTCAGACTAGCCCAGACCATCCAAAACCTAACCAGCCCAGACCAGATCAGACAAGACTAGCCCAGACCATCCAAAACCTAACCAGCCCAGACCATCCAAAACCTAACCAGCCCAGACCATCCAAAACCTAACCAGCCCAGACCATCCAAAACCTAACCAGCCCAGACCATCCAAAACCTAACCAGCCCAGACCATCCAAAACCTAACCAGCCCAGACCATCCAAAACCTAACCAGCCCAGACCATCCAAAACCTAACCAGCCCAGACCATCCAAAACCTAACCAGCCCAGACCAGTTCAGACAAGACTAGCCCAGACCATCCAAAACCTAACCAGCCCAGACCATCCAAAACCTAACCAGCCCAGACCATCCAAAACCTAACCAGCCCAGACCAGTTCAGACAAGACTAGCCCAGACCATCCAAAACCTAACCAGCCCAGACCAGTTCAGACAAGACTAGCCCAGACCATCCAAAACCTAACCAGCCCAGACCATCCAAAACCTAACCAGCCCAGACCATCCAAAACCTAACCAGCCCAGACCAGTTCAGACAAGACTAGCCCAGACCATCCAAAACCTAACCAGCCCAGACCAGTTCAGACAAGACTAGCCCAGACCATCCAAAACCTAACCAGCCCAGACCAGTTCAGACAAGACTAGCCCAGACCATCCAAAACCTAACCAGCCCAGACCAGTTCAGACAAGACTAGCCCAGACCATCCAAAACCTATCCAGCCCAGACCAGTTCAGACAAGACTAGCCCAGACCATCCAAAACCTAACCAGCCCAGACCAGATCAGACCAGTCCAGACCAGTCCAAACCAGTCCAGACCAGATCAGACCAGTCCAGACCAGTTCAGACCAGTTCAGACAAGAGCAGACTAACACAGAGCAAACCAGATTATAAATAGCTGTGTTTTATGAGACGATGATTCTAGTCTGGCCGCCTTAATGATTCAAGCATTGAAACTAGCATGAACTGCTAATGATGATATGTGGTAGTACGTTAATGAGAGGTCGGTCATAGAGCGCATCCTGTGTCATTTAAAGGCTGAGGGACACTCCCATGCTGTGGTCATCTCTAACTGTCCAGTAAAACATCCCCATATGGTCCTCTATAACTGTCCAGTAAAACATCCCCATATGGTCCTCTATAACTGTCTAGTAAAACATCCCCATATGGTCATCTATAACTGTCTAGTAAAACATCCCCATATGGTCATCTTTAACTGTCCCTGTCTTGTAAAACATCCCCATATGGTCATCTATAACTGTCTATAACTGTCTAGTAAAACATCCCCATATGGTCATCTCTAACTGTCTATAACTGTCTAGTAAAACATCCCCATATGGTCATCTATAACTGTCTATAACTGTCCAGTAAAACATCCCCATATGGTCATCTATAACTGTCTAGTAAAACATCCCCATATGGTCATCTATAACTGTCTCTAACTGTCCAGTAAAACATCCCCATATGGTCATCTATAACTGCCTCTAACTGTCTAGTAAAACATCCCCATATGGTCATCTATAACTGTCTAGTAAAACATCCCCATATGGTCATCTATAACTGTCTAGTAAAACATCCCCATATGGTCATCTATAACTGTCTATAACTGTCTAGTAAAACATCCCCATATGGTCATCTATAACTGTCTATAACTGTCTAGTAAACATCCCCATATGGTCATCTATAACTGTCTCTAACTGTCTAGTAAAACATCCCCATATGGTCATCTATAACTGTCTCTAACTGTCCAGTAAAACATTCCCATATGGTCATCTATAACTGTCTCTAACTGTCTAGTAAACATCCCCATATGGTCATCTATAACTGTCTCTAACTGTCTAGTAAAACATCCCCATATGGTCATCTATAACTGTCTAGTAAAACATCCCCATATGGTCATCTATAACTGTCTCTAACTGTCTATTAAAACATCCCCATATAGTCATCTATAACTGTCTCTAACTGTCTAGTAAAACATCCCCATATGGTCATCTATAACTGTCTAGTAAAACATCCCCATATGGTCATCTCTAACTGTCTATAACTGTCTAGTAAAACATCCCCATATGGTCATCTATAACTGTCTATAACTGTCTAGTAAAACATCCCCATATGGTCATCTATAACTGTCTATAACTGTCTAGTAAAACATCCCCATATGGTCATCTATAACTGTCTAGTAAAACATCCCCATATGGTCATCTATAACTGTCTCTAACTGTCTATTAAAACATCCCCATATAGTCATCTATAACTGTCTCTAACTGTCTAGTAAAACATCCCCATATGGTCATCTATAACTGTCTAGTAAAACATCCCCATATGGTCATCTCTAACTGTCTATAACTGTCTAGTAAAACATCCCCATATGGTCATCTATAACTGTCTATAACTGTCTAGTAAAACATCCCCATATGGTCATCTATAACTGTCTATAACTGTCTAGTAAAACATCCCCATATGGTCATCTATAACTGTCTACTAAAACATCCCCATATGGTCATCTATAACTGTCTCTAACTGTCTATTAAAACATCCCCATATAGTCATCTATAACTGTCTCTAACTGTCTAGTAAAACATCCCCATATGGTCATCTATAACTGTCTAGTAAAACATCCCCATATGGTCATCTCTAACTGTCTATAACTGTCTAGTAAAACATCCCCATATGGTCATCTATAACTGTCTATAACTGTCTAGTAAAACATCCCCATATGGTCATCTATAACTGTCTATAACTGTCTAGTAAAACATCCCCATATGGTCATCTATAACTGTCTCTAACTGTCCACTAAAACATTCCCATATGGTCATCTATAACTGTCTCTAACTGTCTAGTAAACATCCCCATATGGTCATCTATAACTGTCTCTAACTGTCTAGTAAAACATCCCCATATGGTCATCTATAACTGTCTAGTAAAACATCCCCATATGGTCATCTATAACTGTCTCTAACTGTCTATTAAAACATCCCCATATAGTCATCTATAACTGTCTCTAACTGTCTAGTAAAACATCCCCATATGGTCATCTATAACTGTCTCTAACTGTCTAGTAAAACATCCCCATATGGTCATCTATAACTGTCTAGTAAAACATCCCCATATGGTCATCTATAACTGTCTAGTAAAACATCCCCATATGGTCATCTATAACTGTCTAGTAAAACATCCCCATATGGTCATCTCTAACTGTCTATAACTGTCTAGTAAAACATCCCCATATGGTCATCTATAACTGTCTATAACTGTCTAGTAAAACATCCCCATATGGTCATCTATAACTGTCTATAACTGTCTAGTAAACATCCCCATATGGTCATCTATAACTGTCTCTGTCTAGTAAAACATTCCCATATCAACATAATTTTCCTGCCTCGTGATGCCATCTATTTTGTGAAGTGCACCAGTCCCTCCTGCAGCAAAGCACAACATGATGCTGCCACTCCTGTGCTTCACGGTTGGGATGGTGTTCTTCTCCTTGCAAGCCTCCCCTTTTTCCTCCAAACATAACGATGGTCATTATGGCCAAACAGTTCTATTTTTGTTTCATCAGACCAGAGAACATTTCTCCAAAAAGTACAATCTTGTCCACATGTGCAGTTGCGAACTGTAGTCTGTCTTTTTTATGGCGGTTTGGAGCAGTGGCTTCTTCCTTGCTGAGCGGCCTTTCAGGTTATGTCGATATAGGACACATTTTACTGTGGATATAGATACTTTTGTACATGTTTCCTCCAGCATCTTCACAAGGTCCTTTGCTGTTGTTCTGGGATTGATTAGCATTTTTCGCACCAAAGTATGTTCATCTCTAGGAGACACAACACGTCTCCTTCCTGAGCGGTATGACGGCTGCGTGGTACCATGGTGTTTATACTTGCGTACAATTGTTTGTACAGATGAACGTGGTACCTTGTGGAGATCTACCATTTTCTTTCTGAGGTCTTGGCTGATTTTGATTTTCCCATGATGTCAAGCAACGAGGCACTGATTTTTAAGGTTGGCCTTGAAATACATCAACATCCAATTGACTCTAAAGATGTAGCTTATCAGAAGCTTCAAAAGCCATGACATGATTTTCTGGAATTTTCCAAGTTGTTTAAAGGCACAGTCAACTGCCTGTTAACTTCTGGAATTGTGATACAGTGAATTATAAGTTAAATAATCTGTCTGTAAACAATTGTTGAAAAAATTACTTGTTTCATGCACAAAATAGATGTCCAAACCGACTTGCCAAAACTATAGTTTGTTAACAAGAAAGTTGTGGAGTGGTTGAAAAAAGGAGTTTTAATGACTCCAACCTAAGTGGATGTAAACTTCCGACTTCAACTGTATGTACAGTATGTAGATCTGATCTATATCTTCAACTGTATCTATATTCTGTAGATCTGATCTATATCGTCAACTGTATGTACAGTATGTATATCTTTCGGATGGGTTGGGATATAGAGGAAGTCAAATGTCTGTTGGACATTGTGTACATTTGATTAGTAAAGTAATCATCTCTACAGCAGAATCTGTCCTCTCTCCCCTCCGCCCTGATTGTTTAACTACTGTGCTTCCTCCAGCTGCATTTGCACAGATGTTGGTGGGGGCCTTGTTTAAAGCACACATACTAGACATTCCTTCTATGCTGTTGTTTCCAAGGGAACCAACGCAATCACCTCTTTCCAGGAATTACAGTGAAATCGATGTTGTCACTCTTGCGGAATTTGAGGGGAACATACAGTGGGGCAAAAAAAGTATTTAGTCAGCCACCAAGTGTGCAAGTTCTGCCACTTAAAAAGATGGGAGAAGCCTGTAATTTTCATCAAAATACCAGCAACAGTGTGTGAAAACCTTGTGAAGACTTACAGAACACGTTTGACCTCTGTCATTGCCAACAAAGGGTATATAACAAAGTATTGAGATAAACTTTTGTTATTGACCAAATACTTATTTTCCACCATAATTTGCAAATAAATTCATTAAAAATCCTACAATGTGATTTTCTGGATTTTTTTCCTAATTTTTTTCTGTCATAGTTGCAGTGTACCTATGATGAAAATTACAGACCTCTCTCATCTTTTTAAGTGGGAGAACTTGCACAATTGGTGGCTGACTAAATACTTTTTTGCCCCACTGTACTTGTGAACATTAGAGAAAGTTTGCCTTAAACTCTTTCTCCGTCTCAAAAACGTGCATCAGCCAATTAAAATCGTTGATTTACTTGAACGTGATAAAAGGATTAGCCAATTACAATTCTTGACGTAGATCCTACACTTGTTCATGAAAGCAGAAGATGTGCCCCTTCCTCTCTGTCAAAGGGTACTTAAAGATCCATTGCAGATATTTTAACACAATATCAAATCATTTCTGGGCAACAATAAAGTACCTTACTGTGAATGTTTTCAATTACAATGGTCAAGAAGAAAACCAAAATAGCTTCTTAGCAAAGAGCAACTTTTCAAGCAACAATTTTGCTGTCTGGGAGTGGTTGAAATGAAGAAACATAGCAGGATGTTCCAGTATACAGTGCCTTTGGAAAGTATTCAGACACCTTGATATTTTCCACATTTTGTTACAGCCTTATTTTAACATTTAATAAATAGTTGTTTTCCCCTCACCAATCTAGAAACAACACCCCATGATGACATCACAATACCCCAATAATGACATCACAATACCCCATAATGACATCACAATACCCCATAATGACATCACAATACCCCATAATGACAAAGCAAAACAGGTTTTTAGAAATGTTTGCTAATTTTGTATAAAAAAAAATAATGAAATAACACATTTACATAAGTATTCAGACCCTTTACTCAGTACTTTGTTGAACCACATTTGGCAGCGATTACAGCCTCGAGTCTTCTTGGGTGTGACGCTACAAGCTTGGCACACCTGTATTTGGGGAGTTTCTCCCATTCTTCTCTGCAGATCCTCTCAAGCTCTGCCAATGTTGCTGCACAGCTATTTTCAGGTCTTCCCAGAGAATAATAATGTGTGTGTGTGTTTCTATCAGTTAGATGTCAGTACATACACACAATAATAGGACAGGAAAAAACCTTTAAACCTGTTTTGCTTTTCAAAAATGGCAAGAAATGTACACATTTTGTGCTCTTGTAGGAAACAACCACTCCCCCAATTGCTGACTACAAATGAGTTATAACTGGACTAATAACTCACTAACTAGCAATCATATGTACAAATGTACACACGTGGCTACATGCAGCTCTTGCTATGATCTCAAAACAAGCGCATCTACTCACGACCGCTCATGCTGTAAACACAGTCCAGTTCAAAGTGAATGGCACAGATCCATATATTGCAATAGTCTGATTTACATACTTATGGAATGTTTCCTGATAACGATGTTATGTAACAATTTGTTATTTTTGAGCCAATGATGATGAGCGCTGCACACTTGACTTGATCCGGATGCAATTGATCAGCCCCTGTGGATTTCCTGTTGTCCATTGCAAAGCATCCAGGATTGTATGTTCCTGTAAATAGCCTAAATGAAAAGCTTTGACTATAATTTATCTGATCATTCAGGAAGTTTCTCCTATCGGCGTCCAGCCCAATATAATTGTGAATAGGCGTAGAAGTTATTTGAAAGACAGAGAGATATCCCGCTGAAAATAAAGTGGTAATTAAATGCATTAAGGATGGCATTTCTTTCCTGTAATGAGGTCCCTGTCTGAATTAATTTGTTGAGGCAGAGAGGAGGAAGTAGTCCTTCAGGGATTTGACAATTCTCCAGAATCTTTCCAGGGTTCCCATTACAATCTGAAAGAGTGTTTATATAATAATCAGATGTAGCCTTTCTGATGTGTCTTAAACAATGACTCCTCAGTTGCTTAAGAGCTTGCAGTCTGGTCCTAAGTCTGTGTTCCTGGCCTTGACACAAGCATAATCTCTTTTTTGAATGATTTCAGTATAATTTATGTATTTATTTATTTAACCTTTATTTATCTAGGCAAGTCGGTTAAGAACAAATTTTGTATTTACAATGAAGGCCTACCAAAGTCAAAAGGCCACCTGCAGGGCCTGGGATGAAACATAATACAATATATATACAGGACAAAACACACATCACGACGAGAGGCACCACACCACTACATAAAGAGACCTAAGACAACAACAACATAGCAAGGCAGCAACACATGAGATCACATCATGGTAGCAACACAACATGACAACAACATGGTAGCAACACAACATGACAACAACATGGTAGCAACACAACATGACAACAACATGGCAGCAACACATGAGATCACATCATGGTAGCAACACAACATGACAACAACATGGTAGCAACACAACATGACAACAACATGGTAGCAACACAACATGACAACAACATGGCAGCAACACATGAGATCACATCATGGTAGCAACACATGAGATCACATCATGGTAGCAACACATGACATCACATCATGGTAGCAACACATGAGATCACATCATGGTAGCAACACATGACATCACATCATGGTAGCAACACAACATGACAACAACATGGCAGCAACACATGAGATCACATCATGGTAGCAACACAACATGACAACAACATGGTAGCAACACAACATGACAACAACATGGCAAGCAACACATGAGATCACATCATGGTAGCAACACAACATGACAACAACATGGTAGCAACACAACATGACAACAACATGGTAGCAACACAACATGACAACAACATGGCAGCAACACATGAGATCACATCATGGTAGCAACACAACATGACAACAACATGGCAGCAACACATGACAACACATCATGGTAGCAACACAACATGGCAACAACATGGTAGCAACACAACATGACAACAACATGGCAGCAACACATGACATCACATCATGGTAGCAACACATGACATCACATCATGGTAGCAACACAACATGACAACAACATGGCAGCAACACATGACATCACATCATGGTAGCAACACAACATGACAAAAACATGGTAGCATCAAAACATGGTAGCAACATGGTAGAAACACATGACATCACATCATGGTAGCAACACATGACATCACATCATGGTAGCAACACAACATGACAACAACATGGTAGCAACACAACATGACAACAATATGGTAGCAACACAACATGACAACAACATGGTAGCAACACAACATGACAACAACATGGTAGCAACACAACATGACAACAACATGGTAGCGACACAACATGACAACAACATGGTAGCAACACAACATGACAACAACATGGTAGCATCACAACATGACAACAACATGGTAGCAACACAACATGACAACAACATGGTAGCAACACAACATGACAACAACATGGTAGCAACACAACATGACAACAACATGGTAGCAGCACAACATGCACAGACAACAGCACAGAGGGCAAGAAGGTAGAGACAACAATACGTCATAGAAAACAGTCACAACTGTCAGTAAGAGTGTCCATGGTTGATGATCTTTGAATGAAGAGATGGAGATAAAACTGTCCAGTTTGAGTGTTTGTTGCATCTTGTTCCAGCGAACTGAAAAGAGGAGCGACCCAGGGATGTGTTTGCTTTGGGGACCTGTAACAGAAATGTGTCTGGCAGAACGGGTGTTGTATGTGGAGGATGAGGGCTGCAGTAGATATCTAAGACAGGGGGGAGTGAGGCCTAAGAGGGTTTTATAAATATGCATCAACAGTGGGTCTTGCGACGGGTATACAGAGATGACCAGTTTACAGTAGAGTACAGTATAGAGTGCAGTGATGTGTCCTATAAGGAGCATTGGTGGCAAATCTAATGGCCGAATGGTAAAGAACATCTAGCCGCTCGAGAGCACCCTGAACTGCCGATCTATAAATTATGTCTCCGTTATCTAGCATGGGTAGGATGGTCATCTGAATCAGGGTTAGTTTGGCAGCTGAGGTGAAAGAGGAGCGATTATGATAGAGGAAACCAAGTCTAGATTTAACTTTAGCCTGCAGATTAGAGTCTGTAATGTGCTGAGAGAAGGACAGTGTACCTTCTAGCCATACTCCCAAGCTGTAATCCCTCAGAGGAAGTAATCACACCTGTGGGGAGAGGCTTACCAAACCACATGACCTTTGTTCTGGAGTAGAGGTCAACCGATTAATCGGAATGGCCGATTTCAAGTTTTCATAACAATCGAAAATCAGTATTTTTGGGCGCAGATTTTGCCGATTAATTTTTATTATTTTTTTATACCTTTATTTAACTAGGTAAATCAGTTAAGAACACATTCTTATTTTCAATGACGGCCTAGGAACAGTGGGTTAACTGCCTGTTCAAGGGCAGAACGACATATTTTCACCTTGTCAGCTCGGGGGATCCAATCTTGCAACCTTACAGTTAACTAGTCCAACGCTCTAACCACCTGTCTCTCATTGCACTCCACGAGGAGTCTGCCTGTTACGCAAATGCAGTAGAAGCCAAGGTAAGTTGCTAGCTAGCATTAAGCTTATCTTATAAAAACAATCAATCAATCATGATCACTAGTTATAAGGGGTAATGAACTATAAAATGTTTGGGAACCATTGTAGAGCGTTTAACACAAAATTCCAGGAGGGGTAAGACTATATCATCTGCATATAAATGGATAACAGAGCTTCCTACCCCCTGACCTATGTTGTTGATGTAAATTGAGAAGAGCTTGGGGACTAGGATTGATCCTTGCGGTACTCCCTTGGTGACAGGCAGTGGCTGAGACAGCAGATGTTCTAACTTTTTCCCCTGCACTCTTCGATAATGCCGGAGTGTACCAGGCATTCGATCTACCTTTAACCCTTAATTTTCTGAAGGGAGAATGATTTGTCCACAATAGTATTGAAGACATCTACAGAAAAGGCTCAAAGCTGAAATGCAATCAAGGCCACTAAAACAGGGATTATGTAAATAAAACACTGGAGTTAATTTTCCAAGGTTAACAACATCAATATGAGTTACTTTTCCAAGGTTAACAACATCAATATGAGTTACTTTTCCAAGGTTAACAACATCAATATGAGTTACTTTTCCAAGGTTAACAACATCAATATGAGTTACTTTTCCAAGGTTAACAACATCAATATGAGTTACTTTTCCAAGGTTAACAACATCAATTACTTTTCCAGTTACAATTTCCAAGGTTAACAACATCAATATGAGTTACTTTTCCAAGGTTAACAACATCAATATGAGTTACTTTTCCAAGGTTAACAACATCAATATGAGTTACTTTTCCAAGGTTAACAACATCAATATGAGTTACTTTTCCAAGGTTAACAACATCAATATGAGTTACTTTTCCAAGGTTAACAACATCAATATGAGTTACTTTTCCAAGGTTAACAACATCAATATGAGTTACTTTTCCAAGGTTAACAACATCAATATGAGTTACTTTTCCAAGGTTAACAATATCAATATGAGTTACTTTTCCAAGGTTAACAACATAGGGCCTGAGGCCAACATCAATATGAGTTACTTTTCCAAGGTTAACAACATAGGGCCTGAGGCCGCAGCCAATATCAATATGAGGAACTCTCAGAGTAACCAATGATGGAATGTTAAAAAACTGACTTACATGGGCTGTGGTTGCTATTGTGCAACAACCCAAGCCCTCTGTGCGATTGGACAACCGAGGGGGTATTCAAGTTTATGGAATTCACATTTGAACTTAAAGCTGTGATTAGACCGCAGGTGGGCTTCTCTTTTGAGCCAACAATAGCAGATCTGAGAGAGGAGTTCAAACGAATGGGTACACAATTACAACTGACAACACCCCTGACAGTATAGACAATTGTGCGAAAATAACACGGAGAAAGGATGGAAGGTATTAACTGAGCGGGGCTTGGTCAATATCTTAACGTTGCCTTGAATGTAAAGAAACTGTTCAGGCTTCTAGATGGTGTGGGTGGAGTCCATCATCTCTGTAGAGCATATTTTGTTTCCAAAAATGGTACGTTTTGGTAATCAAAGGTAGCTGACAAAATAAAGGAAATACAAACATAAAGTGTCTTAAACAGAGCGTTGGGCCACCACAAGCCAGAACAGCTTTTGTGCACCTTGGCATAGATGTTTGGAACTCTATTTATCCCCTCAAAAAATGAAATTGTAATTAGCTGCTAATGTGGCTATCATAAAGAACTACAAATACCATGATGATTTGGACGAGACTGGCGAATCGAGGCAAAGGTAAGAATCTCTGGATTAACTATCTAATGTTAGCTAAATGTAGTAATTAATAAATAAGCTACATTTCTTTTTAAATGGACAATTGTGTGAACTGTCTAGTGCAAGTTTTAAAGTGCACAATACCTGTTAGCAAAAGTGTCAGCTAGCAATGACATGCTAGAGCTTGCAGGGATTTGTAGTTTTCCAATCACAAAACACGGTCCTTATAATATGTGTTTCTAAAATCCCTTATGGAGGAAAATGAATAGTGTAAAAACAATTGGAACCATTTCCCGGTTTGACCTCTAGGTTTTATGGGAATTCTGACAGCTCCACTGTGGGGCTCTGTCCACAATGAGTAAAACTCCACGGCCCCATTGCACCCTGGTCAAAAGAAGCGCACTATCTCAAGGGAATAGGGTGCCATTTGGGAAACAGACCACATCAGAAGTGTCCTCTGTGGTTATCAGAAGAATCTGTCCTCTCCATTCCGTCCCCCCCCCAATTGTTTAACTATGGTGTTTTCTCAAGCTGCGTTTGCACAGATGTAAGTGGATTCCTTTGTATAAACAGACTTAAGAACATAGATCCTTATTATATCCTTTGGAAAGTATTCTGCCCCGTTGAATTTTTCCACATTTTGTTACGTTACAGCGTTATTCTAAAAATGTATTAAATATAAAATATTTCCCCAGCAATCTACTCACAATAGCCTAGAATGACAA
This sequence comes from Oncorhynchus nerka, assembly GCF_034236695.1. Classification (NCBI taxonomy): domain Eukaryota; kingdom Metazoa; phylum Chordata; class Actinopteri; order Salmoniformes; family Salmonidae; genus Oncorhynchus; species Oncorhynchus nerka. The sequence goes on along the minus strand of NC_088401.1, from coordinate 3,998,979 downwards.
AGCAAAAACAGGTTCTTTTAAATATTTGCAAAAAAAATAATAATATGAAATACGTCATTTGTGAATCTCCGCCGGGATAAAAGTCTCGGAGCTACACAATTCTATATTATACACTTAATTTGAGGAACAATGGGAAAGTAAATCTGCTTTTAAAGTTGATCAACTTGTAAACTCACTTTTCTGAAAATTGCCTTTGAATGTTTTGGTATCTAGAGAAGAGCTCTTCTTTTAGCATTGTTCACACCCTCTTAAGATTTAGCCCCACCCATCTCTGCTGGCAACACTTTCATTACGCTTTTTTGCAGACGTTTACTGACCCCGGCTATATTCAACTGTTGTACACACATCACCTAATGTTAGCTAACGGGCCAGCTAACGTTAGCTAGTTAAATAACAATTAACAAAGTGCCAACACTGCCACAGTGCTGGGAGCTAACCAACCAGATTCAATGTTAGCTAGGGAGCCAGCCAGCTAATGTTAGCTGGCTAGCTAACAGTACACTTTAGCTTAAGACATATAGCTAGCTAGCTAGTTAAACAATTAAACTATCTAGGTAAACAACGTTTAAGATCACACACGTCACGTAACGTTAGCTAACAAGCCAGCCAGCTAACATTAGCTAGTTAAACAGTGGCAACAATGCCCCAGTGCTGGGAGCTAACGAACCAGGTCCAGTGTTAGCTAGCTAACAGTAAGCTTTAGCTTGAAAGGAAACTACTTTCTGTCAAAATTAGAAATGTGTAATATCTGAAAATGTAGCCAGCTAACTAACGCTAGACTATCTTCCCTGTATACATCATCATGCATCATGGATGCATCTCCCTGTCAGGAATGCTACACCACAGTTGCCCTTACTTTTGAAGATGTAATCCGGAGACAGTTCTTTTCTCCATCTCTTTAGCTATCGTACTCTAATTCCACTGATTTAAAAACTTGATCCCCCAGAAAGTGGAGATCAACACTTATGCAGTTCCACAAACAAATACTTTTTTTAAAAGCCGAGTTTGACAGGATAATCAACACAGACTGACGAGCTCAAATAGACAGAAGCCCTCTATATGGCAGACCAATCCAAACTCCTGTCTCGGCATGTCCAGCCCACTCATTATCTCAGCCAATCATGGCTACTGAGAAGGTTGCAACTTTTTCTGTGGCTTAACCAACAAGGCCCATAATTTAACAATTTTATCCATATTTACAGATGGCATTCAAGTTTGTTATTAAGGCAAAAAACGCATTTGATTATTTTTTTAAATTCACGTTCAAACGGATCTCCTGTGAAGTCGTGACTTGTGACCTAGTTTCCTGAATCGGGTCACATTTACTTAAGTATTAAGACCGTTTGCAATGAGAGTCAAAATTGACCTCAGGTGCATCCTGTTTCCATTGATCATCCACGAGATGTTTCTACAACTTGATTGGAGTCCACATGTGGTAAATTCAATTGATTGTGCATGATTTAGAAAGGCACACACCTGTCTATATGAGGTCCTACAGTTGACTGTGCATGTCAAAGTAAAAACCAAACCATCAGGTAGAAGGAATTGTCCGTAGAGCTCCGAGACAGGATTGTGTAAAGGCACAGATCTGGGGAAGGGGACAAACAAAATGTCTGCAGTATTGAAGGTCCCCAAGAACACAGTGACCTCCATCATTCTTAAATGGAACCACCAAGACTCTTCCCATAAGTTGGCCGCCCGTCCAAACTGAGCAATCGGGGGAGAAGGGCCTTGGTCAGGGAGGTGATCAAGAACCCGATGGTCAGTCTGACAGAGATCTAGAGTTCCTCTGTGGAGAAACTTCCAGAAGGACAACCATCTCTACAACAGTCCTTTATGATGGAGTGGCCAGACAAAAGACTCATTCCAAATGACACCCTCCTCAGTAAAAGGCACCTAAAGACTCTCAGACCATAAGAAACTAGATTCCCTAGTCTGATGAAACCAAGATTGAACTCTTTGGCCTGAATGCAAAGCATCACATCTGGAGGAAACCTGGCACCATCCCTACGTTGAAGCATGGTGGTAGCAGCATCATGCTGTGGGGATGTTTTTAAACGGCAGGGACTGGGAGACTAGTTAAAAAGATTAACGGAGAAAAGTACAGAGAGATCCTTGATGAAAACTTGCCCCAGAGCGCTCAGGACCTCATACTGTGGTGAAGGTTCACCTTCCAACAGGACAACAACCCTAAGCACACAGCCAAGAAAACGCAGAAGTGGCTTTGGGACAAGTCTTTGAATGTCTTTGAGTGGCCCAGCAAGAGCCCGGACTTGAACCCGATCTAACGTCTCTGGAGAGACCTGAAAATAGCTGTGCAGCAACACTCCCCATCAACCTGACAGAGTTTATGACGATATGCAAAGAAGAATGGGAGAAACTCCCCAAATACAAGTATGCCAAGCTTGTAGCGTCATACTCCAGAAAAATTGAGGCTGAAATTACTGCGCAAAGGGTCTGAATACTCATGTGATTGTGTTATATAAGTTTTTTTTGTTATACAAAATTAGCAAACATTTCTAAAAAACAGTTTTTGGTTTGTCATTATGGGGTGTTGTTTGTAGATTGATGAGGGGAAAACAAATATTGAATGAATTTTAAAACTTCTTCAGGCTAAGGACATTTTTTCTGAATTTCTGGCTGACTGACTTGCCCAAAGTAAACTGCCTGTTTCTCAGGCCCAGAAGCCACCTGGATATGCATGGAATTGTTACCACTGTATAGAAAACACTGTTAAGTGTGTAGAAATGTTAAAATAATGTAAAAGACTATTACACAATAGATATGGTAGGAGAAAATCCAAAGAAAATCCAACCCGATTGTTTTTTATTCGCGAGCCCATGCTCTTACAATGGAAGGTACAGGGTCATTTCCAAATCCAGCTCCCAGATTGTTCCTCTAGATGTCAACAGTCTTTGTTCAAGGTTTGAGGCTTGTTTTTTCCCAAACGAGGAAGAATGTGGAGTTTTAGTACTGGGACTGAGACTGAGACTTGGAAATCAGTCTGTGGGTGCAACGAAGAACACCATGTCCCACCATGTCCCTATTAGCACCTGCTAATATCATTTTCCTATTGAACATTTTCTCTAACTGATTAGAGAAACTAAACTGAACTAATTATTGAACTTCTTTCTGTATGAAAATATTATAGTTTAATTATAGGGAACCTGAGGAAAGAAATAGAAATACATTTTGACTTGTTTTAACAAAGTTTAGCGGTAGCTTTTTGTATTCCTTTCTCTGCATGTTGAACGAGTGGTTTACTCAAATGGATGTCGCCAACTAAACTGACTTTTTGGTGATATAAAGAATGATTTTAACTAACAAAACGACATGTTGAATAGCTGGGACCCTTTGGATGAGAAATCAGAGGAAGATTTTCAAAAAAGTAAGTGAATATTTCATCGCTATTTGTGATTTTAAGAAGCCTGTGTCCCGGTGGAAAAATATGTTTATGTGGGGCGCGGTCCTCAAACAATCGCATGGCTTTTGCTGTAAAGCCTACTGTAAATCAGACAGTGCAGTTAGATTAACAAGACTTTAAGCTTTTAACCAATACAAGACACTTGTATTTACCTAAATGTTTAATATCCATAATTGTTATGATTATTTATTTGAATTGCGCACCCTCCAATTTAACCGGAAGTTGTCGACAGGCAACTAATAAGGCTGTAACCTAACAAATTGTGGAAAAAGTCAAGAGGTCTGAATATATTGCAAAGGCACTGAATACTAGAAGATCATGCTATGCTTCTTTATTTAACAGACCAACCTAATCACCTCTCCATCTCAATTACAATGACACAACATCACTTTTCTTTCTTATGCAAAACACACAATTAAGTATGTAAATATTTCTACACCGTGTCCCCAGACTCTCTAACAGGTTCTATTCCAACACCGTCCCCCCCCAGACTCTCTACCAGGCTCTGACCCAACACCGTCCCCCCCCAGACTCTCTACCAGGCTCTGACCCAACACCGTGTCCCTCCAGACTCTCTAACAGGCTCCGACACAACACAGTGTCTTTCCAGACTCTCTGACAGGCTCTGACCCAACACAGTGTCTCTCCAGACTCTCTGACAGGCTCTGACCCAACACCGTGTCTCCCCAGACTCTCTAACAGGCTCTGTTCCAGCACCGTGTCCCCAGACTCTCTAACAGGCTCTGTTCCAACACCGTGTCCCTCCAGACTCTCTAACAGGCTCTGTTCCAACACCGTATCCCTCCAGACTCTCTAACAGGCTCTGTTCCAACACCGTGTCCCTCCAGACTCTCTAACAGGCTCTATTCCAACACCATGTCCCTCCAGACTCTCTAACAGGCTCTGTTCCGACACCGTGTCCATCCAGACTCTCTAACAGGCTCTGTTCCAACACCGTGTCCCTCCAGACTCTCTACCAGGCTCTGTTCCAACACCGTGTCCCTCCAGACTCTCTAACAGACTCCATGTGTGCTCTTTCCTTCAACTTATCACTCAGTGAAAGTATACATAATGAGAAAGCCCTGGCAACCCCTGTCCCAGAATGCTTAGCATCATAGTGTAGACATACCATGTTGGCTACATCCCAAGGAGAAACCAATTCCCAATAGGGCTCAGGTCAAAAGTAGTGCACGACGTGAGAAATAGTTGTGTAGTTTCACTGCCATTTCATAAGGCTCTGAGGCAGAGCATGTTAAACCCATTGTTTTCTGTTTTGCTTGCACTTAATGACCTCCTGACCACCTTTCAGTCGCTGCTGTCTCTAATTGTAGCCTGGGCCGTCTAAAACGCTGCCTGAACGCAAAGATCTGACAACGTTTATGAGTTTTATAAAGCCTTTATACCACCCTGATTATAAGGAGGAGGACAGGCCAGGGATGTGGTTGTTTAACAGGAAAACACATCAAAACAAATCTCACATTACCACAACGTCTAAACTCTGCATACAGATGCATTGTCCCAGTGTTATGGGGTCTCTCAGTTAGATAAATCAATATCCCTGTGTGTTATGGGGTCTCTCGGTTAGATAAATCAATATCCCTGTGTGTTATGGGGTCTCTCGGTTAGATAAATCAATATCCCTGTGTGTTATGGGGTCTCTCAGTTAGATAAATCAATATCCCTGTGTGTTATGGGGTCTTTCGGTTAGATAAATCAATATCCCTGTGTGTTATGGGGTCTCTCGGTTAGATAAATCAATATCCCTGTGTGTTATGGGGTCTCTCAGTTAGATAAATCAATATCCCTGTGTGTTATGGGGTCTCTCGGTTAGATAAATCAATATCCCTGTGTGTTATGGGGTCTCTCAGTTAGATACATCAATATCCATGTGTGTTAATGGTGTCTCTCAGTTAGATAATTCACAGTGTGTGAATGGTGTCTCTCAGAGAATTCACAGTGTGTTAATGGTGTCTCTCAGTTAGATCATTCACAGTGTGTTAATGGTGTCTCTCAGAGAATTCACAGTGTGTTAATGGTGTCTCTCAGAGAATTCACAGTGTGTTAATGGTGTCTCTCAGTTAGATAATTCACAGTGTGTGAATGGTGTCTCTCAGAGAATTCACAGTGTGTGAATGGTGTCTCTCAGAGAATTCACAGTGTGTTAATGGTGTCTCTCAGTTAGATAATTCACAGTGTGTGAATGGTGTCTCTCAGAGAATTCACAGTGTGTGAATGGTGTCTCTCAGAGAATTCACAGTGTGTTAATGGTGTCTCTCAGTTAGAGAATTCACATTGTGTTAATGGTGTCTCTCAGAGAATTCACAGTGTGTTAATGGTGTCTCTCAGAGAATTCACAGTGTGTTAATGGTGTCTCTCAGTTAGATAATTCACAGTGTGTGAATGGTGTCTCTCAGTTAGAGAAATGGGAATGGTGTCTCTCAGTTAGAGAAATGGGAATGGGGTCTCTCAGTTAGAGAAATGGGAATGATGTCTCTCAGTTAGAGAAATGGGAATGGGGTCTCTCAGTTAGAGAAATGGGAATGGTGTCTCTCAGTTAGAGAAATGGGAATGGGGTCTCTCAGTTAGAGAAATGGGAATGGGGTCTCTCAGTTAGAGAAATGGGAATGGGGTCTCTCAGTTAGAGAAATGGGAATGGGGTCTCTCAGTTAGAGAAATGGGAATGGGGTCTCTCAGTTAGAGAAATGGGAATGATGTCTCTCAGTTAGAGAAATGGGAATGGGGTCTCTCAGTTAGAGAAATGGAAATGGGGTCTCTCAGTTAGAGAAATGGGAATGGGGTCTCTCAGTTAGAGAAATGGGAATGGGGTCTCTCAGTTAGAGAAATGGGAATGGGGTCTCTCAGTTAGAGAAATTGGAATGGGGTCTCTCAGTTAGAGAAATGGGAATGGGGTCTCTCAGTTAGAGAAATGGGAATGGGGTCTCTCAGTTAGAGAATTCACAGTGTGTGAATGCAGTGTGGGAGTGTTGAATAGTACTCAGGCTCCCCTGCCAAAACCCAGCTGCATGGTCCCAACTTTGATCCCAGCTCCATGGTCCCAGCTGCATGGTCCCAACTTTGATCCCAGCTCCATGGTCCCAGCTGCATGGGTTCAGATTATATTTATCTGGAACATTAAGGTTATGTCCCGAATGGCAACCTAAGTCCTAATAAGTGCACTATTTTTGACCAGAGGTCTAAGGGCCCTGGTTAAGAGTAGTACACTACAAAGTAAATAGGGTGCATAAAGGAGTCAACCTGAGTAGCCAGAAGAATTCCAAACTACTTGAGGGGAAAGCAGACTGGCCCTTTCAGGGACCAAACACCGGCTGTTTTCAACTAAACAAAGCATATTCCTGTAAGCAATAACTTTTTGAAAAATTAGCACAGCGCTGAGGCCTGTTGTTAAGATAAACATCAGTGTGCAGAGAAGGGCTCTCCAACCTTGTTTCTGGAGAGCCACCGTCCAGTAGGTTTTCACTCCAACTCTAGGATTGCAAACTCCGGGAAACCCACATTCAGTCAAAGGGTGTGTTAGTTAGTTAGTTGGATATTTAGTTAGTTTGTTAGATAGTTAGGTATTTAGTTAGATAGATAGATAGATAGATAGATAGATAGATAGATAGATAGATAGATAGATAGATAGATAGATAGATAGATAGATAGATAGATAGATAGATAGATAGATAGATAGATAGATAGATAGTTGTTGGATATTTAGTTAGATTGTTATGTATTTATTTAGTTAGATAGTTAGATAGAAAGTTAGGTATTTAGTTAGTTAGATAGTTAGGTATTTAGTTAGTTAGATAGTTAGATAGAAAGTTAGGTATTTAGTTCGTTAGATAGTTAGGTAGTTAGTTAGATAGATAGATAGTTAGTTAGGTATTTAGTTAGTTAGTTAGATAGATAGTTGTTGGATATTTAGTTAGATAGTTATGTATTTAGTTAGTTAGATAGTTAGATATAGAAAGTTAGGTATTTAGTTAGTTAGATAGATAGTTAGGTATTTAGTTAGTTAGATAGTTAGGTATTTAGTTAGTTAGATAGATAGTTAGGTATTTAGTTTGTTGATAGATAGTTAGGTATTTAGTTAGTTAGATAGATAGTTAGGTATTTAGTTAGTTATATAGATAGTTAGGTATTTAGTTAGTACTGTCATGATAACAGCTCTTTCTCAGTCACAGGGCTCGTTAGATAGTTAAACATTTAGATAGATACAGAGATAGATAGAACCCACTATGTGAGAATCTATCTATCTCTCTCTATCTATGTAAGAATCAAAGCTAATTTCAAACACATCTGAAAATAGACTTTTGCTGTGACATTGTACAGCCTATTGCAATGCTGTGACCCAGATTTCAACCGGGGTTGCTGCAGCCACAATCCATAGAACTAACCACTAATCACATCGAGCTACCAGAGCTTGGGTGCTATGGGACCTGGTCTAAAGTACTACACTATGTAGGGGTTAGGGTGCATAGGGCTCTGGTGTAAAGTGTTTCACTATGTCGGGTTTAGGGTGCCATAGGGCTCTGTTCTAAAGTAGTGCACTATGTAGGGTTTAGGGTGCCATAGGGATGTCATAAGGTGAATGCACCAATTTGTAAGTCGCTCTGGATAAGAGCGTCTACTAAATGACTTAAATGTAATGTAAATGTAAATAGGGCTCTGGCATAAGTAGTGCACTATATAGGGAATACGTTGCCTTTTTGGGCGCATATTGTTCTGTTCTTCAGGAGAAATAATTGTCTCTTCAGCTCTGAATTGAACCAAAGATTATGGATGTACTGACAAGATACACACCATAACAATTGGAGTAGTTGTCCACAAAGCGACAGCGGCTGTCTAGCTCTCGCCTATGATTTCTTTGGATTGGTAGATACATGTCATTATTGTAATCTTTTTTTTTTTAAATTAGATGAGGGTTGTTTGGTGTCAAACGTCTGTATTCAATGGAGAGAGATGCTATGCTACTAGCCTCATGAAATGAATATGCATAGCCAGCTCGAAACAACTCCGATATAACGTTTTTTTTTCTCAGAGTTGCCGGGAGGTGTCCTACATTTGAAAAACTTAGGCATTACGAAATTTATAGTAGATCAAATAAAGCCCACGATGAAAATTCGCCATACACACACTCACTTTGACCTCCATTCAAAAACTCCTTGCTTGGTGGGAAAAGCAACTAAAACTACCACCTGCTGGAATTAGACATGTTTTTCGTCGAGATGGGCCCCTCGCCAATAAATCATGTTGGCTCTATTCATGATGACCAAGAATCATGTTGGCTCTATTCATGATGACCAGGAATCATGTTGGCTCTATTCATGATGACCAGGAATCATGTTGGCTCTATTCACAATGACCAGGAATCATGTTGGCTCTATTCACGATGACCAGGAATCATGTTGGCTCTATTCACGATGACCAGGAATCACGTTGGCTCTATTCACGATGACCAGGAATCATGTTGGCTCTATTCACAATGACCAGGAATCATGTTGGTTCTATTCACGATGACCAGGAATCGCGTTGGCTCTATTCACGATGACCAGGAATCATGTTGGCTCTATTCACGATGACCAGGAATCATGTTGGCTCTATTCACGATGACCAGGAATCATGTTGGCTCTATTCATGAAGACCAGGAATCATGTTGACTCTATTCATGGTGACCAGGTATCATGTTGGCTCTAGTCATGGTGACCAGGAATCATGTTGGCTCTATTCACGATGACCAGGAATCGCGTTGGCTCTATTCACGATGACCAGGAATCATGTTGGCTCTATTCACAATGACCAGGAATCATGTTGGCTCTATTCATGATGACCAGGAATCATGTTGGCTCTATTCATGAAGACCATAAATCATGTTGGCTCTATTCATGATGACCAGGAATCATGTTGGCTCTATTCACGATGACCAGGAATCGCGTTGGCTCTATTCACGATGACCAGGAATCATGTTGGCTCTATTCACGATGACCAGGAATCATGTTGGCTCTATTCACGATGACCAGGAATCATGTTGGCTCTATTCACGATGACCAGGAATCATGTTGGCTCTATTCATGAAGACCAGGAATCATGTTGACTCTATTCATGGTGACCAGGTATCATGTTGGCTCTAGTCATGGTGACCAGGAATCATGTTGGCTCTATTCATGAAGACCAGGAATTATGTTGGCTCTATTCATGGTGACCAGGAATCATGGCTCTATTCACGATGACCAGGAATCTATTTATGGTGACCAGGAATCATGTTGGCTCTATTCACGATGACCAGGAATCATGTTGGCTCTAGTCATGGTGACCAGGAATCATGTTGGCTCTATTCACGATGACCAGGAATCGCGTTGGCTCTATTCACGATGACCAGGAATCATGTTGGCTCTATTCACAATGACCAGGAATCATGTTGGCTCTAGTCACGATGACCAGGAATCATGTTGGCTCTATTCATGATGACCAGGAATCGCGTTGGCTCTATTCACAATGACCAGGAATCATGTTGGCTCTATTCACGATGACCAGGAATCATGTTGGCTCTATTCACGATGACCAGGAATCGCTTTGGCTCTATTCACGATGACCAGGAATCATGTTGGCTCTATTCAGGATGACCAGGAATCATGTTGACTCTATTCATGGTGACCAGGTATCATGTTGGCTCTAGTCATGGTGACCAGGAATCATGTTGGCTCTATTCATGAAGACCAGGAATTATGTTGGCTCTATTCATGGTGACCAGGAATCATGTTGGCTCTATTTACGGTGACCAGGAATCATGTTGGCTCTATTCACGATGACCAGGAATCATGTTGGCTCTAGTCATGGTGACCAGGAATCATGTTGGCTCTAGTCATGGTGACCAGGAATCATGTTGGCTCTGGTATTACATTAACATGGCCATGACCTCTTCAGGAAGATACCACTCTCTAGTTGGCTCTGGTATTACATTAACATGGCCATGACCAGGAATACCACTCTCTAGTTGTGGCTCTGGTATTACATTAACATGGCCATGACCAGGAATCATGTTGGCTCTATTCATTAACATGGCCATGACCAGGAATCATGTTGGCTCTATTCATGAAGAATAGCCATGGAATACATGTTGACTCTATTCATTAACATGGCCATGACCAGCTAATCATGTTGGCTCTATTCATGGTGACCAGCTCTTCATGAATCCACTGTTGGCTCTGGTATTCATGAAGACCAGGAATCATGTTGGCTCTATTCATGAAGACTCTTCATAAATCACTGTTGGCTGGTAGTCATGAAGACCAGGAATACATGTTGGCTCTATTCATTAACATGGCCATGACTAGGAATCTCTTCATGTGGACTACCACTTTTTGTGACTCTGGTATTTCTTAACATGGCCATGACAGCATGTAAATAATATTTGGCAAATTAACATGGTCTTGCTGGTGGCAATAGCTCTTCATGTGGACAGATACCACTCTCTAGTTGTGAAGCTCTGGTATTACATTAACATGGCCATGACGGTGGCAATAGCTCTTCATGTGGACAGATACCACTCTCTAGTTGTGAAGCTCTGGTATTACATTAACATGGCCATGACGGTGGCAATAGCTCTTCATGTGGACAGATACCACTCTCTAGTTGTGAAGCTCTGGTATTACATTAACATGGCCATGACGGTGGCAATAGCTCTTCATGTGGACAGATACCACTCTCTAGTTGTGAAGCTCTGGTATTACATTAACATGGCCATGACGGTGGCAATAGCTCTTCATGTGGACAGATACCACTCTCTAGTTGTGAAGCTCTGGTATTACATTAACATGGCCATGACGGTGGCAATAGCTCTTCATGTGGACAGATACCACTCTCTAGTTGTGAAGCTCTGGTATTACATTAACATGGCCATGACGGTGGCAATAGCTCTTCATGTGGACAGATACCACTCTCTAGTTGTGAAGCTCTGGTATTACATTAACATGGCCATGAAAGGTTTTAAATTGTTGGATATTAATTAAGTGATAATGCCCCGAAGCCGGTGTATGGAGGATATATTGGCACGGGTGTTATCAGTCAAGGGCTGGAAAACCGTGCCGCCTTGTCACTTTTATACAACATATTCAAATAATGATTGACTTATGCTAATTAATAATGTTATGTTGATGAATTTAGTCATACTGTTTCACCCTTCCACAAGATATTGTCCCGACTCAAATCTAGTGTTTTCTAGACACGCAACCCAGTCTTTGTTCTGTATCTCTGGACTCGACCCAGTCGTTCAGTCTTTGTTCTGTATCTATGGACGCGACCCAGTCGTCCAGTCAACCAGGAATATATCTCTGGACTCGACCCAGTCGTTCAGTCTTTGTTCTGTATCTGTGGACACGACCCAGTTGTTCAGTCTTTTTGTTGTGTATCCATGGACACGACCCAGTTGTTCAGTCTTTTTGTTGTGTATCTATGGACACGACCCAGTTGTTCAGTCTTTGTTGTGTATCTATGGACACGACCCAGTTGTTCAGTCTTTGTTGTGTATCTATGGACACGACCCAGTTGTTCAGTCTTTTTGTTGTGTATCTATGGACACGACCCAGTTGTTCAGTCTTTGTTGTGTATCTATGGACACGACCCAGTTGTTCAGTCTTTTTGTTGTGTATCTATGGACACGACCCAGTTGTTCAGTCTTTTTGTTGTGTATCTATGGACACGACCCAGTTGTTCAGTCTTTGATGTGTATCTATGGACACGACCCAGTTGTTCAGTCTTTGTTGTGTATCTATGGACACGACCCAGTTGTTCAGTCTTTTTGTTGTGTATCTATGGACACGACCCAGTTGTTCAGTCTTTGTTGTGTATCTATGGACACGACCCAGTTGTTCAGTCTTTTTGTTGTGTATCTATGGACACGACCCAGTTGTTCAGTCTTTTTGTTGTGTATCTATGGACACGACCCAGTTGTTCAGTCTTTTTGTTGTGTATCTATGGACACGACCCAGTTGTTCAGTCTTTTTGTTGTGTATCTATGGACACGACCCAGTCGTTCAGTCTTTTTGTTGTGTATCTATGGACACGACCCAGTCGTTCAGTCTTTGTTCTGTATCTATGGACACGACCCAGTCGTTCAGTCTTTGTTGTGTATCTATGGACACGACCCAGTCGTTCAGTCTTTGTTGTGTATCTATGGACACGACCCAGTCGTTCAGTCTTTTTGTTGTGTATCTATAAACACGACCCAGTCGTTCAGTCTTTGTTGTGTATCTATGGACACGACCCAGTCGTTCAGTCTTTGTTGTGTATCTATGGACACGACCCAGTCGTTCAGTCTTTGTTCTGTATCTGTGGACACGACCCAGTCGTTCAGTCTTTTTGTTGTGTATCTATGGACACGACCCAGTCGTTCAGTCTTTGTTGTGTATCTATGGACACGACCCAGTTGTTCAGTCTTTTTGTTGTGTATCTATGGACACGACCCAGTCGTTCAGTCTTTGTTTTGTATCTATGGACACGACCCAGTTGTTCAGTCTTTGTTGTGTATCTATGGACACGACCCAGTTGTTCAGTCTTTGTTGTGTATCTATGGACACGACCCAGTTGTTCAGTCTTTTTGTTGTGTATCTATGGACTCGACCCAGTTGTTCAGTCTTTTTGTTCTGTATCTATGGATGCGACCCAGATGTTCATTCTACATGTTCGATTGCCATATTGGCTGGCAACGTTCTTATCCCTTGCTTGCTAACTAACCAACTACGGCTAACTTACAGTCACGTCAAAAAGTGCAGCCAGAATAACAACAAAGTAGCTGCATTTGCATTTGCTTAAGCAGTTTTCTTGTGACATTTATTTGGTTTCATCCATAACAATAACTAATGAGGTGTGATTTCGCCTGGCATAGAAAATGTGCTCACTCATCAGTACACTGTTGGTCAGAGGAGCTAGCCAACAACACAGCTACAGTAACACAATCACTTCAAACTGAATCAGTACACTGTTGGTCAGAGGAGCTAGCCAACAACACAGCTACGGTAACACAATCACTTCAAACTGAATCAGTACACTGTTGGTCAGAGGAGCTAGCCAACAACACAGCTACGGTAACTACACTGTTGGTCAGAGGAGCTAGCCAACAACACAGCTACGGTAACACAATCACTTCAAACGAGGCTGGAAAGACTGCAAACTAGCTGCGTTTCATTTGACCTTTTTTCAATTGACATGTTTTTGTATATATCCATAAAAATGATGCCAGCTGAGAAACGCTGTCTGCCTGTCTGTCTCGTCCCGAGACACGCCACATTCATGACTGGGTCACGTCCATAGATACAGAACAAATACTGAACAACTGGGTTGTGTCCACGCTGGAGATTGAATTTGTGAGACAATGTCTAGATGCTTTTTATAGTGGAGATCAAGTTTATAAATTACCTGGCTGGGCTGATGAGACAGTGGATTGCGCTGTCAGATGGAACACAGTAAATAGGCATTTTAACATCATAGATTTAGCCTGTTTCATTTTGACGAATAAACACCGGCTGGAATGCGGTTTTAACAAATCAGTATTCAGGACCGGACCCAGTCGTTGAATAATACTGAACATTAGTGCAATATGTTTAGAGAATAAGGTATTAAACATGTTTTGGTCAGTGCCCCCCCCACATAATGCCTGGAGCCTGCCCTGCACTCTCTCTCTTCCATGGACCAATACCATTAGAATATTAGGTGAAAGTTTCGCCTCACAGCAATCAATATTAGTGTGTCCTTTGGCAGTTGGTGGGAAAACAGCTGAGTAGAACTTAGGATGAAGATAGATATACATTGGCTTCAGAAAGTAGTCATACCCCTTGCCTTGTTCCACATTTTCTTGTGTCACATCCTGAATTGAAACCCATCTACACACAATACCCCATAATGACAAAGTGAAAACGTGTTTTTAATTTACGTAAGTATTCATAGCCCTGAGTCAATACATTTTAGATACATTTTAGAATCACCATTGCTAGACAGACCTTTTCAAGTCTTGCCATAGATTTTCAAGACAATGTAATACTGTAACTGGGTCACTCAGGAATATGCAATGTGAATATATCGTTTGGTCATTGTGCTGTCACAGAATGAATTGTGAGCAAGGCCTCAAAAAACCTTTATATACTAGAGCTGAGAGAAAAGTTCTATATATTATTGTAACAATGTTGCAATTGTTTGTGAGAATTCCAACAGGTGTGGTTCCCGTTGGAGAAAGATTCTATTGGGGAAAGGTTCCCGTGGGGGTTGCCATGGAAGCCAAGAAGGGGAGTGCGGTGTGTGCTCAAATATACATGCATGTGAGGGTCTGGGAGAGGTAGTGTGTTCATCTGATGAATGGGCAAATGCCTGAACTCAATTTTATACACTATTTTATACACAGAGTCAATGAGGAGGCTATGTACAGGGCGTACCGGTAGAGAGTCAATGTGGAGGCTATATATATGGGGGCACCGGTCAGTCGAGGTAATTGAGGTAATATGTACATGTAGGTAGAGTTATTAAAGTGACTATGCATAGATAATAACAGAGTAGCAGCGGTGTAAAAGAGGGGGGACAATGTAAATAGTCTGGGAAGCTATTTGATTAGATATTCAGTAGTCTTATGGCTTGGGGGTAAAAGCTGTTTAGAAGCTGTTGGGACCTAGACTTTGCGCTCATGATCCTGTTTGCTGGGATGAAGTGCCATTTTGGGTGTACCGCTTTCCTTGCGGTAGCAGATAGAACAGTCTATGACTAAGATGGCTAGAATCTTTGACACATTTTTGGGCCATCCTTGGACACCGCCTGGTATAGAGGTCCTTGATGGCAGGAAGCTTGGCCCCAGTGATGTACTGGACCGTTCGCTCTACCCTCTGTAGTGCCTTGTGGTCGGAGGCTGAGCAGTTGCCATACCAGGCAGTGATGCAGCCAGTCAGGATGCTCTCGATGGTGCAGCTGTAGAACCTTTTGAAGATTTGAGGACCCATGCCAAATCTTTTCAGTCTCCTGAGGGGGAATTGGTTTTGTCGTATCCTCTTCACAACTGTCTAGGTGTGCTTTGTTCATGTTAGTTTGTTGGTGATGTGGACACCAAGGAACTTGAAGCTCTCAACTTGCTCCACTACAGTCCCGTCGATGAGAATGGGGGCGTGCTTGGTTCTCCTTTTCCTGTAGTCCACAATTATCTCCTTAGTCTTGCTCACGTTGAGGGAGAGGTTGTTGGCCTGGCACCACACGGCCTGGTCTCTGACCTCCTCCCTATGGGCTGTCTCGTCATTGTCGGTGATCAGGCCTATCACTGTTGTGTCATTGGTAAACTTAATGATGGTGTTGGAGTCGTGCCTGGCCGTGCAGTCATGAGTGAACAGGGAGTACAGGAGGGGACTAAGCATGCACCCCAGAGGGGCCCCAGTGTTAAGTATCAGCGTGGCAGATATATTTGTTGCCTATCCTCACCACCTGGCGGCCGTCAGGAAGTCCAGGATCAAGTTGCAGAGGGAGGTGTTTAGTCCCAGGATCCTTAGCTTGGTGATGAGTTTTGAGGGCAATATGGTGTTGATACACAAGACAGTTCCCACAATTGTCAATTTAAAGAAATATAGCCTATTTAGTAATCACTACATTTAGCCAACATTAGATAGTTAATCCAGAGATTCTTACCTTTGCCTCGATTCGCCAGTCTCGTCCAGATCATCATGGTATTTGTAGTTCTTTATGATAGCCACATTAGCAGCTAGTTAGCATTTCATTTTTGGGGAGCAAATTGAGGCGAATATTTTGATAATCGTCACCTTGTCCTAGAGAAATGTTTTGTGAAAACGTCATGGCAGGGTAGGCCTACATGAAACACAGCCCTTATTTTAAGCGTTTCTAATATGTCCAATGGGGAAATTAAATGTTGGAAAAATGATTGGAACCATTTCCCTGTTTGACCTTTTTGAGTTTCCTGACTCATTCAGTAATGTGATAAATTACAACAAAGAGGTTGAATACTTTTTAATTTTTTTATATTTTTTATTTCACCTTTATTTAACCAGGTAGGCAAGTTGAGAACAAGTTCTCATTTACAATTGCGACCTGGCCAGTTACACATGGAG
Organism: Oncorhynchus nerka; assembly: GCF_034236695.1. Classification (NCBI taxonomy): domain Eukaryota; kingdom Metazoa; phylum Chordata; class Actinopteri; order Salmoniformes; family Salmonidae; genus Oncorhynchus; species Oncorhynchus nerka. Next base: position 3,982,467 of record NC_088401.1, on the reverse strand, counting down.
TAAAACAAACATACAGTCAATAATACAGTAGAAGCAAGTCTATATACGATGTGAGCAAATGAGGTGAGATAAGGGAGGTAAAGGCAAAAAAAGGCCATGGTGGCAAAGTAAATACAATATAGCAAGTAAAACACTGGAATGGTAGATTTGCAATGGAATAATGTGCAAAGTAGAAATAAAAAATAATGGGGTGAAAAGGAGCTAAATAAATTAATTAAATACAGTAGGGAAAGAGGTAGTTGTTTGGGCTAAATTATAGATGGGCTATGTACAGGTGCAGTAATCTGTGAGCTGCTCTGACAGTTGGTGCTTAAAGCTAGTGAGGGAGATAAGTGTTTCCAGTTTCAGAGATTTTCCAGTCATTGGCAGCAGAGAACTGGAAGGAGAGGCGGCCAAAGAAAGAATTGGTTTTGGGGGTGACTAGAGAGATATACCTGCTGGACCGTGTGCTACAGGTGGGAGATGCTATGGTGACCAGCGAGCTGAGATAAGGGGGGACTTTACCTAGCAGGGTCTTGTAGATGACATCGAGCCAGTGGGTTTGGCGACGAGTATGAAGCGAGGGCCAGCCAACGAGAGCGTACAGGTCGCAATGGTGGGTAGTATATGGGGCTTTGGTGACAAAACGGATTGCACTGTGATAGACTGCATCCAATTTGTTGAGTAGGGTATTGGAGGCTATTTTGTAAATGACATCGCCAAAGTCGAGGATTGGTAGGATGGTCAGTTTTACAAGGGTATGTTTGGCAGCATGAGTGAAGGATGCTTTGTTGCGAAATAGGAAGCCAATTCTAGATTTAACTTTGGATTCGAGATGTTTGATATGGGTCTGGAAGGAGAGTTTACAGTCTAACCAGACACCTAAGTATTTGTAGTTGTCCACGTATTCTAAGTCAGAGCCGTCCAGAGTAGTGATGTTGGACAGGCGGGTAAGTGCAGGTAGCGATCGGTTGAAGAGCATGCATTTAGTTTTACTTGTATTTAAGAGCAATTGGAGACCACGGAAGGAGAGTTGTATGGCATTGAAGCTTGCCTGGAGGGTTGTTAACACAGTGTCCAAAGAAGGGCCAGAAGTATACAGAATGGTGTCGTCTGCGTAGAGGTGGATCAGAGACTCACCAGCAGCAAGAGCGACCTTATTGATGTACACAGAAAAGAGAGTCGGTCCAATAATTGAACCCTGTGGCACCCTCATAGAGACTGCCAGAGGTCCGGACAGCAGACCCTCCGATTTGACACACTGAACTCTATCAGAGAAGTAGTTGGTGAACCAGGCGAGGCAATCATTTGAGAAACCAAGGCTGTCGAGTCTGCCGATGAGGATGTGGTGATTGACAGAGTCGAAAGCCTTGGCCAGATCAATGAATACGGCTGCACAGTAATGTTTCTTATCGATGGCGGTTAAGATATCGTTTAGGACCTTGAGCGTGGCTGAGGTGTACTTGACTCAAGACCATGCAGCTTTATTTTTTAAATTAAAATTAACATGTCTAAAAAATGAAATTATACTTTGACATTATGGGGTATTGTGTGTAGGCCAATGATACAACATTTTGATTTAATACATTTTAAATGAAGCGCTGTAACACAACAAAATGTGGAAAACGTCAAGGGGTGTGAATACTTTCTGAAAGCACTGGATCTATCACTCATATCTTCATCCTATAGGAGAACCAGGAAGTAACCATGAGATTGGATCTATGTATATCTTCATCCAGGAAGCAGAACCAGGAAGTAACCATGAGATTGGATCTATGTATATCTTCATCCTATAGTAGAACCAGGAAGTAACCATGAGATTGGATCTATGTATATCTTCATCCAGGAAGCAGAACCAGGAAGTAACCATGAGATTGAACTGTTTGTTAATTAAACTGGAAGGTAAAATAATAGTATATTGCAATTATATTTCCAGTACATGTGTAACAGTATAACTTTAGACCGCCCCCCTCGCCCATACCCTCTGAACACATCAACAACAGTCACCCACCAAGCATCGTTACCCATCGCTCCACAAAAGCCGTGGCCCTTTCAGAGCAAGGGGAACCACTACTTCAAGGTCTCAGAGCGAGTGACGTCACCGATTGAAACGCTATTTAGTGCGCACCACCGCTAACTAGCTAGCCGTTTCACATCCGTTACACATGTATGCAAGCAACAGTGATGTGTTTCCTACTGAGTTCTAGAATGTTTAAACTGTAACAAATGCTAAAACAAAAACCGACTATTGATTGTCAGAGGCTATGAAGAATGTAAAAAACAAACACATTTTACACAGTGACAGGAAGACAGGCATTTAAACAAGAAATTGACAGTTTTAGGCTTTAGAATGTTTGATTATTCAAATCAGAGGTCTTCACGGGTCCAACAGACCCGACATTCCGAGATCCGACCCGGAACCCGAGCAGATCCGTGTCCTAAATTCGGACTTGTGTTTCGGATCTGGGTTGTTTCTGATATAATTGCCACCGGTCTCAGGTTCAATTAAAATTGATTTACTGACAGATTAGACCTGTCCACTCTTAATTTACTGTTGGTGTGATGATAACTACAAGAGCTTGTTATCTGTGTCAGACAATTGCAACTCAATAGAACTCTATAGCTTATGTCCACAGCTGAAACTGGTTCCAGCTGATCACCTCACGTGTGCCTGCTGTTGAGGAGAGAGAGAGGAGTGAGTGTGTAAAAGGAGCCTTGCCCGAGGCTACTGTTGAATAAGAAGATGGAGGTTTTTTTCATTTGAATTAAAACGGATGCTAGAAGAGAAGGAGTTTAGTGAAAATAAGCCCACAAGGAGAATGTCCTCAGGGACAAGTTTTAATATTGTCGTGGACAAAGATGAGAACAACATTAGTGTGTACAACTCGTTACTGATGCACTTTTCTACCTTTCATTCATTTGTATCAAATTAAGTTCCAGCTGTAATGTTGTGTTTGCAGCGATATAATATAATTAACATTATTTGATCCTACTACAAATCAAACCAGGAAAAGGAACAACAAAAAGAGGGCAAGATGCAAAAAAACTACATTTAATGCCTCAATATAATAACCTATTCGTATTTTCCTTAAAAACAATGGCTTGACTTACTTTTAAAATGACACTAATAAAGTTAAGTAACTTCTGTGATGGTTTGGTGTTGTATGGCTATTGGTCAAGCTTAGTTACAGCAGGCCAATGATGGCCGTTTCATTGGCCTGCTGATTATTATTAGGTTTAGATACTGCAGGCCTATGATATGAAGATGGAGTCAGTTGGAACGCACTGACAGTTGAACTTGCGGTGAGGAAGAGTGTTCCAGAATTACTCCTTTAATCTAGTAATATAAAGCTTATCTTTATACAAAATATTCTGATGTAAAATGACCAAATGATCCTCCTTCTGTAAGTCTATATCTGTACCATCTGACAAGTATAAAGACATCAATTTCGATGTCGGGAACATGGCGCCGGCATATGTCTATATTTCTCCCGGTCTCTCTGAGGGCCTGAGCTCGTCTGCCAGGGCGGCAGGGTAGCCTAGTGGTTAGAGCGTTGGACTCGTAACCGAAAGATTGCAAGTTCAAATCACCGAGCTGACAAGGTACAAATATATCGTTCTTCCCCTGAACAGGCAGTTAACCCACTGTTCATAGGCCGTCATTGAAAATAAGAATTTGCTCTTAACTGACTTGCGTAGTTAAGGTAAAAAGGTAAAGGTAAAAAAATATATATATCTATTTTTTAAATATGAATAGCCTATCATATAGTGGATGCCTAGACCGATGCCTGTATGCATGCAATGCACTGACGCATTCAGGACTGAAACCGTGCTGTAGAAAATGATTGTTTTAAGAAAGTTAAAAACAAAATAGACTGTAATGTTTTGAATATGCTACACATTAAACACAATTTATATATATATATATAAAACATGCAATTTGTTATTGGCGGTTTTTAAGGACAGATAAAGGTCTAACTGTGATCATTTGGCAAATATTGATTGTTTATTGATTCTGCTGGCAGTGCCCTGTTGGAGGTTTTTTCTCTCTCTCTTTCTACTCTCGGATCTGAACGGGTCTCTTTGATCGGAACCAGCACAGGTCTGTCAGCACTGGAGGCTGTTGAAGGGAGGACGGCTCATAACAACAGCCAGAACCATGTGTGTGATGCCTTTGAAACCACCCATTTCCGCTCCAGTCATTAACATGAGCCCATTCTACCCAGTTAAGGTACCACCAACCTCTTGTTTGGGTCCTTTTCAGAACAGGTCTAGTCCTAGGGTCCATTTCAGAACGGGTCTGGTCCTAGGGTCCATTTCAGAACGGGTCTGGTCCTAGGGTCCATTTCAGAGCAGGTCTGGACCTAGGGTCCATTTCAGAACAGGACTGACTATCCTAGGGTCCATTTCAGAACAGGTCTGGTCCTAGGGTCCATTTCAGAACAGGTCTGACTATCCTAGGGTCCATTTCAGAACAGGTCTGGCCCTAGGGTCCATTTCAGAACAGGTCTGGTCCTAGGGTCCATTTCAGAACAGGTCTGGTCCTAGGGTCCATTTCAGAGCAGGTCTGGCCCTAGGGTCCATTTCAGAACAGGACTGACTATCCTAGGGTCCATTTCAGAACAGGACTGACTATCCTAGGGTCCATTTCAGAACAGGTCTGGCCCTAGAGTCCATTTCAGAACAGGTCTGACTATCCTAGGGTCCATTTCAGAACAGGTCTGACTATCCTAGGGTCCATTTCAGAACAGGTCTCACTATCCTAGGGTCCATTTCAGAACAGGTCTGGTCCTAGGGTCCATTTCAGAACAGGTCTGGCCCTAGGGTCCATTTCAGAACAGGTTTGGCCCCAGGGTCCATTTCAGAGCAGGTCTGGCCCTAGGGTCCATTTCAGAGCAGGTCTGGTCCTAGGGTCCATTTCAGAGCAGGTCTGACCCTAGGGTCCATTTCAGAGCAGGTCTGGCCCTAGGGTCCATTTCAGAACAGGACTGACTATCCTAGGGTCCATTTCAGAACAGGTCTGGTCCTAGGGTCCATTTCAGAACAGGTCTGGCCCTAGGGTCCATTTCAGAACCGGTCTGACTATCCTAGGGTCCATTTCAGAACAGGTCTGACTATCCTAGGGTCCATTTCAGAACAGGTACTAGGGTCCATTTCAGAACAGGTCTGGTCCTAGGGTCCATTTTTGTAATGGATTTCCATTTACAAATAAATATTTTATGCATATCTGGTCGGGTGGGAAAAGCCACGAAACCATTTCAGAAGGTGTCCGACATTTTTATTAATTTTTTACATCTAGAAGACCTCTAGTTCAGACCCCTCTCTATGACACTGGGGACATAGACACAAACCTTGGCGCTCTTGTTTCACAACGAGTGAGGAATTAATGGAGGATGAATTGCTCGTGTGAAACTAGGCTATCAAGTGATGGTGCTGGATGCAGTCCACGTCGACACACAGATAATGGATATAATAGTTGAGTCTATTCTTTCTGTCTGGTTCTGTCTGGTTCATTCTACAGGGCATTTCACCTTCTGGTTCATCTACAGTAGAGTGATCCAGGTGTAGGCTGATGCCTTCACCACAGGAGGGCACTGTTGAGCTGACCTTCAGCTATCAGCCAATGGTAAGGAGGCTAGAGATAATGTATAATATTTTCACTATGAGCTACATTTGATTTCCTGTTTTCATTTGAATTACCTACTGCAGTAAAAGCATGTGGACATTCTGCAACTGATTAATTAGTTATTATATATATAGTATATATCATTATTATGTAGGCTATTATAAATAGTGGCAATGTTTGCCTTTTTTTCATATCTGTGCAATGGAGTTCTAGACAAATAAGGAACACATGACATAGACATATATACATATAGATTTATGCGTGTATCATGTGTTCCTTATTTGTCTATACATCCATTGCACAGGTTTGAAAAAATAACTATATATATATATGTGTATGTGTGTGTGTGTGTGTGAAATGCAATTGTATGTCCATGCGAGTGTTGGTGGATCAGATTTCCTATTTAAAATGTAGATTTAACCTCTCAGATTTGCAACACAGTTAACAAAGTGTGGAATACCGTGAAACAACATTGACAACAACCTCAAGGAAACCAGTCATTCAGTAGAGCAGAGCTTTCATCTAACACAATGACAACAACATCAAGGAAACCAGTCATTCAGTAGAGCAGAGCTTTCATCTAACACAATGACAACAACATCAAGGAAACCAGTCATTCAGTAGAGCAGAGCTTTCATCTAACACAATGACGACAACCTCAAGGAAACCAGTCATTCAGTAGAGCAGAGCTTTCATCTAACACAATGACGACAACATCAAGGAAACCAGTCATTCAGTAGAGCAGAGCTTTCATCTAACACAATGACGACAACATCAAGGAAACCAGTCATTCAGTAGAGCAGAGCTTTCATCTAACACAATGACGACAACATCAAGGAAACCAGTCATTCAGTAGAGCAGAGCTTTCATCTAACACAATGACGACAACATCAAGGAAACCAGTCATTCAGTAGAGCAGAGCTTTCATCTAACACAATGACGACAACATCAAGGAAACCAGTCATTCAGTAGAGCAGAGCTTTCATCTAACACAATGACGACAACATCAAGGAAACCAGTCATTCAGTAGAGCAGAGCTTTCATCTAACACAATGACGACAACATCAAGGAAACCAGTCATTCAGTAGAGCAGAGCTTTCATCTAACACAATAACTTGTTCTGTAACACCATCTGAACAAACAGACAGAACGGTCAGGGGGCTTTTTAAACACACACACACACACACACACACACAGGGCCGTAAGGGATTTTTGAAACACACACACACAGGGCCGTGAGGGGGTCTTTGAAATACACACACACACACACACACACACACACACACACACACACAGGGCCGTGAGGGGTCTTTGAAACTTCAGTCAGATTGTCTGTCTGACTCCATGATCCTAGTAACTCCCTGTGTGTGTGTGTGTGTGTGTGTGTGTGTGTGTGTGTGTGTGTGTGTGTGTGTGTGTGTGTGTGTGTGTGTGTGTGTGTGTGTGTGTGTGTGTGTGTGTGTTGCCAGTGTAAAGTAGGCTGTACACGTATTACTAAGACATTGTTACCAGTCCAGTTATCGGACAGAAATAGTTCTCTAGGAAGACCTAACTCTTGATGGGTTATTTTACTTATGAAATTAGAACAATATTAATAAATGTCTGAAGGTATGAATTATTTTAGAAAAAAAAAAGACAAACACAATTTCTACAAACATTGAATAAAGTTAATCAACATATTTGCAAACATAATAAGATATGAAATATAATTAATTACAAGACCTGGAGATATGTGAATATTAGTTATAAGAGGCAAGTCTTTGATCCTGTGGTCAGGACACATGGAGGAGAACAAAGGGACCAGATGGCTGTTTGTCTGTTTGTCCTTGACTTTCTTCTTTTCCTCATCTCATAATTGGTGTCTCCGTGTTGTAGTTTTTTTGGTCTGTTGGCTATTTATTTCAGAGATCTCTGATAGTCTTCTTCTTCTTCTTTCCTTGAAGAAAGTTAGCTGTAGTGTTCCCTTCAGGCTACACTAGCTCTTTAAAGTTGAAACTGCACTCATCGATTCCGCATGTGTTTCTTCCGGTGCTCACTAAGAAATGCAGCGGCCATTACTGAGGCCCAAACGAGAGTTGTCTTTGATGGTGTTGTCCAATGTGATAGTTTCTGGGGTGTGTCTTTGCCATTCAATCAAACAAACAAACAAACAAACAAAAACAATAGTGAGTAACTTAATAAAGGAAGTAAGTTTTGTGTTTATACAGGACCTCCCTCCCCCACCTACCGTCAACCAATCATGTCAATACGGCGCCCTCTGCATTGTTACACAACTGAGAGGCACACGGAGACGCGGAGCTCAATTTGGCCTCCAGCAGCACCGCAATTGCATCACACAGTCAGCTAGCTAATGTAAGTGGCCTGTGAATGATTTAAAATATCATCACTCAGTAAATGTATTTAAATAGAATCAAACAGTATCGCAGTTTAAGAGCTAGCTGCTGCACACCAGTTTAAGAGCTAGGTGCTGCACACCAGTTTAAGAGCTAGCTGCTGCACACCAGTTTAAGAGCTAGGTGCTGCACACCAGTTTAAGAGCTAGGTGCTGCACACCAGTTTAAGAGCTAGCTGCTGCACACCAGTTTAAGAGCTAGCTGCTCCACACCAGTTTAAGAGCTAGCTGCTCCACACCAGTTTAAGAGCTAGGTGCTGCACACCAGTTTAAGAGCTAGGTGCTCCACACCAGTTTAAGAGCTAGCTGCTCCACACCAGTTTAAGAGCTAGCTGCTCCACACCAGTTTAAGAGCTAGGTGCTGCACACCAGTTTCATAGCTAGGTGCTGCACACCAGTTTAAGAGCTAGCTGCTGCACACCAGTTTAAGAGCTAGCTGCTCCACACCAGTTTAAAAGCTAGCTGCTCCACACCAGTTTAAGAGCTAGCTGCTCCACACCAGTTTAAGAGCTAGCCACACCAGTTTAAGAGCTAGCTGCTCCACACCAGTTTAAGAGCTAGCTGCAGTCACAGCCAACCAGCCAGCCAGCCATCATGTACTACATTTGATGTATGTAATCCATTCCTTGCATTCTTGCTCAATATTGTTGAATATGTTAGAAGTATGCACCAACTCTATGGAAGCAGTTTCACTCCTATGACAGGCAAGTTGCAGCAACAGCACATGACAGCTGAGGGTGGACCACACGGGTGGACCACAGGGGTGAACCACAGCTTGTTGTCTCTGGACAGCTGAGGGTGGACCACAGGGGTGGACCACAGCTTGTTGTCTCTGGACAGCTGGGGGTGGGCCACACGGGTGGACCACAGCTTGTTGTCTCTGGACAGCTGGGGGTGGACACACCTTGTTATTTCTGGCCAACCATCCATAGCCAAAATACCCAACCCATCCATACCCAACCCATCCATACCCAACACATCCATACCCAACACATCCATACCCAAACAAACCCCTCCCATCCATACCAAACCCATCCATACCCAACCCATTTATACCCAACCAATTCAAATCCAACCGATTCATACCAATCCATACCCAACCCATCAATACCCAACCATACCCAACCCATCCAAACCAATCCAGCCCAAACCCATCTATACCCAACCCATTCAAATCCAACCCATCCATACTCATCCATACCCAACCCATCCAAACTCTTCCATACCCAACCCAACCCAACCCATCCCAACCCATCCATAGCCAACCCATCCATACCCAACCCATCCATACCCAACCCATCCATACCCATCCCCTCCATACCCATCCCCTCCATACCCAACCCATCCATACCCAACCCATCCATACCCATACCATCCATACCCAACCATACCCAACCCATCCATACCCAACCCATCCACACCATTCCATACCCATCCCATCCATACTCATCCCATCCATACCCATCCACACCCAACCCAACCATACCCATCCATACCCAACCATACCCATCCATACCCAACCATACCCATCCATACCCAACCATACCAATCCATACCCAACCCATCCATACCCAACCCATCCATACCATACCCATCCATACCCAGCCATACCCATCCCATCCATACTCATCCATACCCATCCATACCCAACCCATAACCAACCCATCTATACCCAACCCATCCATACCCATCCATACCCATCCAAACCCATCCAGACCCATCCATACCCTACCCATCCATACCCAACCCATCTACACCCATTCATACCCATCCATACCCATCCATACCCATCCATTCCAATCCAGACCCATCCCATCCATACCCATCCATACCCAACCCATCCAGACCCAACCCATCTATACCCAACCCATTCAAATCCAATCCATTCATACCAATCCATACCCAACCCATCAATACCCAACCATACCCAACACATCCATTCCCATCCAGTCCCAACCCATCTATACCCAACCCCTTCAAATCCAACCCATTCATACCAATCCATACCCAACCCATCAATACCCAACACATCAATACCCAACCCATCCAAACTCATCCATACCCAACCAATCCATACTCATCCATACCCAACCCATCCATACCCAACCCATCCATACCCATCCCATCCATCCACACCCAACCCAACCATGCCCATCCATACCCAACCATACCCAACCCATCCATACCCAACCCATCCATACCCATCAATAACCACCCCATCCATACCCATCCATTCCCAATCCATCCAAACCCATCCCATCCATACCCAACCCATCCATACCCATCCATCCCCAGCCATACCCATCCCATCCATACTCATCCATACCCAACCATACCCAACCCATCCATACCCAACCCATCCATACCCATCAATAACCACCCCATCCATACCCATACATTCCATACCCATCCATACCCAATCCATCCATACCCATCCATACCCATCAATAACCACCCCATCCATACCCAACCCATCCATACCCATCCATCCCCAGCCATACCCATCCCATCCATACTCATACATACCCAACCCATCCATACCCATCCACACCCATCCCATCCATACCCAACCCATCCATACCCATCCATACCCATCCATCCCATCCATCCATACCCATCCCATCCAAACTCATCCATACCCAACCCATCCATACCCAACCATACCCAACCCATCCATACCAATCCCATCCATCCACACCCAACCCAACCATGCCCATCCATACCCAACCATACCCAACCCATCCATACCCAACCCATCCATACCCATCAATAACCACCCCATCCATACCCATCCATACCCTACCCATCCATACCCAACCCATCCATACACATCCATACCCATCCATACCCAACCCATCTACACCCATTCATACCCATCCATACCCATCCATTCCAATCCAGACCCATCCCATCCATACCCATCAATACCCAACCAATCCATACTCATCCATACCCAACCCATCCATACCCAACCTATCCATACCCATCCCATCCATCCACACCCAACCCAACCATGCCCATCCATACCCAACCATACCCAACCCATCCATACCCAACCCATCCATACCCATCAATAACCACCCCATCCATACCCATCCATACCCAACCCATCCATACCCATCAATAACCACCCCATCCATACCCATCAATAACCACCCCATCCATACCCAACCATACCCAACCCATCCATACCCATCCATACCCAATCCATCCATACCCATCCCATCCATACCCAACCCATCCATACCCATCCATACCCAGCCATACCCATCCCATCCATACTCATACATACCCAACCCATCCATACCCATCCACACCCGTCCCATCCATACCCATCCATACACATCCATACCCATCCATACCCAACCCATCCATACCCAACCCATCTACACCCATTCATACCCATCCATACCCATCCATACCCATCCAATCCAGACCCATCCCATCCATACCCGACCCATCCAAACTCATCCCATCCATACCCATCCATACCCAACCCATCCAGACCCAACCCATCTATCCCCAACCCATTCAAATCCAATCCATTCATACCAATCCATACCCAACCCATCAATACCCAACCATACCCAACACATCCATTCCCATCCAGCCCCAACCCATCTATACCCAACCCCTTCAAATCCAACCCATTCATACCAATCCATACCCAACCCATCAATACCCAACCATACCCAACACATCACTACCCAACCCATCCAAACTCATCCATACCCAACCAATCCATACTCATCCATACCCAACCCATCCATACCCATCCCATCCATCCACACCCAACCCAACCATGCCCATCCAAACCCAACCATACCCAACCCATCCATACCCATCAATAACCAACCCATCCATACCCATCCATACCCAACCCATCCATACACATCAATAACCAACCCATCCATACCCAACCCATCAATACCCATCCATACCCAATCCATCCATACCCATCCCATCCATACCCAACCCATCCATACCCATCCATCCCCATTCCATCCATACCCATCCACACCCATCCCATCCATACCCAACCCATCCATACCCATCCTTACCCATCCCATCCATCCCATCCATACCCAACCCATCCATACCCATCCCATCCATACCCAACCCATCCATCCCATCCCATCCATACTCATCCATACCCAACCCATCCATACCCATCCATACCCATCCCATCCATACCCAACCCATCTATACCCAACCCATTCAAATCCAACCCATTCATACCAATCCATACCCAACCCATCAATACCCAACCATACCCAACCTATCCAAACTCATCCATACCCAACCCATCCAAACTCATCCATACCCAACCCATCCATACCCATCCCATCCATCCACACCCAAACCAACCATGCCCATCCATACCCAACCCATCCATACCCAACCCATCCATACCCATCAATAACCACCCCATCCATACCCATCCATATCCAACCCATCCATACACATCCATACTCAACCCATCCATCCACACCCAACCCAACCATGCCCATCCATACCCAACCATACCCAACCCATCCATACCCATCAATAACCACCCCATCCATACCCATCCCATCCATACCCAACCCATCCATACCCATCCATCCCCAGCCATACCCATCCCATCCATACTCATACATACCCATCCCATCCATACTCATCCATACCCAACCCATCCATACCCATCCATACCCAACCCATCTATACCCAACCCATTCAAATCCAACCCATTCATACCAATCCATACCCAACCCATCAATACCCAACCATACCCAACCTATCCAAACTCATCCATACCCAACCCATCCAAACTCATCCATACCCAACCCATCCATACTCATCCATACCCATCCATACCCATCCATCCCATCCCATCCATAACCATCCCTAACCTCCATGCCCAACCCATCCATACCCAACCCATCCATACCCATCCCTAACCTCCATGCCCAACCCATCCATACCCAACCCATCCATACCCATCCATACCCATCCCATCCATACTCATCCATACCCTTCCCATCCATACCCAACGTTACCAAACCCATCCATACCCATCGATTCCCATCCCATCCATACTCATCCATACCCATCCCATCGATAACCATCCATACCCAACCCATCCATACACATCCATACCCATCCATACCCAACCCATCCATACCCAACCCATCTATACAAATCAAATCATAGCCCTTCGTACATCAGCTGATATCTCAAAGTGATGTAGAGAAACCCAGCCTAAAACCCCAAACAGCAAGCAATGCAGGTGTAGAAGCACGGTGGCTAGGAAAAACTCCCTAGAAAGGCCAAAACCTAGGAAGAAACCTAGAGAGGAACCAGGCTATGTGGGGTGGCCAGTCCTCTTCTGGCTGTGCCGGGTGGAGATAACAGAACATGGCCAAGATGTTCAAATGTTCATAAATGACCAGCATGGTCGAATAATAATAAGGCAGAACAGTTGAAACTGGAGCAGCAGCACAGTCAGGTGGACTGGGGACAGCAAGTAGTCATCATGTCAGATAGTCCTGGGGCACGGTCCTAGGGCTCAGGTCCTCCGAGAGAGAGAAAGAAAGAGAGAATTAGAGAGAGCATATGTGGGGTGGCCAGTCCTCTTCTGGCTGTGCCGGGTGGAGATTATAACAGAACATGGCCAAGATGTTCAAATGTTCATAAATGACCAGCATGGTCGAATAATAGTAAGGCAGAACAGTTGAAACTGGAGCAGCAGCATGGCCATCCATACCCATCCCTAACCACCCCATCCATACCCATCCATACCCAACCCATCCATACTCATACATACTCATCCATACCCAACCCATCCATACCCATCCCATCCATACCCAACCCATCCATACCCAACCATACCCATCTATACCTTACCCATCCATCCCCAACCCATCCATACCCAACCCATCCATACCCAACCATACCCATCCATACTCAACGCATCAATTCCCAACCCATCCATACCCATCCATACCCAACCATACCCATCCATACCCAACCCATCCATACCCAACCATACCCATCCATACCCAACCATACCCATCCATACCCATCCATACCCATCCTTACCCATCCATACCCAACCCATCCATACCCATCCATACCCAACCATACCCATCCATACCCAACCCATCCATACCCAACCATACCCATCCATACCCAACCATACCCATCCATACCCAACCCAACCATACCCATCCATCCCCAACCCATCCATACCCAACCCAACCATACCCATCCATACTCAATGCATCATACCCATCCATACCCAACCATACCCATCCATACCTTACCCATCCATCCATACCTTACCCATCCATACCTTACCCATCCATACCCAACTCATCCATACCCAACCCATCCATACCCAACCATACCCATCCATACTCAAGCATCAATTCCCAACCCATCCATACCCAACCATACCCATCCATACCCAACCCATCCTTACCCAACCATACCCATCCATACCCAACCCATCCATACCCATCCATACCCATCCATACCCAACCATACCCATCCATACCTTACCCATCCATACCCAACCATACCCATCCATACCCAACCCATCCATACCCAACCATACCCATCCATACCCAACCCATCCATACCCATACATATCATACCCATCCATACCCAACCCATCCATACCCAACCATACTCATCCATATCCAACCTTACCCATCTATACCCATCCATACCCAACCCATTCATACCCATCCCGTCCGTACCTATCGTGATAAACTCACTTCCAGATCTTGTATTGGATGAGTCTGACTTCATTACCAAAATTATCCTATTTACACTTTGTTTTCAATTTTGGACAATTAAGTCTTATGTCTTCTTCTGAGGGTTTCTTCTGAGAATGCTTGTGCTATCCTGTCCCAATTTCTATACTAGATTACAGGTTCTATTCCCTAAAAGGTTTCGAAGAGGATATTTCATTTGTTGTTTTATATGGACTTAAGGTTGCTTTATTCCCTGATATTTAATTTTATCCTGTCTGTTTTCCAACTGTTTCTAAACTTCGCCATTCTAACTTTCTGTCAAACAATCTTTCATGGTTCCTGTTAGCGCTCAATCTATGGTGATAAGCAGTAAGAAGTACTGGACTCATTTGAAGGGCATGTGAAACACCCCTTCCTTCCTGTCTGTATAAAATGTCTGCGAGAACAACGAGCGAGTGGAATTGATGTTCCCTTGCATGTATGCTTGTAATAAAGCCTTTAATGTGGATTGAGATCGGACTGCCTTCTGAGTGTTTTTTTTTCCACAACAGAAGGTACTAACTTCCCTAATGTATTAGATTCCAGTTCTTGCCATTATAAACGCGACGGTCCAGGCCCTGTGGTCTGGCTGCTGAAGATGGAGGCCCTTTCCCCTTGAGAGGTCCAGAAGGAGAAGGTGACGCTCTGTCCTACTGTGGGTAATCTGTCGTGTTCCTCCTAACTAGGGTGTTGTCATATTGTTCCATAATGAGGAGAGAAGAATGTAAAAACAGGTCCATTAAGTTACCCTGCTCTGCTCTCATCTCAGCCTCCTGTTCATTAGCTTAGCAAAATATTATAATACATTACAGTCCCATACAGTATGTAGCATTAGGCTACAATACATTATAGTACCATACAGTATGTAGCATTAGGTTACAATACATTATAGTACCATACAGTATGTAGCATTAGGCTACAATACATTACAGTACTGTACAGTATGTAGCATTAGGTTACAATACATTACAGTACCATACAGTATGTAGCATTAGGCTACAATACATTACAGTACCATACAGTATGTAGCATTAGGCTACAATACATTACAGTACCATACAGTATGTAGCATTAGGTTACAATACATTACAGTACCATACAGTATGTAGCATTAGGTTACAATGCATTACAGTAGCATACAGTATGTAGCATTAGGTTACAATGCATTACAGTAGCATACAGTATGTAGCGTTAGGTTATAAATCATTGGGGCACAGGGTTTCATCACAGAAGCAGGAAGCTGAAAGATTGAATGAAATGATTGAAATTACATCACTTTGGGTTTTCTACTAGTAATAACACTTGAGACGTGTGACCTGTTCACCACGAGGGAAGGAAAAATAATGTACGGATTTATCCACATAAAGCATAAACAACTGGTCGCCTCAAAAAGACCTGATCATTGAACTACTAGAGGAAGACAGGGTCTTTATAAAAGAAGGTCTCTCGCTGGCTAAGGAGCCTTCAAGACTACAGGCTGTTTTATATTCAGCAATTCTAACTGATGAGGTGTATAATCCAGGCTGCTTCACGAGATTGGGCTCCTCTGCAGTAGTTACTGAGGATACTACCTTGGACCACTTTCTCGGATGACTGACGGAAACCGGAGATAAAAAAGAATATATATATATATATATATATTTACCCTTTATTTAACTAGGCAAGTCAGTTTTAAGAACAAATTCTTATTTACAATGACAATCTACACCGGCTAAACCCGGACAACGCTGGGCCATTTGCGCGCCACCCTACGGGACTCCCAATCACGTCCGGATGTGATGCAGATCTACTGTGTCTTGCTCTACACCAGTGGCACTCATTGCTCGGCCTGCAGCCCTTCATTTGTGGCTCGCGGTGATTTACCTATTTTCCATTCATCAAACATTACAATGATAAAATTTCAATTCAATGTGTTTCATGCAGGACTGAATCATTTCAATGAATGTGTCTATTGTTCACTGGATGGCAGAAAGATGGCAGAAAGATGGCAGAAAGATGGCAGAAAGATGGCAGAAAGATGGCAGCACAGCTGGTTGAACAGAAAGTCCAAAATAGAACGCAACTGCTCAGCTGCAGCTACCGACACATATCGGTGTGCTACTAGCTAATTTTGCAGTCTGGTCGACACGGAATGATTTTATTGTAAAAAATAAACGTAAATCTATTGACAACGAAAATGAGGGGGAAGAGCTTGAGAACAATGTGACAGATATGAACAAACAACCACCGGAGAACCAGGAAAATCAGGAAGACGTGGTGAGGAAATGCAGCTGGATATCGTAGCTAACGGCTAAGAGAAGGTTACGGTTAATTCAAGAAGAAAACAGAAGGTTCCAGGAGAAATGGACAAGTATTTTTTTTGTACTGCATGATCGGAATAGTTCACTTACTCTTATTTGCCTAATGACAGTCTGTTTTAAAGAGCAAATAAAGAGCGACATGTCCTGTCACACTGTGTCCACCTCGACAAAACATATCCACCACAAAGCAACCTCCAGAAACAGCAAAATAGCACAACTCAAAGTACATCTAGCACTGTTGCAGAGAAAACGACATAGGCAGCATACGAGATTGCTTTCGATACTCACGGGAAACAAGAAGGCCTTCACAGACACGGAGATTGTCAAAGAATGTTTTTTTGGTCTCAGCCAAAATATTGTATGCTGATTTCACAAACAAGGAAGCTATTTTAAAGCAAAGTAAGCGACTGCAACTCTCAGACTCGACCATAGCAAGACGGATAGAAGACATGGGAGAGGGCATCGGTAAGCAAATGATTACTGACATATCAGTGGCGCCGTGTTTCAGTATTGAGCATGATGAAAGCACTGATGTAAGGGACATTGTCCTATCATGTGTTTGGGTGAGTCATTCAGAGAGGAACTTTTATGTTTACAGGCCCTTCAGGGACAAACACGAGGAGAGGATATTCTGATAGCCCTCGTTACATTTTTTGCTGATAATAATATTGATTGGTCAAATCTGGCATTGCCCCAAACACGCGAGGGAAGGGAGAAGGGACTCATAGGCCTGATGAGAAAGAGAGAGGATATTCCCAAATGTGTTATGTTCCATTGTATCTTTCAACAGGAAGCACTTGTGATGCAACAAGCAAGTTGTGCATGTTGTGAACATTATTATTGCGAGTGCACTGAATCACCGGCAATTCCGTCAGTTGCTGGAGGAATACCAGACAGAATACAGTGACTTGATATTTCACAACGAGGTGAGATGGCTGTCTCATGGTTTTGGAAAGATTTCTCTCTGTCCTCCCTCAAATCTGTGAATTTGCTGCAAGCCAGGGGAGAGAGGAGCTAGAGAAGGACGATCCACCGTGGATATAAAAGCTGGCTTAATTAATGGACATCACCTGCCACCTGAACACGGTGAATCTCCAGCTCCAATGGAAAGCTAAAACTCTAGGCAAAATGCTATGTGCGGTCACAGAATTTCAAACTAAAATCACCACACTGTTCTTACCTGACAGAGAGTTTGATCTTTTCCTAAACCTCAGATCTGTCACCACCTCCAGACAGACATACATTTTTAGCTATGATGCATTTGTGCGTGTGTTGGAAGAGTTGAAGTTGGAGTTTGAGTCCAGATTTAAGGATATCATGGAGTACAAGGAGTTTTTCAACTTCATTGAGACCCATTTTCATGTGCCAGTGTCATCTCTGACCCCAGTCATCACAGCCCTCTGTCCTGACCGTGCTGGAATAGAGAGTGAGATAGTGTCATCTCTGACCCCAGTCATCACAGCCCTCTGTCCTGACCGTGCTGGAATAGAGAGTGAGATAGTGTCATCTCTGACCCCAGTCATCACAGCCCTCTGTCCTGACCGTGCTGGAATAGAGAGTGAGATAGTGGAGCTGCCCGGCAAATGACACATTGCAAGGTGAACTAAGATCAGGTGTTACCCATTTCTATCCACTTCTGCCTTGTGTCAGACACAGAGTATCCACTTCTACCTTGTGTCAGACACGGAGTATCCACTTCTGCCTTGTGTCAGACAGAGTATCCACTTCTGCCTTGTGTCAGACACAGAGTAGCCACTTCTGCCTTGTGTCAGACAGAGTATCCACTTCTGCCTTGTGTCAGACACAGAGTATCCACTTCTGCCTTGTGTCAGACAGAGTATCCACTTCTGAAGCAGTGTGTACAAGAGGTGACATCATTTTTCGTCAGCACTTATTCAAGTGAAGCAACATTTTCAACTATGAGCATTGTGAATCAAAAACAGAGAAACAGACTGACCAATGCACACCTGGATTGCCTCACAAGGATAGTAACAAAAGACATTTAGAATGAATTCAGTCAAGGAGAAGAAGGGACATTTTAGCTACTGAGGAAACCCTTAATATGGGTCGTATACATGTGATGTAGCCCATTTGATGTGTGTATGTATATATATATATATTTGTGATGTGCTGTACATCAAATCATTTGCTCTATTGCTCTGAATTTGCTCTCAATTGATAATTGATAATATGGGAATAAAAAGTTGAACAAATTAAAGATCTGTACGGCCCACTTAATGATTGTCTCAACCCAAAGTGGCCCCCTTTACACTAAATTTAAGTTAGTGTAAAGATAGAATAAATATTCCAACATGTGTAGTACTTGTTATAAGAGGGATCTGCATATGTTGGGATGTCGTAGGGCGGCTGAGTAGCCTAGTGGTTAGAGTGTAGAGGAGGCAGGTAGCCTAGTGGTTAGAGTGTAGAGGAGGCAGGTAGACTAGTGGTTAGAGTGTAGAGGAGGCAGGGTGGACTAGTGGTTAGAGTGTAGAGGAGGCAGGTAGACTAGTGGTTAGAGTGTAGAGGAGGCAGGGTGGCCTAGTGGTTAGAGTGTAGAGGAGGCAGGTAGACTAGTGGTTAGAGTGTAGAGGAGGCAGGTAGACTAGTGGTTAGAGTGTAGAGGAGGCAGGTAGCCTAGTGGTTAGAGTGTAGAGGAGGCAGGTAGCCTAGTGGTTAGAGTGTAGAGGAGGCAGGTAGCCTAGTGGTTAGAGTGTAGAGGAGGCAGGTAGCCTAGTGGTTAGAGTGTAGAGGAGGCAGGTAGCCTAGTGGTTAGAGTGTAGAGGAGGCAGGTAGCCTAGTGGTTAGAGTGTAGAGGAGGCAGGTAGCCTAGTGGTTAGAGTGTAGAGGTGGGAGGGTAGCCTAGTGGTTAGACCGTGTGACTAGTAACCCTCTGCCCCTGAACAGGCAGTTAACCCACTGTTCCTAGGCCATCATTGGACGTACGAATTTGTTCTTAACTCACTTGCCTAGTTAAATAAAGGTAAATATGATTTAAGTACAATTTTTGTATGACTGAACATGGGGTGAGACATTCTTATTCATTTGCTAGAGAACCAGTTCAGATTTAAGTATAACTTTTGTATGACTGAAGCCTTTAGTGAGAGATAGATAGATAGATAGACCGGTATTTTCCTTTCCATCTTATCTATTTTTGCTAAATTTCTATAAAAATGTATTGTAGTGAGATCATTTCTTTCTGTCAGGATATGAATACTGAGTATATCCACATCCCCATCTGACCATTTTATTGGTAAACTACACGGTAAAGTTATATTTTTTAATCCAGAGAGGTTAGAAAAAGTATGTTTAAAACTTCTTCGGGATAAATTATTTTGGATAAATACTGTGCCCAATTTCATCTTCCTTCTAATCATCCCCAGAATATAAGATATGCATATTATTAGTAGATTTGGACAGAAAACACTCTGAAATTTCTAAAACTGTTTGAATCATGTCTGTGAGTATAACAGAACTTATGTAGCAGGCAAAACCCAGAGGACAAACCATTCAGATTCTTTTTTTTTGAGGTGACTCTCTATTCAATGAGATTTCATTGGGAAACTAGATTTCTACGGGACTTGTTTGCAGTTCCTACAGCTTCCACCGGATGTCACCAGTCTTTAGAAATTGGTTGAGGTTATTCCTTTTTGTAATGAAGAAGTACGGCCATCTTGATTGAGTGGAATTTGAAGTGGACTTTTTGAGAGAGGCGCATGACTTGAAAAGTAGCGTCAGTTTGTTGTCTTCCTGTATTGAACACAGAAAGTCCCGTCTTCAATTTGATCGATTATTTACAATTAAAAATACCTTAAGTTGTATTACAAAAGTAGTTTGAAATGTTTTGGCAAAGTTTACAGGTAACTTGTGAGATATTTTGTTGTGACGTTGCACTAATTGGAAGCTGTGTTTTTCTGGATCAAACGCGCCAAATAAATTAACATTTTGGATATATATGGACGGAATTAATCGAACAAAAGAACCATTTGGATGTTTTATGGGACATATTGAAGTGCCAACAAAAGAAGCTCATCAAAGGTAAGGCATGATTTATAGGGTCCCTTTAACCCATTTTATAAGAGATGGGCATATACACTACCGTTTGGGGTCATTTAGAAATGTCCTTGTTTTCCATGAAAACATGAAATTAGTTGCATAATGAATAGGAAATACAGTCAAGACGTTGACAAGGTTATGAATAATGATATTTAATTGAAATAATAATTGTGTACTTCAAACTTTGCTTTCATCAAATAATCCTGCAATGGAAACAGATCAGGGTGTGACATATCCTTGCTTCAGGGACTGAGTTACAGACAGTTATATTTCAGTATGCCATTTTAGGTGAATATTGAAAAAAAAGGGCCAATCTTTAAGAGATTTTAACAATGTCTACACTGTATTTCGGCTCAATTTGATGTTATTTTATTGGACAAACATTTTTTGCTTTTCTTTCAAAAACAAGGACATTTCTAAGTGACCTAAAACTTTTAAATGGTAGTGTGTGTATATATATATATATATATATATATTCCAGTTGTACTTCATCAAAAGCCTTTTCAAAGTTAGCTATGAAGACCAGACCTGGTTTCCCAGATATTTCATAGTTGGTAGGTTCTGACCTTTATTTCCTTTGTTTTGTCATTATTTAGGATGGTCAGGGTGTGAGTTGGGGTGGGCAGTCTGTTTGTTTTTCTATGATTTGGGGATTTCTATGTTTCGGCCTAGTATGGTTCTCAATCAGAGGCAGGTGTCATTAGTTGTCTCTGACTGAGAATCATACTTAGGTAGCCTGGGTTTCACTGTTTGTTTTGTGGGTGTTTGTTTCCTGTGTCAGTGTTTGTGCCACACGGGACTGTTTTGGGTTTCGTTCGTTCGTTCCACATGTATTGTTTTTGTATTTCAGTCGTGTTCATGTGTAGTATTTCTTATTAAAAGAACCATGGACACTTACCACGCCGCATATTGGTCCTCCGATCCTTCTCGCCTCTCCTCTTCGGAAGAAGAGGATATCCCTTACAATAGTATTCTATTGTTTCCAGTTCTTGTCTTATATTATCTCCAATGTATTGTCCATGGAAAAAAACCTTTCTGATTAGGATTAATAATATCCGGACAATTAGGGGATCTGATGTTGGAAAAAGTCTGTTATAAATGACTCTGTCCTAGTTCTAAACAAGTTGCCAACCAATAGGCTTTGATTAGATTTCAAATATCCTCGTCCACGTGAAAATTCTGTAAGAGTAATTTAAATGCCAGTTATTTGATGGTCCGACTGCATTCTGTCCCCACACGTTTTAATCTTTTAGTGCCAGTGAGAATGACATAAGAAAGTAGTAAATATGACTAGCATGAGCCTCCTCCATGTATATCTCACTAGGTCAAGATATTAAACCTCCTCCAAATGTATTTAAACCTCTCCATGTATTCTCACTGGTCAAGATATTTTCTGAATATTATACTAACAGGTGTTTAAATTAAACTCCTCCATTTGACAAAATTAAACCTCCTCCCATGTATATCTCACTAGGTAAATATTAAACACTCTGTGTGACCCTGATTTAGCCCACTGTGGTTAAAGGTTAAACACTCTGTGTGACCCTGATTTAGCCCACTGCATTTAAAGGTTAAACACTCTGTGTGACCCTGATTTAGCCCACTGTGGTAAAAGGTTAAACACTCTGTGTGACCCTGATTTAGGTCAAGATATTAAACCTCCTCCATGCATTTAAAGGTTAAACACTCTGTGTGGCCATGATTTATCCCACTGGTCAAGGTTAAACACTCTGTGTTAACTGTGGTTAAACCTCCTTACTCTGTTTAGTTACTGGTAAATTAAACACTCTGTGTGACCCTGATTAGCCCACTGTGGTTAAACACTCTGGATAAAAGGTTAAACTCTGTGTGACCCTGATTTAGCCCACTGTTTAAAAGGTTAAACACACCCTGTTTAGGTAAAAGGTTAAACACTCTGTGTGACCCTGATTCAGCCCACTGTGGTAAAAGGTTAAACACTCTGTGTGACCCTGATTTAGCCCACTGTGGTTAAACACTCTGGTTAATTTAGCCCACTGTGGTAAAAGGTTAAACATTCTGTGTGACCCTGATTTAGCCCACTGTGGTAAAAGGTTAAACACTCTGTGTGACCCTGATTTAGCCCACTGTGGTAAAAGGTTAAACACTCTGTGTGACCCTGATTTAGCCCACTGTGGTAAAAGGTTAAACACTCTGTGTGACCCTGATTTAGCCCACTGTGGTTAAAGGTTAAACATTCTGTGTGACCCTGATTTAGCCCACTGCATTTAAAGGTTAAACACTCTGTGTTGATTTAACTGTGTGTGACACTCTGTGTGGCCCTGATTTAGCCCACTGTGGTTAAAGGTTAACCACTCGGATATGTAATTGATGACATGAGTTGTATGCATATAGACTTATTGTATTTATAGTGTAACATACTTTTTAAACACTCTGAAGTTTTAAAATCAAGTTAAACACTCTGTGTGACACTTGTGGATGATTAGAGGTTGCTGGGGGGTAAAAGGTTAAACACTCTGGGGAGCTGATTTAGCCCACTGTGGCTGGAAGGAGGCTTGTGGATGATTAGAGGTTGGGGTGGGGGTAGGGTCTGATTTAGGCTGGAAGGAGGATGTGGATGATTAGAGGTTGGGGTGGGGGGTCTGAGAGGAGATCCAGCGCTCTTTTCATCATCACTTCTCAATACCGTGTTACTACTTTTTATGATTATTAAATATATTCTGACTATACATTTGGAAACAGGCCATTTTACACAGTGCGAGTGTACAATCAAATCGGTCACATTTTAAATTTTTTTACCTTTATTTAACTAGGCAAGTCAGTTAAGAACATATTCTTATTTTCAATGACGGCCTAGGAACAGTGGGTTAACTGCCTGTTCAGGGGCAGAACGACAGATTTGTACCTTGTCAGCTTGGGGATTTGAACTTACAACCTTTCGGTTACTAGTCAAACGCTTTAACCACTAGGCCACCCTCCTAAACATGGTTAGCAGATGTTATTGATGCGAGTGCAGGAAAATGCTTGTGTTTCTAGTTCCGACAGTGCAGTAATATCTAACAAGTAATCTAACTAAACCACACACATGCATCAGGTCACAAATAGATATGTGTTTGGAAGTGAAATATTTATATTTGAGCAAAATATTTATCTCCCTACATCCATCCCTCCCTCCCTCTACCCATCTCTCTCTCCCTCCCTCCCTCTCTCTCTCTGTCTCTCTCTCTCTCTGTCTCTCTCTCTCTCTCTCTCTCTCTCTCTCTCTCTCTCTCTCTCTCTCTCTCTCTCTCTCTGCTCTCTCTCTGCTCTACTTTCATGCTATTTGTTAGCTGTGACTTTTTCTTTCTTCCTTCCTTCCTTCCTTCCTTCCTTCCTTCCTTCCTTCCTTCCTTCCTTCCTTCCTTCCTTCCTTCCTTCCTTCCTTCCTTCCCTCTATCTCTGTCTCTTTCTCTCTCCCTTTCTTTCTTCCTTCCTTCATTCTCTCTCTCCTTCCCTCTCATTCTCCCCCCCATCTCTCTCTCTCTCTGTTCTCTTGTCATAGTCTTTGTTAGCTGTGACTTTTCTCCGTGTGGGTGTCTGAGCGGAGACAGCATGCCTCTCGCTGGCTCACGGCCGCCGTTTCCACGGCAACTTTATAATTGTTTTGGACGCGATCCAGACTCCACTGGATACCCGGCGCGTTATTGATGTCAAAGGAAACATGTATAAAACCAGGAGATGTGAATACTGCCATATGGTTGGTTCCACACAGCCACAGCCTGGCTCCATACAGGCCATTTAACCGTTTTCAATGACACGTTTTATTATATCGGTGAATAGAACACACATGTGACTCAAGATCATGTTTTATAATTTTCATTTTTTTCGGTTTTTTTTTGACAAAGGAATTTTTTTGAGGATGGATACTGTCAATAGGAGGCAGAGAGATGCCAGTGTGTTGTTGAGGA
Organism: Oncorhynchus nerka; assembly: GCF_034236695.1. NCBI lineage: Eukaryota > Metazoa > Chordata > Actinopteri > Salmoniformes > Salmonidae > Oncorhynchus > Oncorhynchus nerka. Next base: position 3,957,412 of record NC_088401.1, on the reverse strand, counting down.
TGGATCCTGTCAATAGGAGGCAGAGAGATGCCAGTGTGTTGTTGAGGATGGATCCTGTCAATAGGAGGCAGAGAGATGCCAGTGTGTTGTTGAGGATGGATACTGTCAATAGGAGGCAGAGAGATGCCAGTGTGTTGTTGAGGATGGATCCTGTCAATAGGAGGCAGAGAGATGCCAGTGTGTTGAGGATGGATACTGAGGATGGATCCTGTCAATAGGAGGCAGAGAGATGCCAGTGTGTTGTTGAGGATGGATACTGTCAATAGGAGGCAGAGAGATGCCAGTGTGTTATTGAGGATGGATACTGTCAATAGGAGGTAGAGAGATGCCAGTGTGTTGTTGAGGATGGATCCTGTCAATAGGAGGCAGAGAGATGCCAGTGTGTTGTTGAGGATGGATACTGTCAATAGGAGGCAGAGAGATGCCAGTGTGTTATTGAGGATGGATGGATCCTGTCAATAGGAGGAGATGCCAGAGGATGATGCCAGAGAGATGCCAGTGTGTTGTTGAGGATGGATCCTGTCAATAGGAGGCAGAGAGATGCCAGTGTGTTGTTGAGGATGGATCCTGTCAATAGGAGGCAGAGAGATGCCAGTGTGTTGTTGAGGATGGATCCTGTCAATAGGAGGCAGAGAGATGCCAGTGTGTTGTTCTGTCTTATTCATGTCATTAAGTTGTTGTCACAGTATGTAGTGCTGTGTGTGTATGTAGTGCTGTCAGATGTCCTTCAGTAAAGGACATCTGAGTGAGATTTCACTCCTGCTGACGTGAGCAACGTAATAACAGAAAGAGTCAGAACATTTCAAGATTCCTGACATTAAAACACTCTTGATTATCTGACTGTAATGCTCTGAGGAGAAGTATATTCTCTAATTTTATTACGTATCCACACAGTACATATCAGACTATATAGGCCCTGTCAATTACCCGGGTATATATATTAACCATGAAACAGAACAGCCCTGTCAATTACCCTGGTAGATTTGTTAACCATGAAGGAGAGTTTCCTGTGTTATGACAAGGCAGAGGTTATGTGTGTATTCTCTGTATGTTGTATGCCCATCATGGCTAATATATTGTGCTTCACACCCTCACCACCTCCCTCACCACCTCCCTCTACTCCTCCCTATCCTCCTCCCTCTCCACCTCCATCACCATCTCCCTCACCACCTCCCTCTTCTCCTCCCTCACCACCTCCCTCTCCTCCTCCCTCTCCTTCTTCCCTCTCTACCTCCCTCTCCTTCTCCATCACCATCTCCTCACCACCTCCCTCTTCTCCTCCCTCTCCCCCTCCCTCCTCTCCTCACCACCTCTCCATCCTTCTCCCTCACCACCTCCCTCTCCTTCTCCCCTCACCTCCCTCCCTCTCCTTCTCCCTCACCACCTCCCTCTCCTCCTCCCTCACCACCTCCCTCTCCCCTCCCCACCTCCTCTCTCCCCACCACCTCCCTCTCCTTCTCCCTCACCACCTCCCTCTCACCCCTCTCCCTTCACCACCTCCCTCTCCTTCTCCCTCACCACCTCCCTCACCACTCCCTCTCCACCTCCCTCTCCTTCTCCCTCTCCACCTCCCTCTCCTTCCTCCCTCACCACCTCCTCCCTCTCCTCTCTCACCAGCTCCCTCTCCTTCTCCCTCACCAGCTCCCTCTCCTTCTCCCTCACCAGCTCCCTCTCCTTCTCCTCACCTCCTCCCTCACCACCTCCTCTCCCTCACCACCTCCTCTCCACCTCCTCTCCCACCTCCTCTCTACCTCCCTCACCACCTCCCTCACCACCTCCACCTCCCTCACCACCTCCCTCTCCTTCTCCCTCACCAGCTCCCCTCACCTTCTCCCTCTCCTTCTCCCTCACCACCTCCCTCACCACCTCCCTCACCACCTCCCTCACCACCTCCCTCACCACCTCCCTCACCACCTCCCACCTCCACCTCCCTCACCACCTCCCTCACCACCTCCCTCTCCACCTCCCTCTCCTTCTCCCTCACCACCTCCCTCTCCTTCTCCCTCACCACCTCCTCCTCCTTCTCCCTCACCACCTCCCTCTCCCTCCCTCCCTCCCTCCCTCCCTCCTCCCTCCCTCCCTCCCCTCCCTCCTCCCTCCCTCCCTCCCTCCCCTCAGTCTCCCCTCCTTCTCCCCCTCCTCCCTCCCTCCCTCCCTCCCTCCCCCTCCCTCCCTCCCTCCCTCCTCCCCTCCCTCCCTCCCTCCCTCCCTCCCTTACCCCTCAGTCTCCCCCTTTTCTCCCTCCACTCCCTCCCTCCTCCTCCCTCCCTCCCTCCCTCCCTCCCTCCCTCTCCTTCTCCTCTCCTTCTCCTCACCAGCTCCCTCTCCTTCTCCTTCTCCCTCTCCTTCTCCCTCACCACCTCCCTCACCACCTCCTAAAGGGGTTAAGGGAAGGGTTAACTCACCACTCCCTCTCCCTCACCACCTCCCTCTCCACCTCCCTCTCCACCTCCCTCACCACCTCCCTCACCACCTCCCTCTCCTTCTTACCTCTAAAAGGGTTACCTCCCTCTCCCTTCTCCCTCACCACCTCCCTCTCCCTCCCTCCCTCCCTCCCTCCCTTACCCCTCAGTCTCCCCCTTTTCCCCCTCCCTCACCACCTCCCCTCTCCTTCTCCCTCCCTCCCCCTCCCTCCCTCCCTCCCTCCCTCCCTCCTCCCCTCCCTCCCTCCCTTACCCCTCAGTCTCCCCCTTTTCCCCCTCCCTTCCTAATCCCTCTTCCTCCCAGAGCCCTTAAATGTGTCCATATTAACCACTGCGCCAGCAACACTCATTAGAATATCATATAATGTCAACAGCTGTGAGCAAAGCACCCAGTGAATATCCCCAACCAATCAGTTCTCTCTATATCCCCAAAACGATTAATCCTGGAAGCTGTTCTTGCTAAGTGGTTAACATTAGCTAGGGAAGGGTTAAGGGTTAAGGGAAGGTGTTAAGGTTAAGAAGGGTTAGGGAAGGGTTAGGGGGTTAAGGGTTAAGGGAAGGGTTAAGGAAGGGTTAAGGGAAGGGTTAACTGGAAGCACTAACGTTAGCAAGGCTAGGGCTTAGGGTTTAGGGGTAGGGTTAGCTAAAGGGGTTAGGGGAAGGGTTAGCTAAAGGGTTAGGGAAGGGTTAGCTAAAGGGTTAAGTGAAGGGTTAGCTAAAGGGTTAAGGGAAGGGTTAACTAAAAGGGTTAAGTGAAGGGTTAGCTAAAGGGTTAGGGGAAGGGTTAAGGGAAGGGTTAGGGGAATGATTAAGGGAAGGGTTAACTAAAGGGTTAAGGGAAGGGTTAACTAAAGGTTTAACTAAAGGGTTAAGGGCAGGGTTAACTAAAGGGTTAACTAAAGGGTTAAGGGAAGGGTTAACTAAAGGGTTAAGGGCAGGGTTAACTAAAGGGTTAAGGGAAGGGTTAGCTAAAGGGTTAAGGGCAGGGTTAAGGGAAGGGTTAAGGGAAGGGTTAGGGGAAGGGTTAACTAAAAGGTTAAGGGAAGGGTTAACTAAAGGGTTAAGGGAAGGGTTAGCTAAAGGGTTAAGGGAAGGGTTAACTAAAGGGTTAAGGGAAGGGTTAACTAAAGGGTTAAGGGAAGGGTTAACTAAAGGGTTAAGGGAAGGGTTAACTAAAGGGTTAACTAAAGGGTTAAGGGCAGGGTAAACTAAAGGGTTAACTAAAGGGTTAACTAAAGGGTTAACTAAAGGGTTAAGGGCAGGGGGTTAAGGGTTAGGGGGTTAAGGGTTAAGGGTTAAGGGAAGGGTTAGGGTTAAGGGCAGGGTTAACTAAAGGGTTAGGGGAAGGGTTAGGGTTAACTAAAAGGGTTAACTAAGGGTTAACTAAGGGTTAAGGGAAGGGTTAAGGGAAGGGTTAAAGGGAAGGGTTAAGGGTTAACTAAAGGGTTAGGGAAGGGTTAGGGGAAGGGTTAACTAAAGGGTTAGGGGAAGGGTTAACTAAAAGGGTTAGGGAAGGGTTAACTAAAAGGGTTAGGGGGTTAAGGGTTAAGGGAAGGGTTAGGGAAGGGTTAAGGGGGTTAAAGGGTTAAAGGGAAGGGTTAACTAAAAGGGTTAAGGGAAGGGTTAGGGGAAGGGTTAACTAAAGGGTTAAGGGAAGGGTTAACTAAAAGGGTTAAGGGAAGGGTTAGCTAAGGGGTTAACTAAAGGGTTAGGGAAGGGTTAACTAAAAGGGTTAGGGGAAGGGTTAGGGGAAGGGTTAGGGGAAGGGTTAACTAAAAGGGTTAGGGTTAAGGGAAGGGTTAACTAAAAAGGGTTAGGGAAGGGTTAGGGGAAGGGTTAAAGGGTTAAAAAGGGTTAGGGGAAGGGTTAGGGAAGGGTTAACTAAAGGGTTAGGGAAGGGTTAGGGGGTTAGGGGAAGGGTTAAAGGGAAGGGTTAACTAAAAGGGGAAGGGTAAGGGTTAGGGGTTAAGGTAAAAGGGTTAGGGAAGGGTTAACTAAAAGGGTTAGGGGAAGGGTTAACTAAAAGGGTTAGGGGAAGGGTTAACTAAAAAGGGTTAGGGGAAGGGTTAGGGAAGGGTTAACTAAAAGGGTTAGGGAAGGGGTTAGGGGGGAAGGGTTAACTAAAAGGGTTAGGGGAAGGGTTAGGGAAGGGTTAACTAAAGGGTTAGGGGAAGGGAAGGGTTAGGGGGAAGGGTTAACTAAAGGGTTAGGGTTAACTAAAGGAAGGGTTAGGGAAGGGTTAAAAAGGGTTAAGGGTTAACTAAAGGGTTAGGGAAGGGTTAAGGGAAGGGTTAAGGGAAGGGTTAAGGGGGGAAGGGTTAAAGGGTTAAGGGAAGGGGGTTAGGGAAGAAGGGTTAACTAAAAGGGTTAGGGGGTTAAGGGTTAGGGGAAGGGGTTAAGGGAAGGGTTAGGGGGTTAAGGGAAGGGTTAACTAAAGGGTTAGGGGAAGGGTTAACTAAAATTAAGTTTTAACTAAAGGGTTAAGGGGAAGGGTTAAGGGAAAGGGTTAAGGGGGTTAAGGGTTAACTAAAGGGTTAGGGAAGGGTTAACTAAAAGGGTTAGGGGAAGGGTTATTAGGGGAAGGGTTAGGGAAGGGTTAACTAAAAGTTAGGGGAGGGTTAGGGAAGGGTTAGGGGAAGGGTTAACTAAAAGGGTTAGGGGAAGGGTTAGGGGAAGGGTTAACTAAAAGGGTTAGGGGAAGGGTTAGGGGAAGGGTTAACTAAAGGGTTAGGGGAAGGGTTAACTAAAAGGTTAAGGGAAGGGTTAACTAAAGGGTTAGGGAAGGGTTAACTTTAAGGGAAGGGTTAAGGGGAAGGGTTAAGGGAAAGGGTTAACTAAAAGGAAGGGTTAGGGTTAGGGAAGGGTTAACTAAAATGTTAGGGAAGGGTTAAAAGGATTAAGGGAAGGGTTAACTAAAGGGTTAGGGAAGGGTTAACTAAAATGGGGGAAGGGTTAAGGGTTAGGGAAGGGTTAGGGAAGGGTTAAGGGTTAAAAGGGTTAAGGGTTAACTAAAGGGTTAGGGGAAGGGTTAACTAAAAGGGTTAGGGGGGTTAAAAAAGTCGGGAGGGTTAAGGAAGGGTTAACTAAAGGGTTAGGGTTAAGGGAAGGGTTAAGGGAAGGGTTAACTAAAGGGTTAGGGAAGGGTTAAAGGGTTAAAATGTTTAAGGAAGGATTAAGGGAAGGGTTAAGGGAAGGGTTAACTAAAAGGGTTAAGGAAGGGTTAACTAAAGGGTTAGGGGGTTAAGGGTTAAGGGAAGGGTTAACTAAAGGGTTAAGGGAAGGGTTAAGGGAAGGGTTAACTAAAGGGTTAGGGGAAGGGTTAACTAAAAGGGTTAGGGGAAGGGTTAAGGGAAGGGTTAACTAAAAGGGTTAAGGGAAGGGTTAAGGGAAGGGTTAACTAAAGGGTTAAGGGAAGGGTTAAGGGAAGGGTTAGCTAAAGGGTTAAGGGAAGGGTTAGCTAAAGGGTTAGGGAAGGGTTAGGGGAAGGATTAAAAGGGTTAGGGGAAGGGTTAAGGGTTAGCTAAGGGTTAAGGGAAGGGTTAGGGAAGGGGTTAAAGGAAGGGTTAGCTAAAGGGTTTTAGGAAAGGGTGACTCCCAAACCCGGTTATTAGGGGTTAGCGTAATCATCGCCTGAAACTAATTGGCATAACGCAACGGACATAAATATCCCTAGAAAATATTCCTATTCATGAAAATCACAAATGAAATAAATTGAGACACAGTTAGCCTTTTGTTAATCACACTGTCATCTCAGATTTTCAAAATATGCTTTACAGCCAACGCTAGACAAGCATTTTTGTAAGTTTATCATAGCCTAGCATAGCATTATGCCTTGCTAGCAGCAGGCAACCTTGTCACGGAAATCAGAAAAGCAATCAAATTAAATTGTTTACATTTGATAAACTTCGAATGTTTTCACTCACGAGACTCCCAGGTAGATAGCCAAAGTTCATTTTTTCCCAAAATATTATTTTTGTAGGCGAAATATTTTTCCTCAATTAAGTTGGAAAAATAGGATGATCGAGCAGCAGTGAGGGCTCTTCGATACTGCACGGTACTGTCTTTACAAGCTAGTCGGAAGACTTTCAGTTAAGTGTGGCGCCATTTCCGTTCCAATTTTCTGGAAGCTTGCTTCAGAGCTCGGGTATTTTCTGTTTTCCAGGAAGCTAGTTTCTCATGAGAAATGTTTTTAGTTTTACGGGTGCAACTGCATCTAGGGTATTGCGGAAGGTTCAATTGAGTTCCTCAGTTAGGTGGATAACTAATATTTGTCCTCTGACGTCCTTGGGTAGGCAGAGGGAATCTGGAAGGGCATCAAGGAATCTTTGTGTTGTCTGTGAATTTATAGCATGACTTTTGATGCTCCTTGGTTGGGGTCTGAAAAGATTATTTGTTGCAATTGCAAACGTAATAAAATGGTGGTCCAATAGTCCAGGATTATGAGGAAAAACATTAAGATCCACAACATTTATTCCATGGGACAAAGTACGGGTCCAGAGTACGACTGTGACAGTGAGTGGGTCCAGAGACATGTTGGACAAAACCCACAGAGTCGATGATGGCTCCGAAAGCCTTTTGGAGTGGGTCTGTGGACTTTTCCATGTGAATCTTAAAGTCACCAAAAATTAGAATATTATCTGCTATGACTACAAGGTCCGATAGGAATTCAGGGAACTCAATGAGGAACGCTGTATATGGCCCAGGAGGCCTGTAAACGGTGGCTATAAAAAGTGATTGAGTAGGCTGCATAGATTTCATGACTAGAAGCTCAAAAGATGAAAACTTTTTTTTTTTGTAAATTGAAATTCGCTATCGTAAATGTTAGCAACACCTCCGCCTTTGCAGGATGCACGGGGGATATGGTCACTAGTGTAACCAGGAGGTGAGGCCTCATTTAAACACAGTAAATTCATCAGGCTTAAGCCATGTTTCAGTCAGGCCAATTACATCAAGATTATGATCAGTGATTAGTTCATTGACTATAATTGCCTTTGAAGTAAGGGATCTAACATTAAGTAGCCTTATTTTGAGATGTGAGGTATCACGATCTCTTTCAATAATGACCGGAATGGAGGAGGTCTTTATCCTAGTGAGATTGCTAAGGCGAACAACGTCATGTTTAGTTTTGCACAACCCAGGTCGAGGCACAGACACGGTCTCAATGGGGATAGCTGAGCTGACTACACTGACTGTGCTAGTGGCAGACTCTACTAAGCTGGCAGGCTGGCAAACAGCCTGCTGCCTGGCATGCACCCTATTTCATTGTGGAGCTAGGGGAGTTAGAGCCCTCTCTATGTTGGTAGATAAGATGAGAGCACCCCTCCAGCTAGGATGGAGTCCGTCACTCCTCAGCAGGCCAGGCTTGGTCCTGTTTGTGGGTCCCAGAAAGAGGGCCAATTATCTACAAATTCTATCTTTTGGGAGGGGCAGAAAACAGTTTTCAACCAGCGATTGAGCTGTGAGACTCTGCTGTAGAGCTCATCACTCACCCTAACTGGGAGGGGGCCAGAGACAATTACTCAATGCCGACACATCTTTCTAGCTGATTTACACGCTGAAGCTATGTTGCACTTGGTGATCTCTGACTGTTTCATCCTAATATCGTTGGTGCCGATAACAATATCTTTATTCTCTCTACACTCGCCAGTTTTAGCTTTAGCCAGCACCATCTTCAGATTAGCCTTAACGTCGGTAGCCCTGCCACCCTGGTAAACAGTGTATGATCGCTGGATGATTCGTTTTAAGTCTAATACTGCGGGTAATGGAGTCGCCAATGACTAGGGTTTTCAATTTGTTAGAGCTAATTGTGGGAAGCTTTGGCATCTCAGACCCCGTAACAGGAGGAGTAGAGACCAGAGAAGGCTCGGCCTCAGACTCCGACTCACTGCTTAATGGGGAGAACCGGTTGAAGTTTCTGTCGGCTGAATGAGCGACACCGGTTGAGCATTCCTACAGCATTTCCTTCCAGAAGCCATGAGAAAGTTGTCCGGCTGTGGGGACCGTGCAAGGGGATTTATACTAACGTTACTGGTGGCACAGACGCTGTTTCATCCTTTCCTACACTGAAATTACCCTTGCACCCCGACCAACCACGTCTGAAGCTGGGCTTGCAGCACAGCTATCTCTCCCAGCCGTAAGGCGACCGTTCTCCTGTATATTATGAGTACAGCGACTGCAATTAGAAGGCATCATGTTAATGTTACTACTTAGCAACCACTTCCGGCTGTTGGAGGTCCTGACGAACCACATCCAGATAAAGCCCTGGAGTGAAAAAAACCACTTGAATGAAAAAAATTGAGTGAGGGAAAAACCAAAAATATAAACGCCATCCACCCTGACCATTAAAAAGTAAAAACTGTAAAGTTGTCAGGTAGCAAAGTAAGGTTGGCAACAAAACGCACAAAACACACAGAACACACAGAACACACAGCAACACGTAAACAAGTCTGCAAGTTGTGACCGGAAATGGCGTCAGTAGTCACTCATCCACCCTGACCAACCACCCTGACCAACCACTCTCCCTCACTACACACCCAGCCATCCACCCTGACCAACCACTCTCCCCCTGACCAACACTACACACCCAGCCATCCACCCTGACCAACCACTCTCCCTCACTACACACCCAGCCATCCACCCTGACCAACCACTCTCCATCATCACTACACACCCAGCCATCCACCCTGACCAACCACTCTCCATCATTACACACCCAGCCATCCACCCTGACCAACCACTCTCCCTCACTACACACCCAGCCATCCACCCTGACCAACCACTCTCCATCACCACACCAGCCATTACAACCACTCTCCATCACCCAGCCATCCACCCTGACCAACCACTCTCCATCATTACACACCCAGCCATCCACCCTGACCAACCACTCTCACATCATTACACACCCCAGCCATCCACCCTGACCAACCACTCTCCCTCACTACACACCCAGCCATCCACCCTGACCAACCACTCTCCATCACTACACACCCAGCCATCCACCCTGACCAACCACTCTCCATCATTACACACCCAGCCATCCACCCTGACCAACCACTCTCCATCATTACACACCCAGCCATCCACCCTGATCCACCCATCATTACACACCCAGCCATCCACCCTGACCAACCACACTGACCAGCCACCACCCTGACCAACCACTCTCCCACTCATTACACACCCAGCCATCCACCCTGACCAACCACTCTCCATCCCAGCCATCCACCCTGACCAACCACTTCCTCACTACACACCCAGCCATCCACCCTGACCAACCACTCTCCATCATTACACACCCAGCCATCCACCCTGACCAACCACTCTCCATCCACCCTGACCAACCACTACAACCACTTAAACATAACACACCCAGCCATCCACCCTGACCAACCACTGACTCCCCTCACTACACACCCAGCCATCCACCCTGACCAACCACCTCCTGACACACCCAGCCATCCACCCTGACCAACCACTCTCCATCATTACACACCCAGCCATCCACCCTGACCAACCACTCTCCTCACTACACACCCAGCCATCCACCCTGACCAACCACTCTCCCTCACTTACACACCCAGCCATCCACCCTGACCAACCACTCTCCATCATTACACACCCAGCCATCCACCCTGACCAACCACTCTCCATCATTACACACCCAGCCATCCACCCTGACCAACCACTCTCCATCATTACACACCCAGCCATCCACCCTGACCAACCACTCTCCATCATTACACACCCAGCCATCCACCCTGACCAACCACCATCCACCCTCCAACACTCACACACACCCAGCCATCCACCCTGACCAACCAACCACTCACACCCAGCCATGAACCAACCACCCCCAGCCATCCACCAACCACTCTCCATCATTACACACCCAGCCATCCACCCTGACCAACCACTCTCCCTCACTACACACCCAGCCATCCACCCTGACCAACCACTCTCCCTCACTACACACCCAGCCATCCACCCTGACCAACCACTCTCCCCATAAGCCATCCACCCTGACCAACCACTCTCCCTCACTACACACCCACCCTGACCATCCACCCTGACCCCACCAACCACCCTGACCATCCACCCTGACCAACCACTCTCCCTCACTACACACCCAGCCATCAACCACTACACACCCAGCCATCCACCCTGACCAACCACTCTCCCTCACTACACACCCAGCCATCCACCCTGACCAACCACTCTCCCTCACTACACACCCAGCCATCCACCCTGACCAACCACTCCACCCTGACCACATCATTACACACCCAGCCATCCACCCACCCAGCCATCCACAACCACCCTGACCAACCACCCTGACCAACCACTCTCCCTCATTACACGCCCAGCCATCCACCCTGACCAACCATCCTGACCAACCACCCTGACCAACCACTCTCCCTCATTACACACCCAGCCATCCACCCTGACCAACCACTCTCCCTCACTACACGCCCAACCAACCACCCTGACCAACCACCCTAACCAACCACTCTCCCTCATTACACACCCAGCCATCCATCCTGACTAACCACCCTACTTTTGATTTTGCTTGACTTATGTAACCATACAAAATGTAACTTAATACTAAACTGAGTGTGCCCGGATGTACTTTTGCTATGTTACGTCTGGTCTATGAGACCTCTATGAGAGTTCTCTCTATATCCCCAAAATGCTTCATCCTGGAAACTAAACAGCAGCCAGTTCTCTCTGTATCTAGGGAGAAAATGTACGTGCCAGTTTCTCGTCCGTCCGTTAGCTACCTCCCTCCCTCCTTCTTGTTCTCCTCCTTCCCCTCCCTCCCTCCCCCTCCTCCTATCTCCTCCTCCTATCTCAAACTGTACAAACACTGGCATCTCAAACTGTACAAACACTGGCATCTCAAACTGTACAAACACTGGCATCTCAAACTGTACAAACACTGGCATCTCAAACTGTACAAACACTGGCATCTCAAACTGTACAAACACTGGCATCTCAAACTGTACAAACACTGGCATCTCAAACTGTACAAACACTGGCATCTCAAACTGTACAAACACTGGCATCTCAAACCTTATAAACACTGGCATCTCAAACCTTATAAACACTGGCATCTCAAACCTTATAAACACTGGCATCTCAAACTGTACAAACACTGGCATCTCAAACTGTACAAACACTGGCATCTCAAACTGTACAAACACTGGCATCTCAAACCGTACAAACACTGGCATCTCAAACCTTATAAACACTGGCATCTCAAACCTTATAAACACTGGCATCTCAAACCTTATAAACACTGGCATCTCAAACTGTATAAACACTGGCATCTCAAACTGTATAAACACTGGCATCTCAAACTGTACAAACACTGGCATCTCAAACCGTACAAACACTGGCATCTCAAACCGTACAAACACTGGCATCTCAAACCGTACAAACACTGGCATCTCAAACCTTATAAACACTGGCATCTCAAACTGTATAAACACTGGCATCTCAAACTGTATAAACACTGGCATCTCAAACTGTACAAACACTGGCATCTCAAACTGTACAAACACTGGCATCTCAAACTGTACAAACACTGGCATCTCAAACTGTACAAACACTGGCATCTCAAACTGTACAAACACTGGCATCTCAAACTGTATAAACACTGGCATCTCAAACCGTACAAACACTGGCATCTCAAACCTTAAACACTGGCATCTCAAACCGTACAAACACTGGCATCTCAAACCGTACAAACACTGGCATCTCAAACCTTATAAACACTGGCATCTCAAACCTTATAAACACTGGCATCTCAAACCTTATAAACACTGGCATCTCAAACTGTACAAACACTGGCATCTCAAACTGTACAAACACTGGCATCTCAAACCTTATAAACACTGGCATCTCAAACTGTATAAACACTGGCATCTCAAACTGTATAAACACTGGCATCTCAAACCTTATAAACACTGGCATCTCAAACTGTACAAACACTGGCATCTCAAACCTTAAACACTGGCATCTCAAACCGTACAAACACTGGCATCTCAAACCGTACAAACACTGGCATCTCAAACCTTATAAACACTGGCATCTCAAACCTTATAAACACTGGCATCTCAAACCTTATAAACACTGGCATCTCAAACTGTACAAACACTGGCATCTCAAACTGTACAAACACTGGCATCTCAAACCTTATAAACACTGGCATCTCAAACTGTATAAACACTGGCATCTCAAACTGTATAAACACTGGCATCTCAAACCTTATAAACACTGGCATCTCAAACTGTACAAACACTGGCATCTCAAACTGTATAAACACTGGCATCTCAAACCTTATAAACACTGGCATCTCAAACTGTATAAACACTGGCATCTCAAACCTTATAAACACTGGCATCTCAAACTGTACAAACACTGGCATCTCAAACTGTACAAACACTGGCATCTCAAACCTTATAAACACTGGCATCTCAAACCTTATAAACACTGGCATCTCAAACTGTATAAACACTGGCATCTCAAACTGTACAAACACTGGCATCTCAAACCTTATAAACACTGGCATCTCAAACTGTATAAACACTGGCATCTCAAACTGTATAAACACTGGCATCTCAAACTGTACAAACACTGGCATCTCAAACTGTACAAACACTGGCATCTCAAACTGTACAAACACTGGCATCTCAAACTGTATAAACACTGGCATCTCAAACTGTATAAACACTGGCATCTCAAACTGTATAAACACTGGCATCTCAAACTGTACAAACACTGGCATCTCAAACTGTACAAACACTGGCATCTCAAACTGTACAAACACTGGCATCTCAAACTGTACAAACACTGGCATCTCAAACTGTACAAACACTGGCATCTCAAACCTTATAAACACTGGCATCTCAAACCTTATAAACACTGGCATCTCAAACTGTATAAACACTGGCATCTCAAACTGTACAAACACTGGCATCTCAAACCTTATAAACACTGGCATCTCAAACTGTATAAACACTGGCATCTCAAACTGTATAAACACTGGCATCTCAAACTGTACAAACACTGGCATCTCAAACTGTACAAACACTGGCATCTCAAACTGTACAAACACTGGCATCTCAAACTGTATAAACACTGGCATCTCAAACTGTATAAACACTGGCATCTCAAACTGTACAAACACTGGCATCTCAAACTGTACAAACACTGGCATCTCAAACTGTACAAACACTGGCATCTCAAACTGTACAAACACTGGCATCTCAAACTGTACAAACACTGGCATCTCAAACTGTACAAACACTGGCATCTCAAACTGTACAAACACTGGCATCTCAAACTGTACAAACACTGGCATCTCAGACTGTGAAACACTGGCATCACAAACCGTCAAACACTGGCATCTCAAACTCTCTCACTGGCATCTCAAACTCTCTCACTGGCATCTCAAACTGTCTCAAACACTGTCATCTCAAACTGTCTCACTGGCTCTCTCTGTCAAACACTCTCTCTCTGTCTCCACTGGCTCTCTCTGTGTCTCACTCTCTCTCTGTGTCTCTCTCTCTTCAAATCTCTCTCTCTCTCTCTCTCTCTCTCTCTCTCTCTCTCTCTCTCTCTCTCTCTGTCTCTGTCTCTGTCTCTGTCTCTCTCTGTCTCTCTCTCTCTCTCTCTCTCTCTCTCTGTCTCTCTCTCTCTCTCTCTGTCTCTCTCTCTCCATCATTTTCATCATTTTTATGGGTTGTATTTACAGTTGTTCTTGTTCTTCACTGGTTGACCTTTTCTTGTGGCAACAGGTCACAAATCTTGCTGTTGTGATGGCACACTGTGGTATTTCACCCAGTAGATATGGGAGTTCATCAAAATTGGATTTGTTTTCAAATTCTGTGTCTGTCTGTGTAATCTGAGGGAAATATGTGTCTCTAATATGGTCAATCATTGGGCAGGAGGTTAGGAAGAGCAGCTCAGTTTCCACCTCATTTTGTGGGCAGTGAGCACATAGCCTGTCTTCTCTTGAGAGCCAGGTCTGCCTGCGGTGGTCTTTTTCAATAGCAAGGCTATACTCACTGAGTCTGTACATAGTCAAAGCTTTCCTTAAGTTTGGGTCAGTCACAGTGGTCAGGTATTCTGCCACTGTGTACTCTCTGTTTAGGGCCAAATAGCAGTCTAGTTCTCTCAGTTTTTTTGTTAATTCTTTCCAATGTGCCAAGTAATTATCTTTTTGTTTTCTCATAATTTGGTTGGGTCTAATTGTGCTGTTGTCCTGGGGCTCTGTCCAGTCTGTTTGTGTTTGTGAACGGAGCTCCAGGACCAGCTTGCTTAGGGGACTCTTCTCCAGGTTCATCTCTCTGTAGGTGATGGCTTTGTTTGGGAATCGCTTCCTTTTTGGTGGTTCTAGAATATAACGTCTCTTTTCTGAATTTCGATAATGACTTCGTTTTGCTAATATTTGGGCTGTGAGAAGGAATCCTCTGAGTGAGAAGTGAGTGAAACTGGTGTGGAGCGCAACAGGCTCTTTACTTCTTCACTGTGTGTGTGTCTGTGTCTGTGACGAGCTTCAACAACTCACCGTCACATGCTGAGAGAGCAGAGACAGACTGGCGCTGTCGGTCTTCCAGGGGCAATGTGCAGAGTAATCCTGATGTCTTATGGAGTCAGGTGCTTTAGAATAGATAGAACACTCTGAAAAGATAACAGCCTGATATTAATATAATAAGATAACAGCCTGATAATAAGATAGTGGGATAACAGCCTGATAATAAGATAATGAGACAACAGCCTGATAATAAGATAATGGGATAACAGTCTGATAATAAGATAACAGCCTGATAATGAGATAATATGATAACAGCCTGATAATAAGATAATAAGATAACAGCCTGATAATGAGATAATAAGATAACAGCCTGATAATAAGATAATAAGATAACAGCCTGATAATAAGATAATATGATAACAGCCTGATATTAATATAATATGATAACAGCCTGATAATAAGATAATAAGATAACAGCCTGATAATGAGATAATAAGATAACAGCCTGATATTAATATAATATGATAACAGCCTGATATTAATATAATAAGATAACAGCCTGATAATAAGATAATAGGATAACAGCCTGATAATAAGATAATAAGATAACAGCCTGATAATAAGATAATAAGATAACAGCCTGATAATAAGATAAGTCTGATAATAAGATAAGTCTGATAATAAGATAATGAGATAACAGCCTGATATTAATATAATAAGATAACAGCCTGATAATAAGATAACAGCCTGATAATAAGATCATAAGATATAAGTTACAACCTGATAATAATATAATGAGACAACAGCCTGATAATAAGATAACAGTCTGATAATAAGATAACAGCCTGATATTAATATAATAAGACAACAGCCTGATAATAAGATAATAAGATAACAGCCTGATAATAAGATAACAGCCTGATAATAAGATCATAAGATATAAGTTACAACCTGATAATAATATAATGAGACAACAGCCTGATAATAAGATAACAGTCTGATAATAAGATAATGGGATAACAGTCTGATAATAAGATAACAGTCTGATAATAAGATAATGAGATAACAGTCTGATAATAAGATAATGAGATAACAGCCTGATAATACGATCATAAGTTATAAGTTACAACCTGATCATAATATAATGACAACAGCCTGATAATAAGATAACAGTCTGATGATAAGGTAATGAGATAACAGCCTGATAATAAGATAACAGCCTGATAATAAGATAACAGCCTGATAATAAGGTAATGAGATAACAGCCTGATAATAATATAATAAGATGATGTCCTGATAATAAGAAAATAAGATAATAGCCAGATTCTAAAATCATAAGATAATAGCCTGGGTATTCCTGTGACACAGAATGCAATGAGTGGGACTTTTAACACAACACGTTCTGGATGTCAGTCTACATAATTAAATGACTAATTAACACTGAACAAAAATATGAATGCAGCATGTAAAGTGTTGGTCTCATTTTTCATGAGCTGAAATAAAAATATCCCAAACATTTTCCATCACAAAAAGTTTATTTCTGAGAATGTTTTGTGCACGCATTTGTTTACATCCCTTTTAGAGAGCTTTTTTGTTTTGTTTATTTTGCCAAAATAATCCATCCACCTGACAGGTGTGGAATATTAAGAAGCTGATTAAACAGCATGACCATTACACAGGTGCACCTTGTGCTGGGGACAAAAACAAAATGGCCAATCTATGACGTTCAGTTTTGTCACGCAAAACAATACCACAGATGTCGAGTTTTGAGGGAGATTGCAATTGGTATGCTGACTACTGGAATGTCCTTTACACCAGAGCTGCTGCCAGTGAATTTAATGTTAATTTCTCTACCATAAGCCACCTCCAATGTTGTTTTAGAGAATTTGGCAGTAGACCACGTGTAACCATGCCAGGCCAGGACCTCCACATCCGGCTTCCTCACCTGTAGGATCGTCTGAGACCAGCCGCCCGGTCAAAACTATACACGACTTCATGAAAATAATATTTTGTTATGATACGAAACACACACACATTTCATTTGACACACGCCATATTTAAATAAAATACTATAAAATTTAAACTTTCATTAAATCACACATGTAAGATACCAAATTAAAGCTACACTCGTTGTGAATCCAGGCAACATGTCAGATTTCAAAAAGGTGTTACACTGTTTCAAGATGGCCGTATTTCTTCATTTCACAATGGAATAATCTCAACCATTTTCCAAAGACTGGTGACATCCAGTGGAAGCGGTAGGAACTGCAAACAAGTGCTTTTAAAGTCCAGTTCCCCAATGAAAACCCATTGAATAGACAGTGACTTCAAAAAAAAGAAAAAAAAAGAATTCTGAATGGTTTGTCCTCGGGGTTTCGCCTGCTGCATAAGTTCTGTTATACTCACAGACATGATTCAAACAGTTTTAGAAACATCAGAGTGTTTTCTATCCAAATCTACTAATAATACGCATATCTTATATTCTTGGCATGAGTAGCAGGAAGTTGAAATTGGGCATGCTATTTATCCCAAAGTGAAAATGCTGCCCCCTATCCCCAAGAGGTTTAAGGATCAAAAGTAAAAGTATAAACAATTTTAAATTCCTTCCGTTAAGCAAACCAGATGGCACAATTGTTTTTATTTAAAAAAAATGTAATAATAGCCAGTGGCACACTCCAAGCTTTTGTGTTTGGTGAGTCCGCCAGATCAGATCAGAAGATGAATAGAAATGATGTTCTCTTGGGTAAGATGGCGCCGACAAACATGACAGCTCTGCTCCTAAGATACGCGCAGACAGGAGCTTCGTGATTAACGACTCATGGTGTGATTGTGATTACATTCTGAAACTCAAGTCCTTTTGTTCTCCCGACCTAGAATACCTCACAATCCAATGCTGACCGTATTACCTCCCAGGAGAACTCTCTTCGGTTATAGTCACAGCCGCGTATCTCCCCACTCAAGCAGATACCACAAAAAACTACTGAAGTGGGATTTTAAAGGATTTTTTTCTTAAGTACTTCATACCACTGAGTACACACACACACACACACATACACACACACAGAGACACACACACACACACACAGAGACACACACACACACACACACAGAGACACACACACACACATACACACAGAGAGACACACACACATACACACAGATACACACACACACACACACACACACATACACACAGAGAGACACACACACAGACACGCACACACATACACACAGACAGACACACACACACACACACACACACCCTCACGGCTCCCTCTGCCAAGGCATACGCCTTTGCCTGGTTGTCCAGTTTCCTTTCCCTCCTGTTGGCAGACCCTCACAAAATAACTATTTGTTATATATTTAGGATATTTTCCACCTCTTTCTCACTTTATTTCCTATTTTACTGGTTGTTGGAATCAGAACTTAAAGCTGTGGTGCCCGCTAGACTAGTTCTGTTCAAGTTCCTTGAACTTTTTTCCTTGGTCCAACAATATTGTCATTTATATAATGTCAGAAGTCCTCGGATCAAACTATTATTACAGTTTTTTTTACAATTGCTTACACACTCAAATTGTACTTTTCCCACAATTAGCAAAACCTTACACTCAAGGAGCAAAACACAAGGCTAGATTTGCACAACTGTAAGCACATTGTCAGCTTCACACTATTTACAAAACATTAAACACAGTGAACACTAAACACACTTGTATACATCAGACACAGAAGTATATCATGATGTCACTTCCTTGCAATTCCAAAGCACTGACTGTCAAATTACCACACCTATGAGCCAATCTGTTAAACACATGATTACTACATTGTAGACCAATCAGGTTTAAGCAATCAGGTTTAAGCACTATAAAAATGCAGCAGGTAGGTTCACCTGCCTTCAACCGAAATGGAAGGAGTCAGAAGAAGAGTGAGGGTGAGAGGAGGAGTACACAGAGGAGGAGAAGGAGGTAGAGGAAGAGGAAGAGGCCGTGCCAGAGGTCGAGGAAGACCTGAAGCAGGAGGAGAACGTGCACAAAGAAGAAGAGGACCAAACAAATGACATTCGTGCAACACTAGTGGACCATGTTGTGAACCACGGATTGACGCTGAGGGAGGCTGGACTGAGAGTTCAGACAAATCTTAGCAGATATACAGTGGGATCTGTCATAAGGACTTTTCGACAGGAAAGCAGGTAATAGATCTGTCTACAGTTACAGTTACCAGCTGCTTATTGTCTGCACCATATCAGCACTTGTGATACCCCTTCCTGTGACATTGTACAGTAAGTTACATGTATTATTCTCTATTATTCTCTACATAGGATTGAGGGTCGGGAACGACAAGGAGGAAGGGGGACCATATTCACGCAAGAACAAGAGAGAGAGAGAGAGAGAGAGATAATAAACATGGTTTTGGCCAATAATGCTATCAGGCTCAGAGAACTACAAGCCAACATTATCGGTGACCATGCCATTTTCAATAATGTCCATCAGGTCTCAGAGTCAAACACATGGGGACCATCCTGAAAATGTCCATCAGGTTCAAATGAAACAAAAGACATTTCAAATGCCTTTTGAGCGGAATTCAGAGAGGGTCAAACGGCTGCGGCATGAGTATGTGGAGGTTTGTATTGTTCACTTTAGCACTGTGATGTTGCATACTGCACACATGACTTTTTTACATTGACTGTATACTAGTTCTATCCTGAACTACACAATCTTGTCTTTCACTGTATTTCAGGGAGTTTTGCAGATGGATGCTGAGGAAATCCTGCATGAATTCATGTATATTGATGAGACAGGGTTCAACCTCACAAAAGCAAGAAGGAGAGGCAGAAATATCATTTGCCACAGGGCTCTAATCAATGTCCCAGGGCAACGTGGGGCAACGTGGGGGTAACATCACCCTTTGCGCTGCCATTTCACAGCATGGTGTTGTCCTCCGTCATGCCACAATGGGCCCTTACAACACACCTCACATCCTCGCATGTTTGGACCGATGGCACCACATCGTCACAGAGGGTAATGAAATGCACCAGATGCAATACACGGTCAACTGGGACAATGTGTCATTCCACCGCTCTGCTTTGGTCCAGAACTGGTTTCAACACCATCCACAGTTATACACTATACCTTCCACCATACTCTCTATTTCTAAACACTATCGAAGAGATGTTCTCTGCACGGCGGAGGAAGGTTTACGATCTCCAGCCCCAGGCTCAGGTACCCCTCATTCAGGCCAGGACGGTTTACGATCTCCAGCCCCAGGCTCAGGTACCCCTCATTCAGGCGAGGAAGGTTTACGATCTCCAGCCCCAGGCTCAGGTACCCCTCATTCAGGCCAGGAAGGTTTACGATCTCCAGCCCCAGGCTCAGGTACCCCTCATTCAGGCCAGGAAGGTTTACGATCTCCAGCCCCAGGCTCAGGTACCCCTCATTCAGGCCAGGAAGGTTTACGATCTCCAACCCCAGGCTCAGATACCCCTCATTCAGGCCACGAAGGTTTATGATCTCCAGCCCCAGGCTCAGATACCCCTCATTCAGGCCAGGAAGGTTTACGATCTCCAGCCCCAGGCTCAGGTACCCCTCATTCAGGCCAGGAAGGTTTATGAACTCCAGCCCCAGGCTCAGGTACCCCTCATTCAGGCAAGGAAGGTTTACGATCTCCAGCCCCAGGCTCAGGTACCCCTCATTCAGGCCAGGAAGGTTTACGATCTCCAGCCCCAGGCTCAGGTACCCCTCATTCAGGCCAGTAAGGTTTACGATCTCCAGCCCCAGGCTCAGGTACCCCTCATTCAGGCCAGGAAGGTTTACGATCTCCAGCCCCAGGCTCAGGTACCCCTCATTCAGGCCAGGAAGGTTTACGATCTCGAGCCCCAGGCTCAGGTACCCCTCATTCAGGCCAGGAAGGTTTACGATCTCCAGCCCCAGGCTCAGGTACCCCTCATTCAGGCCAGGAAGGTTTATGATCTCCAGCCCCAGGCTCAGGTACCCCTCATTCAGGCCAGGAAGGTTTACGATCTCCAGCCCCAGGCTCAGGTACCCCTCATTCAGGCCAGGAAGGTTTACGACCTCCAGCCACAGGCTCAGGAACCCCTCATTCAGGCCAGGAAGGTTTATGATCTCCAGCCCCGGGCTCAGATACCCCTCATTCAGGCCAGTAAGGTTTACGATCTCCAGCCCCAGGCTCAGATACCCCTCATTTAGGCCAGGAAGGTTTACGATCTCCAGCCCCAGGCTCAGGTACCCCTCATTCAGGCCAGGAAGGTTTACGATCTCCAACCCCAGGCTCAGATACCCCTCATTCAGGCCACGAAGGTTTATGATCTCCAGCCCCAGGCTCAGATACCCCTCATTCAGGCCAGGAAGGTTTACGATCTCCAGCCCCAGGCTCAGGTACCCCTCATTCAGGCCAAGAAGGTTTATGAACTCCAGCCCCAGGCTCAGGTACCCCTCATTCAGGCAAGGAAGGTTTACGATCTCCAGCCCCAGGCTCAGGTACCCCTCATTCAGGCCAGGAAGGTTTACGATCTCCAGCCCCAGGCTCAGGTACCCCTCATTCAGGCCAGTAAGGTTTACGATCTCCAGCCCCAGGCTCAGGTACCCCTCATTCAGGCCAGGAAGGTTTACGATCTCCAGCCCCAGGCTCAGGTACCCCTCATTCAGGCCAGGAAGGTTTACGATCTCGAGCCCCAGGCTCAGGTACCCCTCATTCAGGCCAGGAAGTTTTACGATCTCCAGCCCCAGGCTCAGGTACCCCTCATTCAGGCCAGGAAGGTTTACGAATCCAGCCCCAGGCTCAGGTACCCCTCA
The DNA here is from genome assembly GCF_034236695.1 of Oncorhynchus nerka. Taxonomy (NCBI): domain Eukaryota; kingdom Metazoa; phylum Chordata; class Actinopteri; order Salmoniformes; family Salmonidae; genus Oncorhynchus; species Oncorhynchus nerka. The sequence goes on along the minus strand of NC_088401.1, from coordinate 3,935,642 downwards.
TTCAGGCCAGGAAGGTTTACGATCTCCAGCCCCAGGCTCAGGAACCCCTCATTCAGGCCAGGAAGGTTTATGATCTCCAGCCCCGGGCTCAGATACCCCTCATTCAGGCCAGTAAGGTTTACGATCTCCAGCCCCAGGCTCAGATACCCCTCATTCAGGCCAGGAAGGTTTACGATCTCCAGCCCCAGGCTCAGGTACCCCTCATTCAGGCCATGGAGGACGCCTGTGACCAAGTCAACGCCGCAGCTATGCAAGGATGGATTCGACATTCAAGACGGTTCTCCCCACGTTGTCTTGCTAATGACGATATTGCTTGTGATGTTGATTAAATTCTCTGGCCAGATCCAGCTAGGAGAAGAGATAATGTATAGGATGTTTACTGTTGTATTTTTCTGTACAATATTGTCGGTTTTCTTCAAATGTTTTTTGTTTATTTACTGTAATTGTAACCTGTACTAGATACAGTATTTTACGTTTGTCTGTTTGCTGAGCTAACAGTGTTATGCACACTACTGTAGTAGCATGGAAGCTGGGACATGTTTTGTTGTGATTCTCCATGTTGACATGTTGACTGATTTGGGTATATGGAGAGAAGAAATAAATGATATTTTCCTCAGTCTGCAGCATTGGTCTTGTGTAGTGTTTGTATAGTTGCACTTTCTTTGTGTACTTCATTTACAGTACTCTAATCACTGACAATCAACTCAACGTGTTTTAGGTTAGCTACAGCAGTGTGTATGCCCGAGAAGCCGGTGTTTGAAGAGTATATTGGAATAGGTGTTAGGCCAGAGACGAAGTCGTGCCAAAATATCCTCCAAACACCGTCTTCGAGGGCATTATCACTTTTATACAATAGGTTACCAACATATTCAAATAATGATTGACATATTTCATTTAAAAACTTTACTCAATTTAATCATTTATTCATTCTATTTCATCCTTCCACCAGATATAGTCCCTACACAAATCTAGGGTTGCTACCCAAGCCGACTGGTTTTTCATTCTATCGGTTCGGTTGTCAGTCGTTTGTTTTCAACGTTCCTTTGCCATACTGGCTGGCAACGTTCGTATCCCTTGCTTGCTAACTAGCCAACTACGGCTAACTTACAGTCACGTCAAAAAGTGCAGCCAGAATAACAGCATAGCATTTGTTTAAGCAGTTTTCTAGTGACATTAATTTAGATTGTTGGATGCGTAACAATGACCTAATGAGGCGTGATTTAGAAAATGTGCTCTCTTGTCAGGACACTGTTGTTCAGAGGAGCTAGCCAACAACACAGCTACAGTGTTGTATGGTAACACAATCACTGCAAACTAGCTGCACTTTGTTTCACTTGACCTTTTTTTGGAATTTACATTTCTTTGTATATATCCATAAAAAATGATGCCAACTGATTTATGATTGGCTGAGAAACGCTCCGTCTGTCTCGTCTCGACTCCTGACATGTTCATTACTATGGGACAGCTGGAGATTCAATTTGAATATTGAAACAATGACAGCAGGAATTATATACAGTGGGGCAAAACAAGTATGGTGGGAGGAGACTCTCTCCACAAACACACTCCATTCTGAAGATACAGTGTGGCAAAACAAGTATTTAGTCAGCCACCAATTGTGCAAGTTGTCAAACATAAAAAGATGAGAGGCCTGTAATTTTCATCATATGTACACTTCAACTATGACAGACAAAATGAGAAAAATAATCCAGAAAATCACATTGTAGTGAATTTTAATGAATTTATTTGCAAATTATGCTGGAAAATAAGTATTTGGTCAATAACAAAAGTTTATCTCAATACTTTGTTATATACCCTTTGTTGGCAATGACAGAGGTCAAACGTTTTCTGTAAGTCTTCACAAGGTTTTCACACACTGTTGCTGGTATTTTGGCCCATTCCTCCATGCAGATCTCCTCTAGAGCAGTGATGTTTTGGGGCTGTGAGAGCTGGGACCAAAGTAACAAAGCCTACCATCAGCAAGGGCATTGAAGATGAAACGTGGCTGGGTCTTTCAGCATGACAATGATCCCAAACACACCGTCTGGGCAACGAAGGAGTGGCTTCGTAAGAAGCATTTCAAGGTCCTGGAGTGGCCAAGTCAGTCTCCAGATCTCAACCCCATAGAACATCTTTGGAGGGAGTTGAAAGTCTGTGTTGCCCAGCAACAGCCCCAAAACATCACTGCTCTAGAGGAGATCTGCATGGTAGAATGGGCCAAAATACCAGCAACAGTGTGTGAAAACCTTGTGAAGACTTACAGAAAACCAGTCATAAGTCACAAGGAGTAAAAAGGCTATTTATGTATTTTAATACATAGTGTATCTTCTATACTCTCCTTAATGTCAATTTGTCTTGTCCATTGCTGTTCTGGTTAGTGTTTATTGGCTTATTTCACTGTAGAGCCTCTAGTCCTGCTCACTATACCTTATCCAACTTATTAGTTCCACCACCCACACACGCAATGACATCTCCTGGTTTCAATGATGTTTCTAGAGACAATATCTCTCTCTTCATCACTCAATACCTAGGTTTACCTCCACTGTATTCACATCCTACCATACCTTTGTCTGTACATTATACCTTGATGCTATTTTATCGCCCCCAGAAACCTCCTTTTACTCTCTGTTCCAGACGTTCTAGACGACCAATTCTTATTGCTTTTAGCCGTACCCTTTATTCTTCTCCTCCTATGTTCCTCTGGCGATGTAGAGGTGAATCCAGGCCCTGCAGTGCCTAGCTCCACTCCTATTCCCCAGGCGCTCTCTTTTGATGACTTCTGTAACCGTAAATAGCCTTGGTTTCATGCATGTTAACATTAGAAGCCTCCTCCCTAAGTTTGTTCTTTTCACTGCTTTAGCACACTCTGCCAACCCGGATGTTCTAGCTGTGTCTGAATCCTGGCTTAGGAAGACCACCAAAAATTCAAAAATTTTAATTCCAAACTACAACATTTTCAGACAAGATAGAACTGCCAAAGGGGGCGGTTTGCAATCTACTGCAAAGATAGCCTGCAGAGTTCTGTCCTACTATCCAGGTCTGTACCCAAACAATTTGAACTTCTACTTTTAAAAATCCACCTCTCTAAAAACAAGTCTCTCACCGTTGCCGCCTGCTATAGACCACCCTCTGCCCCCAGCTGTGCTCTGGACACCATATGTGAACTGATTGCCCCCATCTATCTTCAGAGCTCGTGCTGCTAGGCGACCTAAACTGGAACATGCTTAACACCCCAGCCATCCTACAATCTAAACTTGATGCCCTCAATCTCACACAAATTATCAATGAACCTACCAGGTACCCCCAAAGCCTTAAACACGGGCACCCTCATAGATATCATCCTAACCAACTTCCCTCTAAATACACCTCTGCTGTCTTCAACCAAGATCTCAGCGATCACTGCCTCATTGCCTGCATCCGTAATGGGTCAGCGGTCAAACGACCTCCACTCATCACTGTAAAACGCTCCCTGAAACACTTCAGCGAGCAGGCCTTTCTAATCGACCTGGCCGGGGTGTCCTGGAAGGATATTGATCTCACCCCGTCAGTAGAAGATGCCTGGATATTTTTTTAAAATGCCTTCCTAACAATCTTAAATAAACATGCCCCATTCAAGAAAATTAGAACCAGGAACAGATATAGCCCTTGGTTCTCCCCAGACCTGACTGCCCTTAACCAACACAAAAACATCCTATGGCGTTCTGCATTAGCATCGAACAGCCCCCGTGATATGCAGCTGTTCAGGGAAGCTAGAAACCGTTACACACAGGCAGTTAGAAAAGGCTAGCTTTTTCAAGCAGAAATTTGCTTCCTGCAACACTGACTCTAAAAAGTTCTGGGACACAGTAAAGTCCATGGAGAATAAGAACACCTCCTCCCAGCTGCCCACTGCACTGAAGATAGGAAACACTGTCACCACTGATAAATCCACCATAATTGAGAATTTCAATAAGCATTTTTCTACGGCTGGCCATGCTTTCCACCTGGCAACTCCTACCCCGGTCAACAGCACTGCACCCCCAACAGCAACTCGCCCAAGCCTTCCCCATTTCTCCTTCTCCCAAATCCATTCAGCTGAAGTTCTGAAAGAGCTGAAAAATCTGGACCCCTACAAATCAGCCGGGCTAGACAATCTGGACCCTTTCTTTCTAAAATTATCTGCCGAAATTGTTGCCACCCCTATTACTAGCCTGTTCAACCTCTCTTTCGTGTCATCTGAGATTCCCAAAGATTGGAAAGCAGCTGCGGTCATCCCCCTCTTCAAAGGGGGGACACTCTTGACCCAAACTGCTACAGACCTATATCTATCCTACCATGCCTTTCTAAGGTCTTCGAAAGCCAAGTCAACAAACAGATTACCGACCATTTCGAATCTCACCATACCTTCTCTGCTATGCAATCTGGTTTCAGAGCTGGTCATGGGTGCACCTCAGCCACGCTCAAGGTCCTAAACGATATCTTAACCGCCATCGATAAGAAACATTACTGTGCAGCCGTATTCATTGATCTGGCCAAGGCTTTCGACTCTGTCAACCACCGCATCCTCATCGGCAGACTCGACAGCCTTGGTTTCTCAAATGATTGCCTCGCCTGGTTCACCAACTACTTCTCTGATAGAGTTCAGTGTGTCAAATCGGAGGGTCTGCTGTCCGGACCTCTGGCAGTCTCTATGGGGGTGCCACAGGGTTCAATTCTTGGACCGACTCTCTTCTCTGTATACATCAATGAGGTCGCTCTTGCTGCTGGTGAGTCTCTGATCCACCTCTACGCAGACGACACCATTCTGTATACTTCCGGCCCTTCTTTGGACACTGTGTTAACAACCCTCCAGGCAAGCTTCAATGCCATACAACTCTCCTTCCGTGGCCTCCAATTGCTCTTAAATACAAGTAAAACTAAATGCATGCTCTTCAACCGATCGCTACCTGCACCTACCCGCCTGTCCATCATCACTACTCTGGACGGCTCTGACTTAGAATACGTGGACAACTACAAATACTTAGGTGTCTGGTTAGACTGTAAACTCTCCTTCCAGACCCATATCAAACATCTCCAATCCAAAGTTAAATCTAGAATTGGCTTCCTATTTCGCAACAAAGCATCCTTCACTCATGCTGCCAAACATACCCTTGTAATATTGACCATCCTACCAATCCTCGACTTTGGCGATGTAATTTACAAAATAGCCTCCAATACCCTACTCAACAAATTGGATGCAGTCTATCACAGTGCTATCCGTTTTGTCACCAAAGCCCCATATACTACCCACCATTGCCCGACCTGTACGCTCTCGTTGGCTGGCCCTCGCTTCATACTCGTCCGCCAAACCCACTGGCTCCATGTCATCTACAAGACCCTGCTAGGTAAAGTCCCCCTTATCTCAGCTCGCTGGTCACCATAGCATCTCCCACCTGTAGCACACGCTCCAGCAGGTATATCTCTCTAGTCACCCCCAAAACCAATTCTTTCTTTGGCCGCCTCTCCTTCCAGTTCTCTGCTGCCAATGACTGGAACGAACTACAAAAATCTCTTAAATTGGAAACACTTATCTCCCTCACTAGCTTTAAGCACCAACTGTCAGAGCATCTTACAGATTACTGCACCTGTACATAGCCCACCTATAATTTAGCCCAACAACTACCTCTTTCCAAACTGTATTTAATTTATTTATTTATTTTGCTCCTTTGCACCCCATTATTTTTATTTCTACTTTGCACATTCTTCCATTGCAAAACTACCATTCCAGTGTTTTACTTGCTATATTGTATTTACTTTGCCACCATGGCCTTTTTTGCCTTTACCTCCCTTCTCACCTCATTTGCTCACATTGTATATAAACTTTTTTTTTTTTCTTCTTTTTTTTTTAGACTTTATTTTTTATTACTGTATTATTGACTGTATGTTTGTTTTACTCCATGTGTAACTCTGTGTCGTTGTATGTGTCGAACTGCTTTGCTTTATCTTGGCCAGGTCGCAATTGTAAATGAGAACTTGTTCTCAACTTGCTTACCTGGTTAAATAAAGGTGAAAAAAAAAATACTGCAGATTGTTGCTTCCATCAATGTAATTGTCTGCATCATTTCCAATCCCCCATATATTTTTATGTAAATATATATACAGTGGGGA
>NC_088401.1:3884519-3924519 GCF_034236695.1 Oncorhynchus nerka | reverse complement strand
TTCTGTGATATTCCTCAGTCACATACTGATCAATAATACGCTGTTCTCTGGGATTCATTTTGTTCATGTGGTTAATTCTGTGATATTCCTCAGTCACATACTGATCAATAATACGCTGTTCTTTGGGATTCATTTTGTTCATGTGGTTAATTCTGTGATATTCCTCAGTCACATACTGATCAATAATACGCTGTTCTTTGGGATTCATTTTGTATTATCCTCATTTCTAACTGTTTTGTTGAAGTATTAAAACGGAATTTGTTTTTGTTTTTTGTTTGTTTTTTTAAATAGAAAAAAAAGCATTTATTTTAAGATGGTCGATTGGAACGTTTTTAAATTCTAAATAGCTAGATTTTATATGACATTAAATGTAATACAATACATCGAAAAACTCATTTTAATGTTATGAAAATTAAATATTGAAAATAAATAGCACCACATTCTGTTGAATTTAATAAAAATTGGTTGTTTTTATTTATTTATTCATTTTAACTTTATTTAACCAGGCAAGTCAGTTAAAATAACAAATTCTTATTTTCTATGACAACCTAGGAACAGTGGGTTAACAGCCTGTTCAGGGGCAGAACGACAGACTTTTACCTTCTTGCAACCTGCCGCCTCTACACTCTAACCACAAGGCTACCTGCCTCCTCTACACTCTAACCACTAGGCTACCTGCCTCCTCTACACTCTAACCACTAGGCTACCTGCCTCCTCTACACTCTAACCACTAGGCTACCTGCCGCCTCTACACTCTAACCACTAGGCTACCTGCCTCCTCTACACTCTAACCACTAGGCTACCGGCCACCTCTACACTCTAACCACTAGTCTACCTGCCTCCTCTACACTCTAACCACTAGGCTACCTGCCTCCTCTACACTCTAACCACTAGGCTACCTGCCTCCTCTACACTCTAACCACTAGGCTACCTGCCTCCTCTACACTCTAACCACTAGGCTACCTGCCTCCTCTACACTCTAACCACTAGGCTACCTGCCTCCTCTACACTCTAACCACTAGTCTACCTGCCTCCTCTACACTCTAACCACTAGGCTACCTGCCTCCTCTACACTCTAACCACTAGGCTACCTGCCTCCTCTACACTCGAACCACTAGTCTACCTGCCTCCTCTACACTCTAACCACTAGGCTACCTGCCTCCTCTACACTCTAACCACTAGGCTACCGGCCTCCTCTACACTCTAACCACTAGGCTACCTGCCTCCTCTACACTCTAACCACTAGGCTACCTGCCTCCTCTACACTCTAACCACTAGGCTACCTGCCTCCTCTACACTCTAACCACTAGGCTACCTGCCTCCTCTACACTCTAACCACTAGGCTACCTGCCTCCTCTACACTCTAACCACTAGTCTACCTGCCTCCTCTACACTCTAACCACTAGGCTACCTGCACACTCTAACAATATGAATGACCCTGGAAGGTACCTAGCCTGGCTATCAATGTGAATGACCCTGGAAGGTACCTAGCCTGGCTAACAATATGAATGACCCTGGAAGGTACCTAGCCTCTTGGAGCCAGTGGGCAGATTACTTCAGTCATCGTCCTATTCCACTTCACATCACCGGTAAAACAGACCAGTTAAAGCAGTGATTCGGCTGACTAGCAAATTGCAATTGCTCTTAATAAAGACTCCGTCCATAAGTGAAACCAGAACACCCGTGTTTGTGTAGAGCTGTTGAGAGGAAGACGGCTCGTAATAATGTCTGAAATGGAGTGAACGGAACTTATCAACCACTTTGACACCATGTGTCTGACGCGTTCGACACCATTCCATATAATTCCATTCCAGTCATCGCTATGAGCCCGTCTTCCCTCAATCAGTGAGCCACTGGCAGCCAGTGTTGTGTCGTAATCGTCTGGAAGTACGAGCGATACGTCTCTGTTTAATGTACTACAAGACAACAGCGGTTAACGAACGTAAACGGTGTTAATAAAGCCTGTCCAGGCCTGGCTAGATTATCTTTGAGTATTTCTTAGTGTTGTCACGTTATTAAGAAGGAACCAGCAAGTAAGCGTTTAGTTTAGTTGAACGATGTATAGCATGTGTCGTGTAACTAAGTTTAGTTTAGTTTAGTTGAACGATGTATAGCATGTGTCGTGTAACTAAGTTTAGTTTAGAGTAGTTGTGTCGTGTACCTACGACTAATACAACTTGAAACTTGTAAGAGAATACGCCAGAACTATGGCTATTCAGAGAGATGTAGTAAGGCCCTGTGTATATGTGTAGTAAGGCTCTAGCCCTGTGTATATGTGTAGTAAGGCTCTAGCCCTGTGTATATGTGTAGTAAGGCTCTAGCCCTGTGTATATGTGTAGTAAGGCTCTAGCCCTGTGTATATGTGTAGTAAGGCTCTAGCCCTGTGTATATGTGTAGTAAGGCTCTAGCCCTGTGTATATGTGTAGTAAGGCTCTAGCCCTGTGTATATGTGTAGTAAGGCTCTAGCCCTGTGTATATGTGTAGTAAGGCTCTAGATTCAGAGAGAAGCCATTAGTACAATGGTCTTCTGTGCTGCGTTCTACTGGTCTCTCTCCCTCACTGTAGAGTCCTCTCCTCACAGTTGGAGAGACAGGGGTCAGTGACTGGTCGATCCCAGATGGGCTCTTTACAGCAGCACTTCTTCTAAACACACACACACACACACACACCACACACACACACACACACACACACACACACACACACACACACACACACACACACAGAGACACACACACACACACACACACACACACACACACACACACACACACACACACACACACACACACACACACACACACACACACACACACACACACACACACAGAGACACACAGAGACACACACACACACACTGGAGATATTAATGTATTTTTCCACTCTGGGTTAAGATGGTGTTGTAGCTGCTTTGTCCCTCAGACAGACTTCACAGAGCTGTCTTTGTCCCTCAGGCAGACTTCACAGAGCTGTCTTTGTCCCTCAGACAGACTTCACAGAGCTGTCTTTGTCCCTCAGACAGGCTTCACAGAGCTGTCTTTGTCCCTCAGACAGACTTCACAGAGCTGTCTTTGTCCCTCAGGCAGACTTCACAGAGCTGTCTTTGTCCCTCAGGCAGACTTCACAGAGCTGTCTTTGTCCCTCAGGCAGACTTCGCAGAGCTGTCTTTGTCCCTCAGACAGACTTCACAGAGCTGTCTTTATGGGGTTATAAACACTGATTATGTTGACGATGATGAAGAAGACGATGAGGAAGAGGAGGAGGGGACGGAGGATGAGGAGGAGGGGGGTTAGCTAGCACCTTTTCTTTACCAAAAAAATCGACAAACGCCCAATATCCTCCAGTCCATCCAGGCTGTTGTCTAACTTTGCGACGCAGAACATTAGTGGCTTATCCAGTAATGACTTATCCAGTAATGACTTATCCAGTAATGACTTATCCAGTAATGACTTATCCAGTAATGACTTATCCAGTAATGACTTATCCAGTAATGACTTATTGACTTATCCAGTAATGACTTATCCAGTAATGACTTATCCAGTAGTGACTTATCCAGTAATGACTTATCCAGTAGTGACTTATCCAGTAGTGACTTATCCAGTAGTGACTTATCCAGTAATGACTTATCCAGTAGTGACTTATCCAGTAATGACTTATCCAGTAATGACTTATCCAGTAATGACTTATCCAGTAGTGACTTATCCAGTAGTGACTTATCCAGTAGACAATCTTCAACCTCTCTGGGCGTCACACCTGGCCAAAAGCCAGGGAAAATGCAGAGCGCCAAATTCAAATACATTTCTTTAAAAATCTTAACTTTCATGAAATCACACATGTAAGATAGCAAATTAAAGCTAACGTGTTGTGAATCCATCCAGACAACATGTCAGATTTCAAAAATACTTTTCAGCGAAAGCAAACAATGCTATTATCTGAGGATAGCACCTCGTAAACAAAGAGAGAAAATATATTTCAATCCTACAGGCGCAGAATTAAAAATATAAATCATCCCTTACCTTTCACGAGCTTCTTCTGTTGGCCCTCCAATATATCCCATAAACATCACAAATGGTCCTTTTGTTCGATTAATTCCGTCGATATATATCCAAAATGTCAATTTATTTGGCCCGTTTGATCCAGAAAAACACTGGTTCCAACTTGTGCAGCGTGACTACAAAATATCTCATAAGTTACCTGTAAACTTTGCCAAAACATTTCAAACGACTTTTGTTATACAACTTTAGGTATTTGTAAACGTATATAATCGATCACATTGAAGATGGGATGATCTGTGTTCAATACAGGAGCAAAACAAACTGACGCTACCTTTCTAGTCACTCGCCTCTATCTAACAGTACACATCAAGTGACCCTCGTTCAAGATGGCCGTACTTCTTCATTACACAAAGGAAAAACCTCAACCAATATCTGAAGACTGTTGACATCCAGTGGAAACGATAGGAACTGCAGGAAGGTCCCTTAGAAATCTGGATTCCTAATGAAAAACAATTGAAAAGAGAGTGACCCCCCCCAAAAAAAAAAATCGGAATGTTTTTTCCTCTGGGTTTCGTCTGCTAAATAAGTTCTGTTATACTCACAGACATGATTCAAACGGCTTTAGAAACTTAAGAGTGTTTTCTATTCAAATCCACTAATAATATGCATAACTTATCTTCTGGTGATGAGTAGCAGGCAGTTGAATTTGGGCATGCATTTAATCTGGGCATGCATTTCAAATACTGCCCCGTCACCAATAAGTTTTAATACTTTTAATTTAATACTTTAATACTTTTAATTAGTTTCCGTCAGACTGTAATGCTGTGATATTGATCTATAAACTGCTACCAATCAATCACTGTGATCTGGATCCCGACTAATCAGGGAGCAGTTCATCATGAATGTCACTGAGGAAGCTGAACACTACAAAGAGGAAGCTGAACACAACAGAGAGGAAGTTGAACACTACAGAGAGGAAGTTGAACACTACAGAGAGGAAGGTGAACACAACAGAGGAAGTTGAACACTACAGAGAGGAAGTTGAACACTACAGAGAGGAAGTTGAACACTACAGAGAGGAAGGTGAACACAGCAGAGGAAGTTGAACACAACAGAGAGGAAGCTGAACACAACAGAGAGGAAGTTGAACACTACAGAGAGGAAGCTGAACACTACAGAGAGGAATTTGAACACTACAGAGAGGAAGGTGAACACAACAGAGAGGAAGCTGAACACTACAGAGAGGAAGCTGAACACAACAGAGAGGAAGCTGAACACTTCAGAGAGGAAGTTGAACACTACAGAGAGGAAGTTGAACACTACAGAGAGGAAGTTGAACACTACAGAGAGGAAGCTGAACACTACAGAGAGGAAGCTGAACACTACAGAGAGGAAGCTGAACACTACAGAGAGGAAGTTGAACACTACAGAGAGGAAGTTGAACACTACAGAGAGGAAGCTGAACACTACAGAGAGGAAGTTGAACACTACAGAGAGGAAGTTGAACACTACAGAGAGGAAGTTGAACACTACAGAGAGGAAGTTGAACACTACAGAGAGGAAGTTGAACACTACAGAGAGGAAGTTGAACACTACAGAGAGGAAGTTGAACACAACAGAGAGGAAGTTGAACACTACAGAGAGGAAGCTGAACACTACAGAGAGGAAGTTGAACACTACAGAGAGGAAGTTGAACACTACAGAGAGGAAGTTGAACACTACAGAGAGGAATTATAAAACTACAGAGAGGAAGCTGAACACAACAGAGAGGAAGCTGCACACTACAGAGTCCTGGTCAAATCTAGTATGGCTATACAATTATATTATTATATTATACAACTATACAAGTACTGGGTACATTTGGGACAAACTATTAATCCTGTTCACTTGGCTGCTCCGTAGACCGAGCCCCAGTCTGCTGGAAAGGGGCTTTATCGGCATGGGAAACATATGTTAACATTGTGAAATAGATAATAAACAAAAGTGAAATCAACAATAAAAATGAATATTAAACATTCCACAGTTCCAAAAGAATAAAGACATTTCAAATGTCATATTATGTTATAACGATGTGCAAATGGTTAAAGTACAAAAGGGAAAACAAATGTAGAGCAACAATGTACAAAAATGCGAAAGGGAAAATAAATAAACATAAATATGGGTTGTATTTAACATGGTGTTCTTCACTGGTTGCCCTTTTCTTGTGGCAACAGGTCACAAATCTTGCTGCTGTGACGTCACACTGTGGTATTTCACCCAGTAGATATGGGAGTCTGTTTTCTAATTCTTTATGGATCTGAGTAATCTGAGGGAAATATGTGTCTCTAATTTGTTGTTGTCTAAACATTTTTTTCCAAACTACATTCCTTCCCTCTATAGCATTTCTTAATTTTACTCAGTTCCTTTGGCTTTGATGCCTCATGATTGAGCATAGCTCTGTCACGTTGTTCGTTAGCTGTGATCCACATCTTTTTATTTCTAGGTGAAACTCACAGCAAATTTTTTTTTTTAAATCACAGCAAATATATATATTTTTTTTATCTCAAAACGAGTCATAGTCAAGATCCCACAAAGCACAAAGGGGAAATGGCTGCCTAAATATGATCCCCAATCAGAGACAACGACAAACAGCTCTGATTGGGAACTGTACCTGGCCAACATAAAACCATAATCACCTAGATGACCCACCCTAGTCACACCCCGACATAACCAACATAGAGAATAAAAAGCTCTCTATGGTCAGGGCGTGACAATTGCTCTGTTCAAGTAGAGTGGGATTTTGCTGTGATCTGATAGGTGTGTCAGTGGGCTGACTGTGAACGCTCTGAGAGATTCTGGTTTGAGGTCAGTGATATAGTAGTCTACAGTACTACTAACAATGGACATGCTATAGGTGTACCTACCATAGGAGTCCCCTCGAAGCCTACCATTGACTATGTACATACCCAGCGTGCGACAGAGCTGCAGGAGTTGTGACCCGTTTTTGTTGGTTATGTTGTCATAGTTGTGCCTAGGGGGGCATATGGGGGAGGGAATGTTGTCACCTCCAGGTAGGTGTTTGTCCCCCTGTGTGCTGAGAGTGTCAGGTTCTTGTCCGGTTCTGGAATTTAGGTCACCACAGACCAGTACATGTCCCTGGGCCTGGAAATGATTGATTTCCCCCTCCAGGATGGAGAAGCTGTCTTCATTAAAGTATGGGGATTCTAGTGGGGGGATATAGGTAGCACACAGGGAGACATTGTTCTCTGTTAAAGATCATTTCCATTAGACTTTCTAGCCAAATGTAAAATGTTCCTGGTTTGATTCATTTAATTAAGAGAGTGTTAGGTCTGCTATACACCAAACTAGCATACCCCCTGAGTGCCTTCCCTGTTTCACACCTGGTAGTTTGGTGGATGGGACTACCAGCTCTCTGTAACCTAGAGGACAACCAGTGGGTCCATCTCCTCTATACCACCCACCTGGTAGTTTGGTGGATGGGACGACCAGCTCTCTGTAACCTAGAGGACAACCAGTGGGTCCATCTCCTCTATACCACCCACCTGGTAGTTTGGTGGATGGGACTACCAGCTCTCTGTAACCTAGAGGGCAACCAGTGGGTCCATCTCCTCTATACCCTGTTTCACACCTGGTAGTTTGGTGGATGGGACTGCCAGCTCTCTGTAACCTAGAGGACAACCAGTGGGTCCGTCTCCTCTATACCACCCACCTGGTTGTGCTGGATGGGACTGCCAGCTCTCTGTAACCTAGAGGACAACCAGTGGGTCCATCTCCTCTATTCCACCCACCTGGTAGTGTGTTGGATGGGACTGCCAGCTCTCTGTAACCTAGAGGACAACCAGTGGGTCCATCTCCTCTATACCACCCACCTGGTAATGTGGTGGATGGGACTGCCAGCTCTCTGTAACCTAGAGGGTAACCAGTGGGTCCGTCTCCTTTATACCACCCACCTGGTAGTGGTGGATGGGACTACCAGCTCTCTGTAACCTAGAGGACAACCAGTGGGTCCGTCTCCTCTATACCACCCACCTGGTAGTGGTGGATGGGACTACCAGCTCTCTGTAACCTAGAGGACAACCAGTGGGTCCGTCTCCTCTATACCACCCACCTGGTAGTGGTGGATGGGACTACCAGCTCTCTGTAACCTAGAGGACAACCAGTGGGTCTGTCTCCTCTATACCACCCACCTGGTAGTGGTGGATGGGACTGCCAGCTCTCTGTAACCTAGAGGACAACCAGTGGGTCCGTCTCCTCTATACCACCCACCTGGTAGTGGTGGATGGGACTGCCAGCTCTCTGTAACCTAGAGGACAACCAGTGGGTCTGTCTCTTCTATACCACCCACCTGGTAGTGGTGGATGGGACTGCCAGCTCTCTGTAACCCAGAGGACAACCAGTGGGTCCATCTCCTTTATTCCACCCACCTGGTAGTGTGGTGGATGGGACTACCAGCTCTCTGTAACCTAGAGGACAACCAGTGGGTCTGTCTCCTCTATACCACCCACATGGTAGTGGTGGATGGGACTACCAGCTCTCTGTAACCTAGAGGACAACCAATGGGTCTGTCTCCTCTATACCACCCACCTGGCAGTGGTGGATGGGACTACCAGCTCTCTGTAACCTAGAGGGTAACCAGTGGGTCTGTCTCCTCTATACCACCCACCTGGTAGTGGTGGAAGGGACTACCAGCTCTCTGTAACCTAGAGGACAACCAGTGGGTCTGTCTCCTCTATACCACCCACCTGGTAGTGGTGGATGGGACTACCAGCTCTCTGTAACCTAGAGGACAACCAATGGGTCTGTCTCCTCTATACCACCCACCTGGCAGTGGTGGATGGGACTACCAGCTCTCTGTAACCTAGAGGGTAACCAGTGGGTCTGTCTCCTCTATACCACCCACCTGGTAGTGGTGGAAGGGACTACCAGCTCTCTGTAACCTAGAGGACAACCAGTGGGTCCGTCTCCTCTATACTAGGTTTCTTTTAGGATGACAATGTCTGTATTTCCGATTTCCTTGACAAAGTCCAGGTTCCTGCTCTTTAGTCCAAAGGCAGATGACCTCAGGCCTTGGATATCCCAGGATGAGATAGTGAAGGCTTTGTGTTCCATAAAGTGTCCAATGTTGTTGGTTTGGCATGAGACCAGTAAGTGTGAGCAGAGCCTGCTGAGCATCTGGTACATGCCCTTTCCTTGGGCTAGTGTAAGAGTGGGGGTTGGGCCTGTATGCCCGCTCACGGCCTGGGCTTATGTGTGACTTCCATGTTGAGGCTCTCTTTGCGGGGTTGGGGGGCATGGGGTGGGCAAGAGGGGCATAGGTCTGATCTGAGGTGGTCTAAATGTCTCTATCTCTCTCTCTCTCTCTCTCTCTCTCCGTCTCTCTCTCTCTCTGTGTCACCCTCATCACTGCAACCTGATCTTGTATCCTTCTCTAATAACACTGACATAGAGGACAACTACTGGGTTCAGATTAGAGTCATATGCTTCCTCCTGGGTGGTGATCTGAAAAAATGGGTCACAGATCCGATCAAGCAGTAATGTTAAAAAAACATAACTTGTTACTCATGATCATGACAGTGTTCACGGCTACTGACAGACTGTTTCAACATGATGGAAGAGAAGCCCCGTTTACAACTGGTTCGAACATGATATCAGGGTCTGATGGTCCCTGTACCTTTATATCAGGGTCTGATAGTCCCCTGTGCCTTGGTATCAGGGTCTGATGGTCCACTGTGCCTTTATATCAGGGTGTGATGGTCCCCTGTACCTTTATATCAGGGTATAATGATGTCTGATGGCCCTTGTACCTTTATATCAGGGTATAATGAGGTCTGATGGTCCCCTGTACCTTTATATCAGGGTATAATGAGGTCTGATGGTCCCTGTACCTTTATATCAGGGTCTGATGGTCCCTGTACCTTTATATCAGGGTCTGATGGTCCCTGTACCTTTATATCAGGGTATAATGAGGTCTGATGGTCCCCTGTACCTTTATATCAGGGTCTGATGGTCCCTGTACCTTTATATCAGGGTCTGATGGTCCCTGTACCTTTATATCAGGGTCTGATGGTCCCTGTACCTTTATATCAGGTCTGATGGTCCCCTGTACCTTTATATCAGGGTCTGATGGTCCCCTGTACCTTTATATCAGGGTCTGATGGTCCCCTGTACCTTTATATCAGGGTCTGATGGTCCCTGTACCTTTATATCAGGGTCTGATGGTCCCTGTACCTTTATATCAGGGTCTGATGGTCCCTGTACCTTTATATCAGGGTCTGATGGTCCCTGTACCTTTATATCAGGGTCTGATGGTCCCTGTACCTTTATATCAGGGTATAATGAGGTCTGATGGTCCCTGTACCTTTATATCAGGGTCTGATGGTCCCTGTACCTTTATATCAGGGTATAATGAGGTCTGATGGTCCCCTGTACCTTTATATCAGGGTCTGATGGTCCCCTGTACCTTTATATCAGGGTCTGATGGTCCCTGTACCTTTATATCAGGGTCTGATGGTCCCTGTACCTTTATATCAGGGTATAATGAGGTCTGATGTATAATGAGGTCTGATCTGATGTCCCTGTACCTTTATATCAGGGTCTGATGGTCCCTGTACCTTTATATCAGGGTCTGATGGTCCCTGTACCAGGGTTATATCAGGGTCTGATGGTCCCTGTACCTTTATATCAGATGGTCCCCTGTACCTTTATATCAGGGTCTGGTGGTCCCCTGTACCTTTATATCAGGGTCTGATGGTCCCTGTACCTTTATATCAGGGTCTGATGGTCCCTGTACCTTTATATCAGGGTATAATGAGGTCTGATGGTCCCTGTACCTTTATATCAGGGTCTGATGGTCCCTGTACCTTTATATCAGGGTCTGATGGTCCCTGTACCTTTATATCAGGGTATAATGAGGTCTGATGGTCCCTGTACCTTTATATCAGGGTCTGATGGTCCCTGTACCTTTATATCAGGGTCTGATGGTCCCTGTACCTTTATATCAGGGTCTGATGGTCCCTGTACCTTTATATCAGGGTCTGATGGTCCCTGTACCTTTATATCAGGGTCTGATGGTCCTTTATATCAGGGTCTGATGGTCCCTGTACCTTTATATCAGGGTCAGGTCCCTGTACCTTTATATCAGGTCTGATGGTCCCTGTACCTTTATATCAGGGTCTGATGGTCCCTGTACCTTTATATCAGGGTCTGATGGTCCCTGTACCTTTATATCAGGGTCTGATGGTCCCTGTACCTTTATATATCAGGGTCTGATGGTCCCTGTACCCTATCAGGGTACCTTTATATCAGGGTCTGATGGTCCCTGTACCTTTATATCAGGGTCTGATGGGGTCCCCCTGTACCTTTATATCAGGGTCTGATGGTCCCTGTACCTTTATATCAGGGTCTGATGGTCCCTGTACCTGGGTCTGATGGTCCCTGTACCTTTATATCAGGGTCTGATGGTCCCTGTACCTTTATATCAGGGTCTGATGGTCCCTGTACCTTTATATCAGGGTATAATGAGGTCTGATGGTCCCTGTACCTTTATATCAGGGTCTGATGGTCCCTGTACCTTTATATCAGGGTCTGATGGTCCCTGTACCTTTATATCAGGTCCCTGTACCTTTATATCAGGGTCTGATGGTCCCTGTACCTTTATATCAGGGTCTGATGGTCCCCTGTACCTTTATATCAGGGTCTGATGGTCCCTGTACCTTTATATCAGGGTCTGATGGTCCCTGTACCTTTATATCAGGGTCTGATGGTCCCCTGTACCTTTATATCAGGGTCTGATGGTCCCCTGTACCTTTATATCAGGGTCTGATGGTCCCTGTACCTTTATATCAGGGTCTGATGGTCCCTGTACCTTTATATCAGGGTCTGATGGTCCCCTGTACCTTTATATCAGGGTCTGATGGTCCCCTGTACCTTTATATCAGGGTCTGATGGTCCCTGTACCTTTATATCAGGGTATAATGAGGTCTGATGGTCCCCTGTACCTTTATATCAGGGTCTGATGGTCCCCTGTACCTTTATATCAGGGTCTGATGGTCCCCTGTACCTTTATATCAGGGTCTGATAATATCAGGTCTGATGGTCCCTGTACCTTTATATCAGGGTCTGATGGTCCCTGTATATATCAGGGTCTGATGGTCCCTGTACCTTTATATCAGGGTCTGATGGTCCCTGTACCTTTATATCAGGGTCTGATGGTCCCTGTACCTTTATATCAGGGTCTGATGGTCCCTGTACCTTTATATCAGGGTCTGATGGTCCCTGTACCTTTATATCAGGGTCTGATGGTCCCTGTACCTTTATATCAGGGTATAATGAGGTCTGATGGTCCCCTGTACCTTTATATCAGGGTATAATGAGGTCTGATGGTCCCCTGTACCTTTATATCAGGGTATAATGAGGTCTGATGGTCCCCTGTACCTTTATATCAGGGTATGATGGTCTGATGGTCCCCTGTACCTTTATATCAGGGTATAATGAGGTCTGATGGTCCCTGTACCTTTATATCAGGGTCTGATGGTCCCTGTACCTTTATATCAGGGTCTGATGGTCCCTGTACCTTTATATCAGGGTCTGATGGTCCCTGTACCTTTATATCAGGGTCTGATGGTCCCTGTACCTTTATATCAGGGTCTGATGGTCCCCTAGTACCTATATATCAGGGTATAATGAGGCCTGATGGTCCCTGTACCTTTATATCAGGGTCTGATGGTCCCTTTACCTTTATATCAGGGTCTGATCTGATGGTCCCTGTACCTTTATATCAGGGTCTGATGGTCCCTGTACCTTTATATCAGGGTCTGATGGTCCCTGTACCTTTATATCAGGGTCTGATGGTCCCTGTACCTTTATATCAGGGTATAATGAGGTCTGATGGTCCCCTGTACCTTTATATCAGGGTCTGATGGTCCCCTGTACCTTTATATCAGGGTATAATGAGGTCTGATGGTCCCTGTACCTTTATATCAGGGTCTGATGGTCCCTGTACCTTTATATCAGGGTCTGATGGTCCCTGTACCTTTATATCAGGGTCTGATGGTCCCTGTACCTTTATATCAGGGTCTGATGGTCCCTGTATTTATATCAGGTCTGATGGTCCCTGTACCTTTATATCAGGGTCTGATGGTCCCTGTACCTTTATATCAGGGTCTGATGGTCCCCTGTACCTTTATATCAGGGTCTGATGGTCCCTGTACCTTTATATCAGGGTCTGATGGTCCCCTGTACCTTTATATCAGGGTCTGATGGTCCCTGTACCTTTATAATGAGGTCTGATGGTCCCTGTACCTTTATATCAGGGTCTGATGGTCCCTGTACCTTTATATCAGGGTATAATGAGGTCTGATGGTCCCTGTACCTTTATATCAGGGTCTGATGGTCCCTGTACCTTTATATCAGGGTCTGATGGTCCCCTGTACCTTTATATCAGGGTCTGATGGTCCCTGTACCTTTATATCAGGTCTGATGGTCCCTGTACCTTTATATCAGGGTCTATTGTCCCTGTACCTTTATATCAGGGTCTGATGGTCCCTGTACCTTTATATCAGGGTCTGATGGTCCCTGTACCTTTATATCAGGGTCTGATGGTCCCTGTACCTTTATATCAGGGTCTGATGGTCCCTGTACCTTTATATCAGGGTCTGATGGTCCCCTGTACCTTTATATCAGGGTCTGATGGTCCCTGTACCTTTATATCAGGGTCTGATGGTCCCTGTACCTTTATATCAGGGTCTGATGGTCCCTGTACCTTTATATCAGGGTCTGATGGTCCCTGTACCTTTATATCAGGGTCTGATGGTCCCTGTACCTTTATATCAGGGTCTGATGGTCCCTGTACCTTTATATCAGGGTCTGATGGTCCCTGTACCTTTATATCAGGGTATAATGAGGTCTGATGGTCCCTGTACCTTTATATCAGGGTATAATGAGGTCTGATGGTCCCCTGTACCTTTATATCAGGGTCTGATGGTCCCTGTACCTTTATATCAGGGTCTGATGGTCCCTGTACCTTTATATCAGGGTCTGATGGTCCCTGTACCTTTATATCAGGGTCTGATGGTCCCTGTACCTTTATATCAGGGTCTGATGGTCCCTGTACCTTTATATCAGGGTCTGATGGTCCCTGTACCTTTATATCAGGGTATAATGAGGTCTGATGGTCCCTGTACCTTTATATCAGGGTCTGATGGTCCCTGTACCTTTATATCAGGGTCCCTGTACCTTTATATCCTGATGGTCCCTGTACCTTTATATCAGGGTCTGATGGTCCCTGTACCTTTATATCAGGGTCTGATGGTCCCTGTACCTTTATATCAGGGTCTGATGGTCCCTGTACCTTTATATCAGGGTCTGATGGTCCCTGTACCTTTATATCAGGGTCTGATGGTCCCTGTACCTTTATATCAGGGTGATGGTCCCTGTACCTTTATATCAGGGTATAATGAGGTCTGATGGTCCCTGTACCTTTATATCAGGGTCTGATGGTCCCTGTACCTTTATATCTGATGATGGTCCCTGTACCTTTATATCAGGGTCTGATGGTCCCCTGTACCTTTATATCAGGGTCTGATGGTCCCTGGTCCCCTGTACCTTTATATCAGGGTCTGATGGTCCCTGTACCTTTATATCAGGGAGGTCTGATGGTCCCTGTACCTTTATATCAGGGTATAATGAGGTCTGATGGTCCCCTGTACCTTTATATCAGGGTCTGATGGTCCCTTTTATATCAGGAGGTCTGATGGTCCCTGTACCTTTATATCAGGGTCTGATGGTCCCTGTACCTTTATATCAGGGTCTGATGGTCCCTGTACCTTTATATCAGGGTCTGATGGTCCCTGTACCTTTATATCAGGGTCTGATGGTCCCTGTACCTTTATATCAGGGTCTGATGGTCCCTGTACCTTTATATCAGGGTCTGATGGTCCCTGTACCTTTATATCAGGGATAATGAGGTCTGATGTTCCCCTGTACCTTTATATCAGGGTCTACTGTCCCCCTGTACCTTTATATCAGGGTCTGATGGTCCCTGTACCTTTATATCAGGTTCTGATGGTCCCTGTACCTTTATATCAGGGTCTGATGGTCCCTGTACCTTTATATCAGGGTAATGATGATGGTCCCTGTACCTTTATATCAGGGTCTGATGGTCCCTGTACCTTTATATCAGGGTCTGATGGTCCCTGTACCTTTATATCAGGGTCTGATGGTCCCTGTACCTTTATATCAGGGTCTAATGGGTCTGATGGTCCCTGTACCTTTATATCAGGGGTCTGATGGTCCCTGTACCTTTATATCAGGGTCTGATGGTCCCTGTACCTTTATATCAGGTCTGATGGTCCCTGTACCTTTATATCAGGGTCTGATGGTCCCTGTACCTTTATATCAGGGTCTGATGGTCCCTGTACCTTTATATCAGGGTCTGATGGTCCCTGTACCTTTATATCAGGGTATAATGAGGTCTGATGGTCCCTGTACCTTTATATCAGGGTCTGATGGTCCCTGTACCTTTATATCAGGGTATAATGAGGTCTGATGGTCCCTGTACCTTTATATCAGGGTCTGATGGTCCCTGTACCTTTATATCAGGGTCTGATGGTCCCTGTACCTTTATATCAGGGTCTGATGGTCCCTGTACCTTTATATCAGGGTCTGATGGTCCCTGTACCTTTATATCAGGGTATAATGAGGTCTGATGGTCCCCTGTACCTTTATATCAGGGTATAATGAGGTCTGATGGTCCCTGTACCTTTATATCAGGGTCTGATGGTCCCTGTACCTTTATATCAGGGTCTGATGGTCCCTGTACCTTTATATCAGGGTCTGATGGTCCCTGTACCTTTATCATCTGATGGTCTGATGGTCCCTGTACCTTTATATCAGGGTCCCTGTATATATCAGATAATGGGTCTGATGGTCCCTGTACCTTTATATCAGGGTATAATGAGTCTGATGGTCCCCTGTACCTTTATATCAGGGTCTGATGGTCCCTGTACCTTTATATCAGGGTCTGATGGTCCCCCTTTATATCAGGGTCTGATGGTCCCCTGTTTTATATCAGGGTCTGATGGTCCCTGTACCTTTATATCAGGGTCTGATGGTCCCTGTACCTTTATGGTCCCTGTACCTTTATATCAGGGTCTGATGGTCCCTGTACCTTTATATCAGGGTCTGATGGTCCCTGTACCTTTATATCAGGGTCTGATGGTCCCTGTACCTTTATATCAGGGTCTGATGGTCCCTGTACCTTTATATCAGGGTCTGATGGTCTGATGGTCCCTGTACCTTTATATCAGGGTCTGATGGTCCCCTGTACCTTTATATCAGGGTATAATGAGGTCTGATGGTCCCTGTACCTTTATATCAGGGTCTGATGGTCCCTGTACCTTTATATCAGGGTCTGATGGTCCCTGTACCTTTATATCAGGGTCTGATGGTCCCTGTACCTTTATATCAGGGTCTGATGGTCCCTGTACCTTTATATCAGGGTCTGATGGTCCCTGTACCTTTATATCAGGGTCTGATGGTCCCTGTACCTTTATATCAGGGTCTGATGGTCCCTGTACCTTTATATCAGGGTCTGATGGTCCCTGTACCTTTATATCAGGGTCTGATGGTCCCTGTACCTTTATATCAGGGTATAATGAGGTCTGATGGTCCCCTGTACCTTTATATCAGGGTCTGATGGTCCCTGTACCTTTATATCAGGGTCTGATGGTCCCTGTACCTTTATATCAGGGTATAATGAGGTCTGATGGTCCCCTGTACCTTTATATCAGGGTCTGATGGTCCCTGTACCTTTATATCAGGGTCTGATGGTCCCTGTACCTTTATATCAGGGTCTGATGGTCCCTGTACCTTTATATCAGGGTCTGATGGTCCCTGTACCTTTATATCAGGGTATAATGAGGTCTGATGGTCCCTGTACCTTTATATCAGGGTCTGATGGTCCCTGTACCTTTATATCAGGGATATATATCAGGGTCTGATGGTCCCTGTACCTTTATATCAGGGTCTGATGGTCCCTGACCTGGTCCCCTGTACCTTTATATCAGGGTCTGATGGTCCCTGTACCTTTATATCAGGGTCTGATGGTCCCTGTACCTTTATATCAGGGTCTGATGGTCCCTGTACCTTTATATCAGGGTATAATGAGGTCTGATGGTCCCCTGTACCTTTATATCAGGGTATAATGAGGTCTGATGGTCCCTGTACCTTTATATCAGGGTCTGATGGTCCCTGTACCTTTATATCAGGGTCTGATGGTCCCTGTACCTTTATATCAGGGTCTGATGGTCCCCTGTACCTTTATATCAGGGTCTGATGGTCCCTGTACCTTTATATCAGGGTCTGATGGTCCCTGTACCTTTATATCAGGGTCTGATGGTCCCTGTACCTTTATATCAGGGTATAATGAGGTCTGATGGTCCCTGTACCTTTATATCAGGGTCTGATGGTCCCCTTTATATCAGGGTCCCCTGTACCTTTATATCAGGGTCTGATGGTCCCTGTACCTTTATGGTCCCTGTACCTTTATATCAGGGTCTGATGGTCCCTGTACCTTTATATCAGGGTCTGATGGTCCCCTGTACCTTTATATCAGGGTCTGATGGTCCCCTGTATATCAGGGTCTGATGGTCCCTGTATATATCAGGGTATAATGAGGTCTGATGGTCCCCGGTACCTTTATATCAGGGTCTGATGGTCCCTGTACCTTTATATCAGGGTCTGATGGTCCCTGTACCTTTATATCAGGGTCTGATGGTCCCTGTACCTTTATATCAGGGTATAATGAGGTCTGATGGTCCCTGTACCTTTATATCAGGGTCTGATGGTCCCTGTACCTTTATATCAGGGTCTGATGGTCCCCTGTACCTTTATATCAGGGTCTGATGGTCCCTGTACCTTTATATCAGGGTCTGATGGTCCCTGTACCTTTATATCAGGGTTATGGTCCCTGTATTTATATCAGGTCTGATGGTCCCTGTACCTTTATATCAGGGTCTGATGGTCCCTGTACCTTTATATCAGGGTCTGATGGTCCCTGTACCTTTATCTGATCAGGGTCTGATGGTCCCTGTACCTTTATATCAGGGTCTGATGGTCCCCTGTATTTATATCAGGGTCTGATGGTCCCTGTACCTTTATATCAGGGTCTGATGGTCCCTGTACCTTTATATCAGGGTAGGGTCTGATGGTCCCCCTGTACCTTTATATCAGGGTCTGATGGTCCCTGTACCTTTATATCAGGGTATATGAGGTCTGATGGTCCCTGTACCTTTATATATCAGGGTCTGATGGTCCCTGTACCTTTATATCAGGGTCTGATGGTCCCTGTACCTTTATATCAGGGTCTGATGGTCCCTGTACCTTTATATCAGGGTCTGATGGTCCCTGTACCTTTATATCAGGGTCTGATGGTCCCTGTACCTTTATATCAGGGTCTGATGGTCCCTGTACCTTTATATCAGGGTCTGATGGTCCCTGTACCTTTATATCAGGGTATAATGAGGTCTGATGGTCCCTGTACCTTTATATCAGGGTCTGATGGTCCCTGTACCTTTATATCAGGGTCTGATGGTCCCTGTACCTTTATATCAGGGTATAATGAGGTCTGATGGTCCCTGTACCTTTATATCAGGGTCTGATGGTCCCTGTACCTTTATATCAGGGTCTGATGGTCCCTGTACCTTTATATCAGGGTCTGATGGTCCCCTGTACCTTTATATCAGGGTCTGATGGTCCCTGTACCTTTATATCAGGGTCTGATGGTCCCTGTACCTTTATATCAGGGTATAATGAGGTCTGATGGTCCCTGTACCTTTATATCAGGGTATAATGAGGTCTGATGGTCCCCTGTACCTTTATATCAGGGTCTGATGGTCCCTGTACCTTTATATCAGGGTCTGATGGTCCCTGTACCTTTATATCAGGGTCTGATGGTCCCTGTATTTATAGGGTCTGATGGTCCCTGTACCTTTATATCAGGGTCTGATGGTCCCTGTACCTTTATATCAGGGTCTGATGGTCCCCTGTACCTTTATATCAGGGTCTGATGGTCCCCTGTACCTTTATATCAGGGTCTGATGGTCCCCTGTACCTTTATATCAGGGTCTGATGGTCCCTGTACCTTTATATCAGGGTCTGATGGTCCCTGTACCTTTATATCAGGGTCTGATGGTCCCTGTACCTTTATATCAGGGTCTGATGGTCCCCTGTACCTTTATATCAGGGTCTGATGGTCCCTGTACCTTTATATCAGGGTATAATGAGGTCTGATGGTCCCTCAGGGTCTGATGCCCTGTACCTTTATATCAGGGATGGTCCCCTGTATATATCAGGGTCTGATGGTCCCTGTACCTTTATATCAGGGTCTGATGGTCCCTGTACCTTTATATCAGGGTATAATGAGGTCTGATGGTCCCTGTACCTTTATATCAGGGTATAATGAGGTCTGATGGTCCCTGTACCTTTATATCAGGGTATAATGAGGTCTGATGGTCCCCTGTACCTTTATATCAGGGTCTGATGGTCCCCTGGTCTGATGGTCCCTGTACCTTTATATCAGGGTCTGATGGTCCCTGTACCTTTATATCAGGGTCTGATGGTCCCCCTGTACCTTTATATCAGGGTCTGATGGTCCCTGTACCTTTATATCAGGGTATGGTCCCTGTAATATCAGGTCTGATGGTCCCCTGTACCTTTATATCAGGGTCTGATGGTCCCTGTACCTTTATATCAGGGTCTGATGGTCCCTGTACCTTTATATCAGGGTATAATATGATGGTCCCTGTACCTTTATATCAGGGTCTGATGGTCCCTGTACCTTTATATCAGGGTCTGATGGTCCCTGTACCTTTATATCAGGGTCTGATGGTCCCTGTACCTTTATATCAGGGTATAATGAGGTCTGATGGTCCCCTGTACCTTTATATCAGGGTATAGTGAGGTCTGATGTTCCCCTGTACCTTTATATCAGGGTCTACTGTCCCCCTGTACCTTTATATCAGGGTCTGATGGTCCCTGTACCTTTATATCAGGGTCTGATGGTCCCTGTACCTTTATATCAGGGTCTGATGGTCCCTGTACCTTTATATCAGGGTCTGATGGTCCCTGTACCTTTATATCAGGGTCTGATGGTCCCTGTACCTTTATATCAGGGTATAATGAGGTCTGATGGTCCCTGTACCTTTATATCAGGGTCTGATGGTCCCCTGTACCTTTATATCAGGGTCTGATGGTCCCTGTACCTTTATATCAGGGTCTGATGGTCCCTGTACCTTTATATCAGGGTATAATGAGGTCTGATGGTCCCTGTACCTTTATATCAGGGTCTGATGGTCCCTGTACCTTTATATCAGGGTCTGATGGTCCCCTGTACCTTTATATCAGGGTCTGATGGTCCCTGTACCTTTATATCAGGGTCTGATGGTCCCTGTACCTTTATATCAGGGTCTGATGGTCCCTGTACCTTTATATCAGGGTCTGATGGTCCCTGTACCTTTATATCAGGGTCTGATGGTCCCTGTACCTTTATATCAGGGTCTGATGGTCCCTGTACCTTTATATCAGGGTCTGATGGTCCCTGTACCTTTATATCAGGTTCTGATGGTCCCTGTACCTTTATATCAGGGTCTGATGGTCCCCTGTACCTATATATCAGGGTCTGATGGTCCCTGTACCTTTATATCAGGGTCTGATGGTCCCCAAGTACCTATATATCAGGGTATAATGAGGTCTGATGGTCCCTGTACCTTTATATCAGGGTCTGATGGTCCCTGTACCTTTATATCAGGGTATAATGAGGTCTGATGGTCCCCTGTACCTTTATATCAGGGTCTGATGGTCCCCTGTACCTTTATATCAGGGTCTGATGGTCCCTGTACCTTTATATCAGGGTCTGATGGTCCCTGTACCTTTATATCAGGGTCTGATGGTCCCTGTACCTTTATATCAGGGTCTGATGGTCCCTGTACCTTTATATCAGGGTCTGATGGTCCCTGTACCTTTATATCAGGGTCTGATGGTCCCTGTACCTTTATATCAGGGTATAATGAGGTCTGATGGTCCCTGTACCTTTATATCAGGGTCTGATGGTCCCCTGTACCTTTATATCAGGGTCTGATGGTCCCTGTACCTTTATATCAGGGTCTGATGGTCCCTGTACCCTTATATATCAGGGTATATCAGGGTGAGGTCTGATGGTCCCCTGTACCTTTATATCAGGGTATAATGAGGTCTGATGGTCCCTGTACCTTTATATCAGGGTCTGATGGTCCCCTGTACCTTTATATCAGGGTCTGATGGTCCCTGTACCTTTATATCAGGGTCTGATGGTCCCCTGTACCTTTATATCAGGGTCTGATGGTCCCTGTACCTTTATATCAGGGTCTGATGGTCCCTGTACCTTTATATCAGGGTCTGATGGTCCCTGTACCTTTATATCAGGGTCTGATGGTCCCTGTACCTTTATATCAGGGTATAATGGTCTGATGGTCCCTGTACCTTTATATCAGGGTCTGATATATGAGGTCTGATGGTCCCTGTACCTTTATATCAGGGTCTGATGGTCCCCTGTACCTTTATATCAGGGTCTGATGGTCCCTGTACCTTTATATCAGGGTCTGATGGTCCCTGTACCTTTATATCAGGGTCTGATGGTCCCTGTACCTTTATATCAGGGTATAATCAGGTCTGATGGTCCCTGTACCTTTATATCAGGGTCTGATGGTCCCTGTACCTTTATATCAGGGTATAATGAGGTCTGATGGTCCCCTGTACCTTTATATCAGGGTATAATGAGGTCTGATGGTCCCTGTCCCAGGGTATGTACCTTTATATCAGGGTCTGATGGTCCCTGTACCTTTATATCAGGGATATAATCAGGTCTGATGGTCCCCTGTACCTTTATATCAGGGTCTGATGGTCCCTGTACCTTTATATCAGGTCCCTGATGGTCCCCTGTACCTTTATATCAGGGTCTGATGGTCCCTGTACCTTTATATCAGGGTCTAATGAGGTCTGATGGTCCCTGTACCTTTATATCACCTTTATATCAGGGGTCTGATGGTCCCTGTACCTTTATATCAGGGTCTGATGGTCCCTGTACTGGTCTGATGGTCCCTTTATATATCAGGGTCTGATGGTCCCTGTACCTTTATATCAGGGTATAATCAGGTCTGATGGTCCCTGTACCTTTATATCAGGGTATGATGGGTCTGATGGTCCCTGTACCTTTATATCAGGGTCTGATGGTCCCTGTCCCTGTACCTTTATATCAGGGTATAATGAGGTCTGATGGTCCCTGTACCTTTATAGGGTATAATGAGGTCTTTATATATCAGGGTCTGATGGTCCCTGTACCTTTATATCAGGGTCTGATGGTCCCTGTACCTTTATATCAGGGTCTGATGGTCCCTGTACCTTTATATCAGGGTCTGATGGTCCCTGTACCTTTATATCAGGGTATAATGAGGTCTGATGGTCCCCTGTACCTTTATATCAGGGTCAGGGTCTGATGGTCCCCTGTACCTTTATATCATCAGGTCCCTGTACCTTTATATCAGGGTCTGATGGTCCCTGTACCTTTATATCAGGGTATAATGAGGTCTGATGGTCCCTGTACCTTTATATCAGGGTCTGATGGTCCCTGTACCTTTATATCAGGGTCTGATGGTCCCTGTACCTTTCAGGGTCTGATGGTCCCTGTACCTTTATATCAGGTATAATGAGGGTATAATGAGGGTCCCCTAATGAGGTCTGATGGTCCCTGTACCTTTATATCAGGGGTCCCCTGATGGTCCCTGTACCTTTATATCAGGGTCTGATGGTCCCTGTACCTTTATATCAGGGTCTGATGGTCCCTGTACCTTTATATCAGGGTCTGATGGTCCCTGTACCTTTATATCAGGGTCTGATGGTCCCTGTACCTTTATATCAGGGTCTGATGGTCCCCTGTACCTTTATATCAGGGTCTGATGGTCCCTATATCAGGGTCTGATGGTCCCCTGTACCTTTATATCAGGGTATAATGAGGTCTGATGGTCCCTGTACCTTTATATCAGGGTATAATGAGGTCTGATGGTCCCCTGTACCTTTATATCAGGGTCTGATGGTCCCTGTACCTTTATATCAGGGTATAATGAGGTCTGATGGTCCCCTGTACCTTTATATCAGGGTATAATGAGGTCTGATGGTCCCTGTACCTTTATATCAGGGTCTGATGGTCCCTGTACCTTTATATCAGGGTCTGATGGTCCCTGTACCTTTATATCAGGGTCTGATGGTCCCTGTACCTTTATATCAGGGTCTGATCTGATGGTCCCTGTACCTTTATATCAGGGTCTGATGGTCCCTGTACCTTTATATCAGGGTCTGATGGTCCCTGTACCTTTATATCAGGGTCTGATGGTCCCTGTACCTTTATATCAGGGTCTGATGGTCCCTGTGATGGTCCCTGTACCTTTATATCAGGTCTGATGGTCCCTGTACCTTTATATCAGGGTATAATGAGGTCTGATGGTCCCTGTACCTTTATATCAGGGTCTGATGGTCCCTGGGGTCTGATGGTCCCTGTACCTTTATATCAGGGTCTGATGGTCCCTGTACCTTTATATCAGGGTCTGATGGTCCCTGTACCTTTATATCAGGGTCTGATGGTCCCTGTACCTTTATATCAGGGTCTGATGGTCCCTGTACCTTTATATCAGGGTCTGATGGTCCCTGTACCTTTATATCAGGGTCTGATGGTCCCTGTACCTTTATATGAGGTCTGATGGTCCCTGTACCTTTATATCAGGGTATAATGAGGTCTGATGGTCCCTGTACCTTTATATCAGGGTCTAATGGTCTGATGGTCCCTGTACCTTTATATCAGGGTCTGATGGTCCCTGTACCTTTATATCAGGGTCTGATGGTCCCTGTACCTTTATATCAGGGTCTGATGGTCCCTGTACCTTTATATCAGGGTCTGATGGTCCCTGTACCTTTATATCAGGGTCTGATGGTCCCTGGGTCTGATGGTCCCTGTACCTTTATATCAGGGTCTGATGGTCCCTGTACCTTTATATCAGGGTATAATGAGGTCTGATGGTCCCTGTACCTTTATATCAGGGATGGTCCCTGTAATGAGGTCTGATGGTCCCTGTACCTTTATATCAGGGTATAATGAGGTCTGATGGTCCCCTGTACCTTTATATCAGGGTCTGATGGTCCCTGTACCTTTATATCAGGGTCTGATGGTCCCTGTACCTTTATATCAGGGTCTGATGGTCCCTGGGTACCCCCTTTTTATATCAGGGTCTGATGGTCCCCTGTACCTTTATATCAGGGTCAGGGTCTGATGGTCCCCTGTACCTTTATATCAGGGTCTGATGGTCCCCTGTACCTTTATATCAGGTCTGATGGTCCCTGTACCTTTATATCAGGGTCTGATGGTCCCTGTACCTTTATATCAGGGTCTGATGGTCCCTGTACCTTTATATCAGGGTCTGATGGTCCCTGTACCTTTATATCAGGGTATAATGAGGTCTGATGGTCCCTGTACCTTTATATCAGGGTCTGATGGTCCCCTGTACCTTTATATCAGGGTCTGATGGTCCCTGTACCTTTATATCAGGGTCTGATGGTCCCTGTACCTTTATATCAGGGTCTGATGGTCCCTGTACCTTTATATCAGGAGGTCTGATGGTCCCTGTACCTTTATATCAGGGTCTGATGGTCCCCTGTACCTTTATATCAGGGTCTGATGGTCCCTGTACCTTTATGTCAGGGTATAATGAGGTCTGATGGTCCCTGTACCTTTATATCAGGGTATAATGAGGTCTGATGGTCCCCTGTACCTTTATATCAGGGTCTACTGTCCCCCTGTACCTTTATATCAGGGTCTGATGGTCCCTGTACCTTTATATCAGGTTCTGATGGTCCCTGTACCTTTATATCAGGGTCTGATGGTCCCTGTACCTTTATATCAGGGTCTGATGGTCCCTGTACCTTTATATCAGGGTCTGATGGTCCCCTGTACCTTTATATCAGGGTCTGATGGTCCCTGTACCTTTATATCAGGGTCTGATGGTCCCTGTACCTTTATATCAGGGTATAATGAGGCTCTGATGGTCCCTGTACCTTTATATCAGGGTCTGATGGTCCCCTGTACCTTTATATCAGGGTCTGATGGTCCCTGTACCTTTATATCAGGGTCTGATGGATGGTCCCTGTACCTTTATATCAGGGTCTGATAATATCAGGTCTGATGGTCCCTGTACCTTTATATCAGGGTATAATGAGGTCTGATGGTCCCTGTACCTTTATATCAGGGTCTGATGGTCCCTGTACCTTTATATCAGGGTCTGATGGTCCCTGTACCTTTATATCAGGGTCTGATATCAGGGTCTGATGGTCCCCTGTACCTTTATATCAGGGTCTGATGGTCCCTGTACCTTTATATCAGGGTCTGATGGTCCCTGTACCTTTATATCAGGGTCTGATGGTCCCTGTACCTTTATATCAGGGTCTGATGGTCCCTGTACCTTTATATCAGGGTCTGATGGTCCCTGTACCTTTATATCAGGGTCTGATGGTCCCTGTACCTTTATATCAGGGTATAATGAGGTCTGATGGTCCCCTGTACCTTTATATCAGGGTCTGATGGTCCCTGTACCTTTATATCAGGGTCTGATGGTCCCTGTACCTTTATATCAGGGTCTGATGGTCCCTGTACCTTTATCAGGGTCTGATGGTCCCTGTACCTTTATATCAGGGTCTGATGGTCCCTGTACCTTTATATCAGGGTATAATGATGGTCCCTGTACCTTTATATCAGGGTCTGATGGTCCCTGTACCTTTATATCAGGGTCTGATGGTCCCTGTACCTTTATATCAGGGTATAATGAGGTCTGATGGTCCCTGTACCTTTATATCAGGGTCTGATGGTCCCTGATTTATATCAGGTCTGATGGTCCCTGTACCTTTATATCAGGATGGTCCCTGTATTTATATGAGGGTCTGATGGTCCCCTGTACCTTTATATCAGGGTATAATGATGGTCCCCTGTACCTTTATATCAGGGTCTGATGGTCCCTGTACCTTTATATCAGGGTCTGATGGTCCCTGTACCTTTATATCAGGGTCTGATGGTCCCTGTACCTTTATATCAGGGTCTGATGGTCCCCTGTACCTTTATATCAGGGTATATGGTCCCCTGTACCTTTATATCAGGGTATAGAGGTCTGATGGTCCCCTGTACCTTTATATCAGGGTCTGATGGTCCCTGTACCTTTATATCAGGGTCTGATGGTCCCTGTACCTTTATATCAGGGTATAATGAGGTCTGATGGTCCCTGTACCTTTATATCAGGGTCTGATGGTCCCTGTACCTTTATATCAGGGTCTGATGGTCCCTGTACCTTTATATCAGGGTATAATGAGGTCTGATGGTCCCTGTACCTTTATATCAGGGTCTGATGGTCCCTGTACCTTTATATCAGGGTATAATGAGGTCTGATGGTCCCTGTACCTTTATATCAGGGTCTGATGGTCCCTGTACCTTTATATCAGGGTCTGATGGTCCCTGTACCTTTATATCAGGGTCTGATGGTCCCTGTACCTTTATATCAGGGTATAATGAGGTCTGATGGTCCCTGTACCTTTATATCAGGGTATAATGAGGTCTGATGGTCCCCTGTACCTTTATATCAGGGTCTGATGGTCCCTGTACCTTTATATCAGGGTCTGATGGTCCCTGTACCTTTATATCAGGGTATAATGAGGTCTGATGGTCCCCTGTACCTTTATATCAGGGTCTGATGGTCCCTGTACCTTTATATCAGGGTCTGATGGTCCCTGTACCTTTATATCAGGGTATAATGAGGTCTGATGGTCCCTGTACCTTTATATCAGGGTCTGATGGTCCCTGTACCTTTATATCAGGGTCTGATGGTCCCTGTACCTTTATATCAGGGTCTGATGGTCCCTGTACCTTTATATCAGGGTCTGATGGTCCCTGTAGCTTTATGTCAGGGTATAATGAGGACTGATGGTCCCTGTACCTTTATCTCAGGGTATAATGAGGTCTGATGGTCCCTGTACCTTTATATCAGGGTCTGATGGTCCCTGTACCTTTATATCAGGGTCTGGTGGTACCTGTACCTTTATATCAGGGTCTGATGGTCCCTGTACCTTTATATCAGGGTCCCTGTACCTCTGATGGTCCCCTGTACCTTTATATCAGGGTCTGATGGTCCCTGTACCTTTATATCAGGGTCTGATGGTCCCTGTACCTTTATATCAGGGTCTGATGGTCCCTGTACCTTTATATCAGGGTATAATGAGGTCTGATGGTCCCTGTACCTTTATATCAGGGTATAATGAGGTCTGATGGTCCCTGTACCTTTATATCAGGGTATAATGAGGTCTGATGGTCCCCTGTACCTTTATATCAGGGTATAATGAGGTCTGATGGTCCCTGTACCTTTATATCAGGGTCTGATGGTCCCCTGTACCTTTATATCAGGGTCTGATGGTCCCTGTACCTTTATATCAGGGTCTGATGGTCCCTGTACCTTTATATCAGGGTCTGATGGTCCCCTGTACCTTTATATCAGGGTCTGATGGTATATCAGGGTCTGATGGTCCCTGTACCTTTATATCAGGGTCTGATGGTCCCTGTACCTTTATATCAGGGTATAATGAGGTCTGATGGTCCCCTGTACCTTTATATCAGGGTATAATGAGGTCTGATGGTCCCCTGTACCTTTATATCAGGGTCTGATGGTCCCTGTACCTTTATATCAGGGTCTGATGGTCCCCTGTACCTTTATATCAGGGTCTGATGGTCCCTGTACCTTTATATCAGGGTCTGATGGTCCCTGTACCTTTATATCAGGGTCTGATGGTCCCTGTACCTTTATATCAGGGTCTGATGGTCCCCTGTACCTTTATATCAGGGTATAATGAGGTCTGATGGTCCCTGTACCTTTATATCAGGGTCTGATGGTCCCTGTACCTTTATATCAGGGTCTGATGGTCCCTGTACCTTTATATCAGGGTCTGATGGTCCCTGTACCTTTATATCAGGGTCTGATGGTCCCTGTACCTTTATATCAGGGTCTGATGGTCCCTGTACCTTTATATCAGGGTCTGATGGTCCCTGTACCTTTATATCAGGGTCTGATGGTCCCTGTACCTTTATATCAGGGTATAATGAGGTCTGATGGTCCCTGTACCTTTATATCATATAATGAGGTCTGATGGTCCCTGTACCTTTATATCAGGTCCCTGTACCTTTATAATGAGGTCTGATGGTCCCTGTACCTTTATATCAGGGTCTGATGGTCCCTGTACCTTTATATCAGGGTATAATGAGGTCTGATGGTCCCTGATTTATATCAGGGTCTGATGGTCCCCTGTACCTTTATATCAGGGTCTGATGGTCCCTGTACCTTTATATCAGGGTCTGATGGTCCCTGTACCTTTATATCAGGGTCTGATGGTCCCTGTACCTTTATATCAGGGTCTGATGGTCCCTGTACCTTTATATCAGGGTCTGATGGTCCCTGTACCTTTATATCAGGGTATATATCAGGGTCTGATGGTCCCTGTACCTTTATATCAGGGTATAATGATGATCCCCTGTACCTTTATATCAGTCCCTGTATAATGAGGTCTGATGGTCCCGTACCTTTATATCAGGGTCTGATATCAGGGTCTGATGGTCCCTGTACCTTTATATCAGGGTCTGATGGTCCCTGTACCTTTATATCAGGGTCTGATGGTCCCTGTACCTTTATATCAGGGTCTGATGGTCCCTGTACCTTTATATCAGGGTATAATGAGGTCTGATGGTCCCTGTACCTTTATATCAGGGTATAATGAGGTCTGATGGTCCCTGTACCTTTATATCAGGGTCTGATGGTCCCTGTATATATCAGGGTCTGATGGTCCCTGTACCTTTATATCAGGGTCTGATGGTCCCTGTAATATCAGGGTCTGATGGTCCCCTGTACCTTTATATCAGGGTCTGATGGTCCCTGTACCTTTATATCAGGGTATAATGAGGTCTGATGGTCCCTGTACCTTTATATCAGGGTATAATGAGGTCTGATGGTCCCTGTACCTTTATATCAGGGTCTGATGGTCCCCTGTACCTTTATATCAGGGTCTGATGGTCCCTGTCCTTTATATCAGGGTCTGATGGTATGTTATATATCAGGGTCTGATGGTCCCCTGTACCTTTATATCAGGGTATAATGAGGTCTGATGGTCCCCTGTACCTTTATATCAGGGTATAATGAGGTCTGATGGTCCCCTGTACCTTTATATCATCATGGTCCCTGTACCTATATATGAGGTCTGATGGTCCCTGTACCTTTATATCAGGGTCTGATGGTCCCTGTACCTTTATATCAGGGTCTGATGGTCCCTGTACCTTTATATCAGGGTCTGATGGTCCCTGTACCTTTATATCAGGGTATAATGAGGTCTGATGGTCCCTGTACCTTTATATCAGGGTATAATGAGGTCTGATGGTCCCTGTACCTTTATATCAGGGTCTGATGGTCCCTGTATATATCAGGGTCTGATGGTCCCTGTACCTTTATATCAGGGTATAATGTCTGATGGTCCCTGTACCTTTATATCAGGGTCCCTGTATATGAGGGTCTGATGGTCCCCTGTACCTTTATAT
This sequence comes from Oncorhynchus nerka, assembly GCF_034236695.1. Lineage (NCBI taxonomy): Eukaryota > Metazoa > Chordata > Actinopteri > Salmoniformes > Salmonidae > Oncorhynchus > Oncorhynchus nerka. The sequence goes on along the minus strand of NC_088401.1, from coordinate 3,894,834 downwards.
CAGGGTCTGATGGTCCCTGTACCTTTATATCAGGGTCTGATGGTCCCTGTACCTTTATATCAGGGTATAATGAGGTCTGATGGTCCCCTGTACCTTTATATCAGGGTATAATGAGGTCTGATGGTCCCTGTACCTTTATATCAGGGTATAATGAGGTCTGATGGTCCCCTGTACCTTTATATCAGGGTCTGATGGTCCCTGTACCTTTATATCAGGGTCTGATGGTCCCTGTACCTTTATATCAGGGTCTGATGGTCCCTGTACCTTTATATCAGGGTATAATCAGGTCTGATGGTCCCCTGTACCTTTATATCAGGGTCTGATGGTCCCTGTACCTTTATATCAGGGTCTGATGGTCCCTGTACCTTTATATCAGGGTCTGATGGTCCCTGTACCTGTACCTTTATATCAGGGTCTAATGATGGTCCCTGTTTATATCAGGGTCCCCTGTACCTTTATATCAGGGTCTCTGATGGTCCCTGTACCTTTATATCAGGGTATAATGAGGTCTGATGGTCCCTGTACCTTTATATCAGGGTATAATAAGGTCTGATGGTCCCTGTACCTTTATATCAGGGTATAATGAGGTCTGATGGTCCCTGTACCTTTATATCAGGGTCTGATGGTCCCCTGTACCTTTATATCAGGGTCTGATGGTCCCTGTACCTTTATATCAGGGTCTGATGGTCCCCTGTACCTTTATATCAGGGTCTGATGGTCCCCTGTACCTTTATATCATATCAGGGTCTGATGGTCCCTGTACCTTTATATCAGGGTGATGGTCTGATCTGATGGTCCCTGTACCTTTATATCAGGGTCTGATGGTCCCTGTACCTTTATCTCAGGGTATAATGAGGTCTGATGGTCCCTGTACCTTTATATCAGGGTCTGATGGTCCCTGTACCTTTATATCAGGGTCTGATGGTCCCTGTACCTTTATATCAGGGTCTGATGGTCCCTGTACCTTTATATCAGGGTCTGATGGTCCCTGTACCTTTATATCAGGGTATAATGAGGTCTGATGGTCCCTGTACCTTTATATCAGGGTATAATAAGGTCTGATGGTCCCTGTACCTTTATATCAGGGTATAATGAGGTCTGATGGTCCCTGTACCTTTATATCAGGGTATAATGAGGTCTGATGGTCCCCTGTACCTTTATATCAGGGTATAATGAGGTCTGATGGTCCCCTGTACCTTTATATCAGGGTCTGATGGTCCCTGTACCTTTATATCAGGGTCTGATGGTCCCTGTACCTTTATATCAGGGTCTGATGGTCCCTGTACCTTTATATCAGGGTCTGATGGTCCCTGTACCTTTATATCAGGGTCTGATGGTCCCCATGTACCTTTATATCAGGGTCTGATGGTCCCTGTAGGTATCAGGGTATAATGATGGTCCCTGTACCTTTATATCAGGGTCTGATGGTCCCCTGTACCTTTATATCAGGGTCTGATGGTCCCCTGTACCTTTATATCAGGGTCCCTGTACCTTTATATCAGGGTCTGATGGTCCGTACCTTTATATCAGGTCCCTGTACCTTTATATCAGGGTATAATGTCTGATGGTCCCTGTACCTTTATATCAGGGTATAATGAGGTCTGATGGTCCCTGTACCTTTATATCAGGGTCTGATGGTCCCTGTACCTTTATATCAGGGTGGTCCCTGTATGATGGTCCCTGTACCTTTATATCAGGGTCTGATGGTCCCTGTACCTTTATATCAGGGTATAATGAGGTCTGATGGTCCCTGTACCTTTATATCAGGGTCTGATGGTCCCTGTACCTTTATATCAGGGTCTGATGGTCCCTGTACCTTTATATCAGGGTCTGATGGTCCCCTGTACCTTTATATCAGGGTCTGATGGTCCCTGTACCTTTATATCAGGGTCTGATGGTCCCCTGTACCTTTATATCAGGGTCTGATGGTCCCTGTACCTTTATATCAGGGTATAATGAGGTCTGATGGTCCCCTGTACCTTTATATCAGATGGTCCCTGTACCTTATATCAGGGTCTGATGGTCCCCTGTACCTTTATATCAGGGTCAGATGGTCCCTGTCTTTATATCAGGGTCTGATGGTCCCTGTACCTCTATATCAGGGTCTGATGGTCCCCTGTACCTTTATATCAGGGTCTGATGGTCCCTGTACCTTTATATCAGGGTCTGATGGTCCCTGTACCTTTATATCAGGGTATAATGAGGTCTGATGGTCCCCTGTACCTTTATATCAGGGTCTGATGGTCCCCTGTACCTTTATATCAGGGTCTGATGGTCCCCTGTACCTTTATATCAGGGTCTGATGGTCCCCTGTACCTTTATATCAGGGTCTGATGGTCCCCTGTACCTTTATATCAGGGTCTGATGGTCCCCTGTACCTTTATATCAGGGTCTGATGGTCCCTGTACCTTTATATCAGGGTATAATGAGGTCTGATGGTCCCTGTACCTTTATATCAGGGTATAATGAGGTCTGATGGTCCCTGTACCTTTATATCAGGGTCTGATGGTCCCCTGTACCTTTATATCAGGGTCTGATGGTCCCCTGTACCTTTATATCAGGGTCTGATGGTCCCTGTACCTTTATATCAGGGTCTGATGGTCCCTGTACCTTTATGTCAGGGTATAATGAGGACTGATGGTCCCTGTACCTTTATCTCAGGGTATAATGAGGTCTGATGGTCCCTGTACCTTTATATCAGGGTCTGATCTGATGTCCCCTGTACCTTTATATCAGGGTCTGATGGTCCCCTGTACCTTTATATCAGGGTCTGATGGTCCCTGTACCTTTATATCAGGGTCTGATGGTCCCTGTACCTTTATATCAGGGTCTGATGGTCCCTGTACCTTTATATCAGGGTCTGATGGTCCCTGTACCTTTATATCAGGGTGGTCCCTGTACCTTTATATCAGGGTCTGATGGTCCCTGTACCTTTATATCAGGGTCTGATGGTCCCTGTACCTTTATATCAGGGTATAATGAGGTCTGATGGTCCCTGTACCTTTATATCAGGGTCTGATGGTCCCTGTACCTTTATATCAGGGTCTGATGGTCCCCTGTACCTTTATATCAGGGTCTGATGGTCCCCTGTACCTTTATATCAGGGTCTGATGGTCCCTGTACCTTTATATCAGGGTCTGATGGTCCCCTGTACCTTTATATCAGGGTCTGATGGTCCCTGTACCTTTATATCAGGTCTGATGGTCCCCTGTACCTTTATATCAGGGTATAATGAGGTCTGATGGTCCCCTGTACCTTTATATCAGGGTATAATGAGGTCTGATGGTCCCTGTACCTTTATATCAGGGTCTGATGGTCCCCTGTACCTTTATATCAGGGTCTGATGGTCCCTGTACCTTTATATCAGGGTCTGATGGTCCCTGTACCTTTATATCAGGGTATAATGAGGTCTGATGGTCCCTGTACCTTTATATCAGGGTATAATTAGGTCTGATGGTCCCCTGTACCTTTATAGCAGGGTCTGATGGTCTCATGTCCCTTTATATCAGGGTCTGATGGTCCCCTGTACCTTTATATCAGGGTATAATGAGGTCTGATGGTCCCCTGTACCTTTATATCAGGGTATAATGAGGTCTGATTGTCCCCTGTACCTTTATATCAGGGTATAATAAGGTCTGATGGTCCCTGTACCTTTATATCAGGGTATAATGAGGTCTGATGGTCCCTGTACCTTTATATCAGGGAGGTCTGATGGTCCCTGTACCTTTATATCAGGGTCTGATGGTCCCTGTACCTTTATATCAGGGTATAATGAGGTCTGATGGTCCCCTGTACCTTTATATCAGGGTCTGATGGTCCCTGTACCTTTATATCAGGGTATAATGAGGTCTGATGGTCCCTGTACCTTTATATCAGGGTCTGATGGTCCCTGTACCTTTATATCAGGGTATAATGAGGTCTGATGGTCCCTGTACCTTTATATCAGGGTATAATTAGGTCTGATGGTCCCCTGTACCTTTATATCAGGGTCTGATGGTCCCTGTACCTTTATATCAGGGTCTGATGGTCCCCTGTACCTTTATATCAGGGTCTGATGGTCCCTGTACCTTTATATCAGGGTATAATGAGGTCTGATGGTCCCCTGTACCTTTATATCAGGGTCTGATGGTTCCCTGTACCTTTATATCAGGGTATAATGAGGTCTGATGGTCCCCTGTACCTTTATATCAGGGTATAATGAGGTCTGATGGTCCCTGTACCTTTATATCAGGGTCTGATGGTCCCTGTACCTTTATATCAGGGTCTGATGGTCCCCTGTACCTTTATATCAGGGTCTGATGGTCCCTGTACCTTTATATCAGGGTATAATAAGGTCTGATGGTCCCTGTACCTTTATATCAGGGTATAATGAGGTCTGATGGTCCCCTGTACCTTTATATCAGGGTCTGATGGTCCCCTGTACCTTTATATCAGGGTCTGATGGTCCCCTGTACCTTTATATCAGGGTCTGATGGTCCCTGTACCTTTATATCAGGGTCTGATGGTCCCTGTACCTTTATATCAGGGGTCCCCTGTACCTTTATATCAGGGTCTGATGGTCCCTGTACCTTTATATCAGGGTCTGATGGTCCCTGTACCTTTATATCAGGGTCTGATGGTCCCTGTACCTTTATATCAGGGTATAATGAGGTCTGATGGTCCCTGTACCTTTATATCAGGGTCTGATGGTCCCTGTACCTTTATATCAGGGTCTGATGGTCCCTGTACCTTTATATCAGGGTCTGATGGTCCCTGTACCTTTATATCAGGGTCTGATGGTCCCTGTACCTTTATATCAGGGTCTGATGGTCCCTGTACCTTTATATCAGGGTCTGATGGTCCCTGTACCTTTATATCAGGGTCTGATGGTCCCTGTACCTTTATATCAGGGTATAATGAGGTCTGATGGTCCCTGTACCTTTATATCAGGGTATAATGAGGTCTGATGGTCCCTGTACCTTTATATCAGGGTATAATGAGGTCTGATGGTCCCTGTACCTTTATATCAGGGTATAATGAGGTCTGATGGTCCCCTGTACCTTTATATCAGGGTATAATGAGTTCTGATGGTCCCCTGTACCTTTATATCAGGGTATAATGAGGTCTGATGACCTTTATATCAGGTCTGATGGTCCCCTGTACCTTTATCAGGGTCTGATGGTCCCTGTACCTTTATATCAGGGTCTGATGGTCCCTGTACCTTTATATCAGGGTCTGATGGTCCCTGTACCTTTATATCAGGGTCTGATGGTCCCTGTACCTTTATATCAGGGTCTGATGGTCCCTGTACCTTTATATCAGGGTATAATGAGGTCTGATGGTCCCTGTACCTTTATATCAGGGTATAATGAGGTCTGATGGTCCCCTGTACCTTTATATCAGGGTATAATGAGGTCTGATGGTCCCCTGTACCTTTATATCAGGGTCTGATGGTCCCCTGTACCTTTATATCAGGGTCTGATGGTCCCTGTACCTTTATATCAGGGTCTGATGGTCCCTGTACCTTTATATCAGGGTCTGATGGTCCCTGTACCTTTATATCAGGGTCTGATGGTCCCTGTACCTTTATATCAGGGTATAATGAGGTCTGATGGACCCCTGTACCTTTATATCAGGGTATAATGAGGTCTGATGGTCCCCTGTACCTTTATATCAGGGTCTGATGGTCCCCTGTACCTTTATATCAGGGTATAATGAGGTCTGATTGTCCCCTGTACCTTTATATCAGGGTCTGATGGTCCCCTGTACCTTTATATCAGGGTATAATGAGGTCTGATGGTCCCCTGTACCTTTATATCAGGGTATAATGAGGTCTGATGGTCCCCTGTACCTTAATATCAGGGTCTGATAGTCCCCTGTACCTTTATATCAGGGTCTGATGGTCCCTGTACCTTTATATCAGGGTCTGATGGTCCCATGTACCTATATATCAGGGTCTGATCGTCCCTGTACCTTTATATCAGGGTCTGATGGTCCCTGTACCTTTATATCAGGGTATAATGAGGTCTGATGTTCCCCTGTACCTTTGTATCAGGGTCTGATGGTCCCCTGTACCTTTATATCAGGGTCTGATAGTCCCTGTACCTTTATATCAGGGTATAATGAGGTCTGATGGTCCCTGTACCTTTATATCATGGTATAATGAGGTCTGATGGTCCCCTGTACCTTTATAGCAGGGTCTGATGGTCTCATGTCCCTTTATATCAGGGTCTGATGGTCCCCTGTACCTTTATATCAGGGTCTGATGGGGTCTGATGGTCCCTGTACCTTTATATCAGGGTCTGATGGTCCCTGTACCTTTATATCAGGGTCTGATGGTCCCTGTACCTTTATATCAGGGTCTGATGGTCCCTGTACCTTTATATCAGGGTCTGATGTTCCCTGTACCTTTATATCAGGGTCTGATGGTCCCCTGTAGCTTTATGTCAGGGTATAAATAACTGTAGTATGAGGGCCAACTGTAGTATGAGGGCCAAGTGTAGTATGAGGGCCAAGTGTAGTATGAGGGCCAACTGCAGTATGAGGGCCAACTGTAGTATTAGTGCCAACTGTAGTATGAGGGCCAACTGTAGTATGAGGGCCAACTGTAGTATGAGGGCCAACTGTAGTATGAAGGCCAACTGTAGTATTAGGGCCAACTGTAGTATGAGGGCCAACTGTAGTATGAAGGCCAACTGTAGTATGAGGGCCAACTGCAGTATTAGGGCCAACTGTAGTATGAAGGCCAACTGTAGTATGAGGGCCAACTGCAGTATTATGGCCAACTGTAGTATGGGAGTCAACTGTAGTATGAGGGCCAACTGTAGTATGAGGGCCAACTGCAGTATGAGGGACAACTGCAGTATGAGGGCCAACTGCAGTATGAGGGCCAACTGTAGTATGGGGGCCAACTTTAGTATGAGGGCCAACTTTAGTATGAGGGCCAACTTTAGTATGAGGGCCAACTGTAGTATTAGGGCCAACTGTAGTATGAGGGCCAACTGTAGTATGAGGGCCAACTGTAGTATGAGGGCCACGTGTAGTATGAGGGCTATAGTATGAGGGCCAACTGTAGTATTAGGGCCAACTGTAGTATGAGGGCCAACTGCAGTATGAAGGCCAACTGCAGTATGAGGGCCAACTGTAGTATTAGGGCCAACTGTAGTATGAGGGCCAACTGTAGTATGAAGGCCAACTGCAGTATGAGGGCCAACTGCAGTATGAGGGCCAACTGTAGTATGAGGGCCAACTGTAGTATGACTACCTGGACTAGATGGACTACCTGGACTACCTTGACTAGATGGACTAGATGGACTACCTAGACGAGATGGACTACCTGGACTAGATGGACTAGATGGACTACCTGGACTAGATTAACTAGATGGACTAGATGGACTGCCTGGACTAGATGGACTACCTGGACTAGATGGGCTACCTGGACTAGATGGACTAGATGGAATACCTACCTGGACTACCTGGACTAGATGGACTAGATGGACTACCTAGACGAGATGGACTACCTGGACTAGATGGACTAGATGGACTACCTGGACTAGATTAACTAGATGGACTAGATGGACTGCCTGGTCTAGATGGACTACCTGGACTAGATGGGCTACCTGGACTAGATGGACTAGATGGACTACCTGGACTAGATGTACTACCTGGACTAGATGGACTACCTGGACTAGATGGGCTAGATGGACTAGATGGACTACCTGGACTAGATGGACTAGATGGACTACCTGGACTAGATGTACTACCTGGACTAGATGGACTTACTTTTAAACATGGCTTCCTCAAGAAAACACATCTCAGAAGAGACCACCAGTTCATCAGTATGATTGAAAATGTCTCCCAAATTACTTTTGCAGTCCATTAAGCAGTTTACTGTCACACACGCACACACGAGCACAAACACGCACACAAACACACAAACACACACACACACACACACACACACACACACACACACACACACACACACACACACACACACACACACACACTCACAATACTACTTCCTCCAAAACTGGATTTCACAACCAACAGCTTTGAACATCAGTGTTGTACTGTGATCTCCGTTTCAATATGCAGCCTGATGCCTTTATTTTCATGTCTCTTCATATAAGGATGAATGAGCGCGATCGCTAAAATTTTGTTTTGTTTTAATGACTCCATCTGTTCAAATCAGGCAACACACACACACACACACACACACACACACACACACACACATTAAGAAACGATATTGCAATTATATGTCTATTAAATTCCAATTTGCCATACGATGTATTGTGCCCTTCCTTCTCCTTCACTGTAGTCGTCTTGATGTGGTCAACAGCCTCTGTTTTATTATCTGCTGCTTAGTTACAGTTGGTGATTGAAGAAATTACATGGAGAGTTAAAATGGGATATCATCGGAAGATGAGGCTTGGCAACAATACCCCAAAGTTCCTGTCTGACTGTGAGAGAAGAAGAGGTGGAGCTCCTGTCTGGCTGTGAGAGAAGAAGAGGTGGAGCTCCTGTCTGACTGTGAGAGAAGAAGAGGTGGAGCTCCTGTCTGGCTGTGAGAGAAGAAGAGGTGGAGCTCCTGTCTGGCTGTGAGAGAAGAAGAGGTGGAGCTCCTGTCTGGCTGTGAGAGAAGAAGAGGTACAGCTCCTGTCTGGCTGTGAGAGACGAAGAGGTACAGCTCCTGTCTGACTGTGAGGGAAGAAGAGGTGGAGCTCCTGTCTGACTGTGAGAGAAGAAGAGGTGGAGCTCCTGTCTGGCTGTGAGAGAAGAAGAGGTGGAGCTCCTGTCTGGCTGTGAGAGAAGAAGAGGTGGAGCTCCTGTCTGGCTGTGAGAGAAGAAGAGGTGGAGCTCCTGTCTGGCTGTGAGAGAAGAAGAGGTGGAGCTCCTGTCTGGCTGTGAGAGAAGAAGAGGTGGAGCTCCTGTCTGTCTGTGAGAGAAGAAGAGGTGGAGCTCCTGTCTGACTGTGAGAGAAGAAGAGGTGGAGCTCCTGTCTGACTGTGAGAGAAGAAGAGGTACAGCTCCTGTCTGACTGTGAGAGAAGAAGAGGTGGAGCTCCTGTCTGACTGTGAGAGAAGAAGAGGTGGAGCTCCTGTCTGACTGTGAGGGAAGAAGAGGTGGAGCTCCTGTCTGACTGTGAGAGAAGAAGAGGTACAGCTCCTGTCTGACTGTGAGAGAAGAAGAGCTATAGCTCCTGTCTGACTGTGAGAGAAGAGGTACAGCTCCTGTCTGACTGTGAGAGAAGAAGAGGTACAGCTCCTGTCTGACTGTGAGAGAAGAAGAGGTACAGCTCCTGTCTGACTGTGAGAGAAGAAGAAGTGGAGCTGACAGGAAGGTGACCTTATTACTGATTCATGTTTTTGCTATTTATGACCTTGTTTGTGACTGCATCTCTCGTCTGATGCTGGTGTCTGACTCTGGCATCTGGTAATGGTGTCTGACTCTGGCATCTGGTAATGGTGTCTGACTCTGGCATCTGGTAATGGTGTCTGACTCTGGCATCTGGTAATGGTGTCTGACTCTGGCATCTGGTAATGGTGTCTGACTCTGGCGTCTGGTAATTGTGTCTGACTCTGGCATCTGGTAATGGTGTCTGACTCTGGCATCTGGTAATGGTGTCTGACTCTGGCGTCTGGTAATGGTGTCTGGCATCTGGTGTCTGGCGTCTGGTGTCTGGCGTCTGGTGTCTGGCGTCTGGTTTCTGCCGTCTGATGATGGTGTCTGGTATCTGATGATGGTGTCTGGCGACCTGGAAGAGGCAGAGGATACCGCCTCTGAGTACAATTGTTTCTGTAAGTCAGCGTCTTCTCCAATAATAAAGCGTGAGTAAACTCTCAAAAGAGCTCCACAACCAAACGAAAACAGTGTCTAAAAATCAAGTGTCAGTAAACAGGAGAGGAAACATATACACAACTCAGAAGCAACATGAAGGAGTTTCAGGCAGCTTTCGCAAATCATTTGAACAGTTCCTATTGTAGGTTTGACATGTGTGATTTTACGTGGCAGCAGAAAGGGGCCTTGGACAGTGTAGACAGCATGCCAGCTGTTGATATACAGCTCTCTGTGAATGACGTCAAGCAATACTTTCAATGTGTCAAACCAGGAAATACTGTCAATGTGTCAAACCAGGAAATACTGTCAATGTGTCAAACCAGGAAATACTGTCAACGTGTCAAACCAGGAAATACTGTCAATGTGTCAAACCAGGAAATACTGTCAATGTGTCAAAACAGGAAATACTGTCAATGTGTCAAAACAGATTCAAAGTAGAGCCCTGATTCAAAGTAGAGCCCTGATTCAAAGTAGAACCCTGATTCAAAGTAGA
>NC_088401.1:3837019-3879519 GCF_034236695.1 Oncorhynchus nerka | reverse complement strand
CCGCTCTCCGCTCTCCGCTCTCCTCTCTCCCCTCTCTCCTCTCTCCTCTCTTCTCTCTTCTCTCCTCTCCTCTCTCCTCTCTCCCCTCTCCCCTCTCTCCTCTCTCCTCTCTCCTCTCCTCTCCTCTCTCCTCTCCTCTCTCCTCTCTCCTCTCCTCTCTCCTTTCTTCTCTCCTCTCCTCTCTCCTCTCTTCTCTCCTCTCCTCTCTCCTCTCTCCTCTCTCCTCTCTCCTCTCATCTCTCCTCTCTCCTCTCTACTCTAGACTATTTTCTGCTAACAAACCTATGTTCCTTGCCTTAACTCAATTATGCCAATAATGCCCCTGTAAAAAAAGAAAAAAGCCCCGGTAATCACAGGCCTTATTCGGATGTCCACAGTAAAACTCAGTAAAACTCGTAGGGTTTTAGGAGGAAGAGGAGGAGGAGGAGGAAGTAGACAGAGGAGAGAGGAGATGGACCAACGTACTGTAATCAAAGAAAGTGAGATTCAGAGTTTTGGTGCTCCTGTTCAATCACACACAGTTGATAAATACACTTTACACAGTGTGAGTCCTCCCTCTCTCTGGCTCTGCTCTGCCTTTCAAAACACTCTCTTCTCCTACAGCCTTCTCCACTCAACAACCACCAACCACCCTCTTTCCATTATCTCACATTTCAGCCAGTCTAAGATGATGTCCTGAAACCCTCCTTTACGTCTTTTCCTGGATAGTGTGTCAGTAGATGATCGCCCAGAGTGGGGCTGGGAGGGAGAGGGCTTTGTGGGAAAGTGGGGGGGAGAAGGAGCTGAGGAGGAGGGGAGAAGGAGGGGAGGAGGGAAGAAGAGGGAAGGGGAGGAGGAGAGGAGGAGGGGAGGAGAGGATAAGAAGGGAGGATGGGAGGAGGAGAGGAGGGGAGGAAGAGGGTAGGAGGAGGGTAGGAGGAGGGGAGAAGGGTAGAAGGAGGGGAGGAGGGGAGAAGAGGGGAGGAGGGAAGAAGAGGGAAGGGGAGGAGGAGGGGAGGAGGGGGGAGAAGAGGGGAGGAGGAGAAAAGAGGATAAGAAGGGAGGAGGGAGGGAGGAGGAGGAGGAGGAGGGGAGAAGAGGGAGGAGGAGGGTAGGAGTAGGGGAGAAGGGTAGAAGGAGGGGAGGAGGTGAGAAGAGGGGAGGAGGAGGAGGAGGGGATAAGAGGGAGGAGGGGAGAAGAGGGGGAGGAGGGGAGAAGAGGGGAGGAGGAGGCCAGGAGGAGGGGAGAAGGGGAGAGGAGCCTAGGAGGAGGGGAGAAGGGGAAGAGGAGGGGAGGAGTAGGGGAGAAGGAGGGGGTATAAGAGGGGAGGGGGGGAGAAGAGGGGAAGAGGAAGGGAGAAGGAGGAGAGGAGGAGGAAGATGAGAGGAGAGGAGGAGGGGAAGAGGGAGGAGGAGAGGAAGAGGGGAGGAGGGGAGAAGGAGGAGAGGAGGAGAGGAAGAGGGGAGGAAGAGGAGAGGAGAGAAGGGGAGGAGCAGAGTCCATTAGTATGTGGTACATTCTTCTTCTCTCTCTCTCTCTCTCGCCGTAATAAGGTGGTAATAAGGAAACATTGGAGAGAGGCTCTTTATTGGCAGGTGAGGAGAGCAGGGGTGGTGGGGGGGCAGACACGGCTTCTTGCCTCCTTAATCTCTCGTCTCGCCTCTCCAGCCCCCGTCGGTACCCTCCCACCCCCCGCTGGTGACCACATGCTACTGGTGAGGCCAAGAGGATGCCCCCCGAGGAGAATGTTACTCAGTGCTGTTTCATGGCGGCCGCTCTGCTCCGTGCCGTGGTGACTGATAAACAGTAAGTACACACTATCACAGGAAGTTCTCCCTCCTTCCTACACCCATCTCACATTCAGCCCTGCTCTAAAACGTTCTGCCATTGTGAGGAGATGATAATGGAGACATGGGCATTAACCAGCTGATAATGTGTTGTCGGGTTAGGCCATGCCACTACTCTGGGAGGGAAAGAGGGCCACTACTCTGGGAGGGAAAGAGGGCCACTACTCTGGGAGGGAAAGAGGGCCTTACTCTGGGAGGGAAAGAGGGCCTTACTCTGGGAGGGAAAGAGGGCCACTACTCTGGGAGGGAAAGGGGGCCACTACTCTGGGAGGGAAAGAGGGCTTTACTCTGGGAGGGAAAGAGCGCCACTACTCTGAGAGGGAAAGAGGGCCACTACTCTGGGAGGGAAAGAGGGCCACTACTCTGGTAGGGAAAGAGGGCCACTACTCAGGGAGGGAAAGAGGGCCACTACTCTGGGAGGGAAAGAGGGCCACTATTCTGGGAGGGAAAGAGGGCCACTATTCTGGGAGGGAAAGAGGGCCTTACTCTGGGAGGGAAAGAGCGCCACTACTCTGAGAGGGAAAGAGGGCCACTATTCAGGGAGGGAAAGAGGGTCACTACTCTGGGAGGGAAAGAGGGCCACTACTCTGGGAGGGAAAGAGGGCCTTACTCTGGGAGGGAAAGAGCGCCACTACTCTGAGAGGGAAAGAGGGCCACTACTCAGGGAGGGAAAGAGGGTCACTACTCTGGGAGGGAAAGAGGGCCACTACTCTGGGAGGGAAAGAGGGCCACTACTCAGGGAGGGAAAGAGGGCCACTACTCTGGGAGGGAAAGAGGGTCACTACTCTGGGAGGGACAAGAGGGCCACTACTCTGGGGGAGAAAGAGGGCAACTACTCTGGGAGGGAAAGAGGGCCCCTACTCTGGGAGGGAAAGAGGGCCACTACTCTGGGAGGGAAAGAGGGCCACTACTCTGGGAGGGAAAGAGGGCCACTACTCTGGGAGGGACAAGAGGGCCACAACTCTGGGAGGGACAAGAGGGCCACAACTCTGAGAGGGACAAGAGGGCCACCACTCTGGGAGGGAAAGAGGGCCACTACTCTGAGAAGGACAAGAGGGCCACTACGCTGGGAGGGAAAGAGGGCCACTACTCTGGGAGGGAAAGAGGGCCACTACTCTGGGAGGGACAAGAGGGCCACTACTCTGAGAAGGACATGAGGGCCTTACTCTGAGAGGGAAAGAGGGCACCTACTCTAGGAAGGACAAGAGGGCCACTACTCTGAGAGGGACAAGAGGGCATTACTCTGGGAGGGAAAGAGGGCCACTACTCTGGGAGGGAAAGAGGGCATTACTCTGGGAGGGACAAGAGGGCCACTACTCAGGGAGGGAAAGAGGGCCTTAGTCTGGGAGGGAAAGAGGGCCACTACTCTGGGATTTAAAGAGGGCCAGTACTCTGGGAAGGAAAGAGGGCCTTACTCTGGGATGGAAAGAGGGCCACTACTCTGGGATTGAAAGAGGGCCACTACTCTGGGAAGGAAAGAGGGTCACTACTCTGAGAGGGACAAGAGGGACACTACTCTGGGAGGGAAAGAGGGCCACTACTCTGGGAGGGAAAGAGGGCCACTGCTCTGGGAGGGACAAGAGGGACAATACTCTGGAAGGGAAAAGGGGCCACTACTCTGGGAGGGACAAGAGGGCCACTACTCTGGGAGGGACAAGAGGGCCACTGCTCTGGGAGGGAAAGATGGCCTTACTCTGGGAGGGAAAGAGGGCCACTACTCTGGGATTGAAAGAGGGTCACTACTCTGGGAAGGAAAGAGGGTCACTACTCTGAGAGGGACAAGAGGGCCACTACTCTGGGAGGGAAAGAGTGCCTTACTCTGGGAGGTAAAGAGGGCCACTACTCTGGGAGGTACAAGAGGGCGAGTACTCTGGGAGGGACAAGAGGGCCACTACTCTGGGAGGGACAAGAGGGCCACTACTCTGGGAGGGACAAGAGGGCCACTACTCTGGGAGGGAAAGAGGGCCACGACTCTGGGAGGGACAAGAGGGTCACTACTCTTGGAGGGAAAGAGGGCCACTACTCTGGGAGGGAAGGAGGGCCACTACTTGGAAGGGACAAGAGGGCCTTACTCTGGGAGGGAAAGAGGGCCACTACTCTGGGATTGAAAGAGGGCCACTACTCTGGGTAGGAAAGAGGGTCACTACTCTGGGAGGGACAAGAGGGCCACTACTCTGGGAGGGAAAGAGGGTCACTACTCTGGGAGGGACAAGAGGGTCACTACTCTGGGAGGGAAAGAGGGCCACTACTCTGGGAGGGAAAGAGGGCCACTACTCTGGGAGGGCCAGAGGGCCACTACTCTGGGAGGGACAAGAGGGCCACTACTCTGGTAGGGAAAGAGGGCCACTACTCTGGGAGGGAAAGAGGGTCACTACTCTGAGAGGGACAAGAGGGCCACTACTCTGGTAGGGAAAGAGGGCCACTACTCTGGGAGGGAAAGAGGGACACTACCCTGGGATTGAAAGAGGGCCACTACTCTGGGAAGGAAAGAGGGTCACTACTCTGGGAGGGACAAGAGGGCCACTACTCTGGGAGGGAAAGACGGCCACTACTCTGGGAGGGAAAGAGGGCCACTACTCTGGGAGGGACAGAGGGCCACTACTCTGGGAGGGACAAGAGGGCCACTACTCTGGTAGGGAAAGAGGGCCACTACTCTGGGAGGGAAAGAGGGTCACTACTCTGAGAGGGACAAGAGGGCCACTACTCTGGGAGGGACACGAGGGCCACTGCTCTGGGAGGGAAAGATGGCCTTACTCTGGGAGGGAAAGAGGGCCACTACTCTGGGATTGAAAGAGGGTCACTACTCTGGGAAGGAAAGAGGGTCACTACTCTGAGAGGGACAAGAGGGCCACTACTCTGGTAGGGAAAGAGGGCCACTACTCTGGGAGGGAAAGAGGGTCACTACTCTGAGAGGGGAAAGAGGGTCACTACTCTGAGAGGGACAAGAGGGCCACTACTCTGGGAGGGACAAGAGGGCCACTACTCTGGGAGGGAAAGAGGGCCACTACTCTGAGAAGGACAAGAGGGCCACTACTCTTGGAGGGAAAGAGGGCCACTACTCTGGGAGGGAAAGAGGGCCTCTACTCTGGGAGGGACAAGAGGGCCACTACTCTGAGAAGGACATGAGGGCCTTACTCTGGGAGAGACAAGAGGGCACCTACTCTTGGAAGGACAAGAGGGCCACTACTCTGAGAGGGACAAGAGGGACAATACTCTGGGAGGGACAAGAGGGCCACTACTCTGGGAGGGAAAGAGGGCCTTACTCTGGGAGGGAAAGAGGGCCACTACTCTGGGATTGAAAGAGGGCCACTACTCTGGGAAGGAAAGAGGGCCTTACTCTGGGATGGAAAGAGGGCGACTACTCTGGGATTGAAAGAGGGCCACTACTCTGGGAAGGAAAGAGAGTCACTACTCTGAGAGGGACAAGAGGGACACTACTCTGGGAGGGAAACAGGGCCTTACTCTGGGAGGGACAAGAGGGCCACTACTCTGGGAGGGACAAGAGGGCCACTACTCTGGGAGGGACAAGAGGGCCACTACTCTGGGAGGGACAAGAGGGCCACTACTCTGGTAGGGAAAGAGGGCCACTACTCTGGGAGGGAAAGAGGGTCACTACTCTGAGAGGGGAAAGAGGGTCACTACTCTGAGAGGGACAAGAGGGCCACTACTCTGGGAGGGACAAGAGGGCACTACTCTGAGAGGGACAAGAGGGACACTACTCTGGGAGGGAAAGAGGGCCACTACTTGGGAGGGACAAGAGGGTCACTACTCTGGGAGGGAAAGAGGGCCACTACTCTGGGAGGGAAAGAGGGCCAGTACTCTGGGAGGGCCAGAGGGCCACTACTCTGGGAGGGACAAGAGGGCCACTACTCTGTAGGGAAAGAGGGCCACTACTCTGGGAGGGAAAGAGGGCCACTACCCTGGGATTGAAAGAGGGCCACTACTCTGGGAAGGAAAGAGGGTCACTACTCTGGGAGGGACAAGAGGGCCACTACTCTGGGAGGGAAAGACGGCCACTACTCTGGGAGGGAAAGAGGGCCACTACTCTGGGAGGGCCAGAGGGCCACTACTCTGGGAGGGCCAGAGGGCCACGACTCTGGGAGGACAAGAGGGCCACTACTCTGGTAGGGAAAGAGGGCCACTACTCTGGATGGGCCAGAGGGCCACTACTCTGAGAGGGACAAGAGGGACACTACTCTGGGAGGGACAAGAAGGCCTTACTCTGGGAGGGACAAGAGGGCCACTACTCTGAGAGGGACAAGAGGGCCACTACTCTGAGAGGGACAAGAGGGCCACTACTCTGAGAGGGAAAGAGGGCCACTACTCTGAGAAGGACAAGAGGGCCACTACTCTGGGAGGGAAAGAGGGCCACTACTCTGGGAGGGAAAGAGGGCCACTACTCTGGGAGGGACAAGAGGGCCACTACTCTGAGAAGGACATGAGGGCCTTACTCTGGGAGGGACAAGAGGGCACCTACTCTTGGAAGGACAAGAGGCCACTACTCTGAGAGGGACAAGAGGGACAATACTCTGGGAGGGAAAGAGGGCATTACTCTGGGAGTGAAACAGGGCCACTACTCTGGGAGGGAAAGAGGGCCACTACTCTGGGAGGGAAAGAGGGCCTTACTCTGGGAGGGAAAGAGGGCCACTACTCTGGGATTGAAAGAGGGCCACTTCTCTGGGAAGGAAAGAGGGCCTTACTCTGGGATGGAAAGAGGGCCACTACTCTGGGATTGAAAGAGGGCCACTACTCTGGGAAGGAAAGAGGGACACTACTCTGGGAGGGAAACAGAGCCTTACTCTGGGAGGGACAAGAGGGCCACTACTCTGGGAGGGACAAGATGGCCACTACTCTGGGAGGGAAAGAGGGCCACTACTCTGAGAAGGACAAGAGGGCCACTACTCTGGGAGGGAAAGAGGGCCACTACTCTGGGAGGGCCAGAGGGCCACTACTCTGGGAGGGACAAGAGGGCCTCTACTCTGTAGGGAAAGAGGGCCACTACTCTGGGAGGGAAAGAGGGCCACCACCCTGGGATTGAAAGAGGGCCACTACTCTGGGAAGGAAAGAGGGTCACTACTCTGGGAGGGACAAGATGGCCACTACTCTGGGAGGGAAAGACGGCCACTACTCTGGGAGGGAAAGAGGGCCACTACTCTGGTAGTAGTCTAAATGTTTACTTCCTCCTAACTGTTTACTTCCTCCTAGCTGTTTACCTCCTCCTAACTGTTTACTTCCTCCTAACTGTTTACTTCCTCCTAACTGTTTACTTCCTCCTGTTTACTTCCTCTTAACTGTTTACTTCCTCCTAACTGTTTACTTCCTCCTAACTGTTTACTTCCTCCTAACTGTTTACTTCCTCCTAACGGTTTACTTCCTCCTGTTTACTTCCTCCTAACTGTTTACTTCCCCCTAACTGTTTACTTCCTCCTAACTGTTTACTTCATCCTAACTGTTTACTTCCTCCCAACTGTTTACTTCCTCCTGTTTACTTCCTCCTAACTGTTTACTTCCTCCTAACTGTTTACTTCCTCCTGTTTACTTCCTCCTAACTGTTTACTTCCTCCTAATTGTTTACTTCCTCCTAGCTGTTTACTTCCTCCTAACTGTTTACTTCCTCTTAACTGTTTACTTCCTCCTAACTGTTTACTTCCTCCTAAATGTTTACTTCCTCTTAACTGTTTACTTCCTCCAGTTTACTTCCTCCTAACTGTTTACTTCTTCCTAACTGTTTACTTCCTCCTAATTGTTTACTTCCTCCTAGCTGTTTACTTCCTCCTAACTGTTTACTTCCTCCTAACTGTTTACTTCCTCCTAACTGTTTACTTCCTCCTAAATGTTTACTTCCTCTTAACTGTTTACTTCCTCCTAACTGTTTACTTCCTCCTAACTGTGTACTTCCTCCTAGCTGTTTACCTCCTCTTAACTGTTTACTTCCTCCTAGCTGTTTACTTCCTCCTAACTGTTTACTTCCTCTTAACTGTTTACTTCCTCCTAACTGTTTACTTCCTCCAGTTTACTTCCTCCTAACTGTTTACTTCTTCATAACTGTTTACTTCCTCCTAATTGTTTACTTCCTCCTAGCTGTTTACTTCCTCCTAATTGTTTACTTCCTCCTAGCTGTTTACTTCCTCCTAATTGTTTACTTCCTCCTAGCTGTTTACTTCCTCCTAACTGTTTACTTCCTCCTAACTGTTTACTTCCTCCTAACTGTTTACTTCCTCCTAAATGTTTACTTCCTCTTAACTGTTTACTTCCTCCTAACTGTTTACTTCCTCCTAACTGTTTACTTCCTCCTAACTGTTTACTTCCTCCTAATTGTTTACTTCCTCCTAAATGTTTACTTCCTCTTAACTGTTTACTTCCTCCTAACTGTTTACTTCCTCCTAACTGTTTACTTCCTCCTAACTGTGTACTTCCTCCTAGCTGTTTACCTCCTCTTAACTGTTTACTTCCTTCTAAATATTTAGTTCCATAACATGAATTGTCAATATTTGCTGTTCATTATATTTAATCCAATGCATGTAAAATACATCTTAGCGTATTTTATTAAATTAATAAATTAGCACATATGAAAGAACATAGGACAATGATTATCATTTCTGTGGCACTATTTAGTCGTTGAAACATTTATCTTTTTAAACCCAATATATTTCAATTGTGTGTTAGCTTGGCCTCCAACACATCTAAAACAACCCTGTGGAAACACCATGGTCGAAAGGCTTCTCTCTGAAATGTAATTGAAAACATAAAGCTGCTTTTGAAACAGGGCCACTACTCTGGGAGGGAAAGAGGGCCTCTACTCTGGGAGGGACAAGAGGGCCACTACTCTGAGAAGGACATGAGGGCCTTACTCTGGGAGAGACAAGAGGGCACCTACTCTTGGAAGGACAAGAGGGCCACTACTCTGAGAGGGACAAGAGGGACAATACTCTGGGAGGGACAAGAGGGCCACTACTCTGGGAGGGAAAGAGGGCCTTACTCTGGGAGGGAAAGAGGGCCACTACTCTGGGATTGAAAGAGGGCCACTACTCTGGGAAGGAAAGAGGGCATTACTCTGGGAAGGAAAGAGGGCCAATACTCTGGGATTGAAAGAGGGCCACTACTCTGGGAAGGAAAGAGGGTCACTACTCTGAGAGGGACAAGAGGGACACTACTCTGGGAGGGAAACAGGGCCTTACTCTGGGAGGGACAAGAGGGCCACTACTCTGGGAGGGAAAGAGGGTCACTACTCTGAGAGGGGAAAGAGGGTCACTACTCTGAGAGGGACAAGAGGGCCACTACTCTGGGAGGGACAAGAGGGCCACTACTCTGAGAGGGACAAGAGGGCCACTACTCTGTAGGGAAAGAGGGCCACTACTCTGGGAGGGAAAGAGGGCCACTACCCTGGGATTGAAAGAGGGCCACTACTCTGGGAAGGAAAGAGGGTCACTACTCTGGGAGGGACAAGAGGGCCACTACTCTGGGAGGGAAAGACGGCCACTACTCTGGGAGGGAAAGAGGGCCACTACTCTGGGAGGGCCAGAGGGCCACTACTCTGGGAGGGACAAGAGGGCCACTACTCTGAGAAGGACAAGAGGGCCACTACTCTGGGAGGGAAAGAGGGCCACTACTTGGGAGGGACAAGAGGGTCACTACTCTGGGAGGGAAAGAGGGCCACTACTCTGGGAGGAAAAGAGGGCCACTACTCTGGGAGGGAAAGAGGGCCACTACTCTGGGAGGGAAAGAGGGCCACTACTCTGGGAGGGAAAGAGGGCCACTACCCTGGGATTGAAAGAGGGCCACTACTCTGGGAAGGAAAGAGGGTCACTACTCTGGGAGGGACAAGAGGGCCACTACTCTGGGAGGGAAAGACGGCCACTACTCTGGGAGGGAAAGAGGGCCACTACTCTGGTAGTAGTCTAAATGTTTACTTCCTCCTAACTGTTTACTTCCTCCTAGCTGTTTACCTCCTCCTAACTCTTTACTTCCTCCTAACTGTTTACTTCCTCCTAACTGTTTACTTCCTAACTGTTTACTTCCTCCTAACTGTTTACTTCCTCCTGTTTACTTCCTCTTAACTGTTTACTTCCTCCTAACTGTTTACTTCCTCCTAACTGTTTACTTCCTCCGAACTGTTTACTTCTTCCTAACTGTTTACTTCCTCCTGTTTACTTCCTCCTAACTGTTTACTTCCCCCTAACTGTTTACTTCCTCCTAACTGTTTACTTCATCCTAACTGTTTACTTCCTCCCAACTGTTTACTTCCTCCTGTTTACTTCCTCCTGTTTACTTCCTCCTAACTGTTTACTTCCTCCTAACTGTTTACTTCCTCCTAACTGTTTACTTCCTCCTAACTGTTTACTTCCTCCTGTTTACTTCCTCCTAACTGTTTACTTCCTCCTGTTTACTTCCTCCTAACTGTTTACTTCCTCCTAACTGTTTACTTCATCCTAACTGTTTACTTCCTCCCAACTGTTTACTTCCTCCTGTTTACTTCCTCCTAACTGTTTACTTCCTCCTAACTGTTTACTTCCTCCTAACTGTTTACTTCCTCCTGTTTACTTCCTCCTAACTGTTTACTTCCTCCTAACTGTTTACTTCCTCCTAACTGTTTACTTCCTCCTGTTTACTTCCTCCTAACTGTTTACTTCCTCCTGTTTACTTCCTCCTAACTGTTTACTTCCTCCTAACTGTTTACTTCCTCCTAACTGTTTACTTCCTCTTAACTGTTTACTTCCACTTAACTGTTTACTACCTCCTAACTGTTTACTTCCTCCTAACTGTTTACTTCCTCCTGTTTACTTCCTCCTAACTGTTTACTTCCTCCTAACTGTTTACTTCCTCCTAATTGTTTACTTCTTCCTAGCTGTTTACTTCCTCCTAAGTGTTTACTTCCTCCTAACTGTTTACTTCCTCCTAACTGTTTACCTCCTCTTAACTGTTTACTTCCTCCAGTTTACTTCCTCCTAACCGTTTACTTCTTCCTAACTGTTTACTTCCTCCTAATTGTTTACTTCCTCCTAGCTGTTTACTTCCTCCTAACTGTTTACTTCCTCCTAACTGTTTACTTCCTCCTAACTGTTTACTTCCTCCTAACTGTTTACTTCCTCTTAACTGTTTACTTCCTCCTAAATGTTTACTTCCTCTTAACTGTTTACTTCCTCCTAACTGTTTACTTCCTCCTAACTGTTTACTTCCTCCTAACTGTGTACTTCCTCCTAGCTGTTTACCTCCTCTTAACTGTTTACTTCCTCCTAGCTGTTTACCTCCTCTTAACTGTTTACTTCCTTCTAAATATTTAGTTCCATAACATGAATTGTCAATATTTGCTGTTCATTATATTTAATCCAATGCATGTAAAATACATCTTAGCGTATTTTATTAAATTAATAAATTAGCACATATGAAAGAACATAGGACAATGATTATCATTTCTGTGGCACTATTTAGTCGTTGAAACATTTATCTTTTTAAACCCAATATATTTCAATTGTGTGTTAGCTTGGCCTCCAACACATCTAAAACAACCCTGTGGAAACACCATGGTCGAAAGGCTTCTCTCTGAAATGTAATTGAAAACATAAAGCTGCTTTTGAAACAGGAATATCCTGTGTACGTAGTCACAAAGATATTTTCCCAAGTTCCTCTGTGTTCAAAAATAACATTCATAACTTTGCGGTCAGAGATCAACCCTGTTTTCTAAAACATCTCAGTGGACAACAACATAACATAACATCCCCAAGTTCAACATCACATCTCTGATTGAGTTGCAAACCTTCTTGGATGTTTGGAAGTGTCTGGGGGGCTTCGGAGGGGGTTAATCTCTCTCTCTCTCTCTCTCTCTCTCGCTCTCTGTTTCTCTCTCCTGCTCTCTCTATCTCTCTCTCTCTCTCTCTCTCTCTCCTGCTCTGTCTCTCTCTCTCTCTCTCTCTCTCTCTCTCTCTCTCTCTCTCTCTCTCTCTATCTGTCTCTCTCTCTCATCTTGTTGGAATTCATCAAGCATTGTGAAAGCCTGGCCCATGATATACAGGGCAGAAGGGCAGCAGTAGATCCCAGACCCTGGCTGAGTAATCTCGGTTACCCAGATGTAAATTCTGACAAAATAGAATTACTTGTATGTCAAAACATGTTAACAATTGAAAGTTCTGTTTTGCCAGAGAGGAAGCAAAGTTTCCACCTTCACCAAAGTAAACTCTCAGTCACCTCCTCCTGATTCATCTACTGCTGCCGTTCTATCGGAGCCCTGATAGATTATCTTAGAATCTGGCTGAGCAGAGCAGAGCCAATATATCACACACACACACACACACACACAGAGCCTCCCAGAACCGCTATATCAAACGGAATGAATGAGCGACCCTGCGGTGACCTGGCCAGGGAGGAAAACACATGCTCTGCTGGCCCAACCTGCAGAGAGGCTGGGGAATAACTCCAGCAGGGATGGAGAGAGGGGCTCCATGTGTCTGTCGGTGAGTCTGCCATTAGTAAGGAAGGGTAGCCTACCCGCTCGCTGACATGCTGCTGTCCATTTCTCTCAAATGACCCCTGTTGTTGTTGTTTTGGTGCTACTCAGTGAAAAGGATCATTGGTATTTGTTGTATAGCAGAACAAATGACTTTGGTGTGAGGTGAGAGAGAGAGAGAGAGAGAGAGAGAGAGAGAGAGAGAGAGAGAGAAATGCCTTCTCTGTTGGTCCATGTGACAGATTATAAGGACCATGATAAGTTAGCAGTTTACATCGATAAGATTCATCAAAATCAAATGACATTTTATTTGTCAAATGCTTTGTAAACCGGTGTAACAGTGAAATTATTTTCCAAACAACGCAGAGAGAAAGATAAAGAAAAAATACATAGAGAGATGAGGAACAAATAATCAGAGAATAGAGCAATAGAAGTACCAGGTAATAACATGGTAATTTACAGGAAGTACCAGGTAATAACATGGTAATTTACAGGAAGTACCAGGTAATAACATAGTTAAATACAGGGAGTACCAGGTAATAACTTGGTAATTTACAGGAAGTACCAGGTAATAACATGGTAATTTACAGGAAGTACCAGGTAATAACATGGTAATTTACAGGAAGTACCAGGTAATAACATAGTTAAATACAGGGAGTACCAGGTAATAACTTGGTAATTTACAGGAAGTACCAGGTAATAACATGGTAATTTACAGGAAGTACCAGGTAATAACTTGGTAATTTACAGGAAGTACCAGGTAATAACATAGTTATATACAGGGAGTACCAGGTAATAACTTGGTAATTTACAGGAAGTACCAGGTAATAACTTGGTAATTTACAGGAAGTACCAGGTAATAACATAGTTAAATACAGGGAGTACCAGGTAATAACTTGGTAATTTACAGGAAGTACCAGGTAATAACATGGTAATTTACAGGAAGTACCAGCTAATAACTTGGTAATTTACAGGAAGTACCAGGTAATAACATAGTTAAATACAGGGAGTACCAGGTAATAACTTGGTAATTTACAGGAAGTACCAGGTAATAACTTGGTAATTTACAGGAAGTACCAGGTAATAACATAGTTATATACAGGGAGTACCAGGTAATAACTTGGTAATTTACAGGAAGTACCAGGTAATAACTTGGTAATTTACAGGAAGTACCAGGTAATAACATAGTTATATACAGGGAGTATCAGGTAATAACATGGCTATATACAGGGAGGTAATAACATGGTTATATATAGGGAGTACCAGGTAATAACATAGTTATATACAGGGAGTACCAGGTAATAACATGGTAATATACAGGGAGTACCAGGTAATAACATGGTTATATACAGGGAGTACCAGGTAATAACATAGTTATATACAGGAAGTACCAGGTAATAACATGGCTATATACAGGGAGGTAATAACATGGTTATATATAGGGAGTACCAGGTAATAACATAGTTATATACAGGGAGTACCAGGTAATAACATGGTAATATACAGGGAGTACCAGGTAATACCATGGTTATATACAGGGAGTACCAGGTAATAACATGGTTATATACAGGGAGTACCAGGTAATAACATGGCTATATACAGGGAGGTAATAACATGGTTATATATAGGGTGTACCAGGTAATAACATAGTTATATACAGGGAGTACCAGGTAATAACATGGTAATATACAGGGAGTACCAGGTAATAACATGGTTATATACAGGGAGTACCAGGTAATAACATGGCTATATACAGGGAGTACCAGGTAATAACATGGTTGTATACAGGGAGTACCAGGTAATAACATGGTTATATACAGGGAGTACCAGGTAATAACTTGGTAATTTACAGGAAGTACCAGGTAATAACATAGTTAAATACAGGGAGTACCAGGTAATAACTTGGTAATTTACAGGAAGTACCAGGTAATAACTTGGTAATTTACAGGAAGTACCAGGTAATAACATAGTTATATACAGGGAGTACCAGGTAATAACTTGGTAATTTACAGGAAGTACCAGGTAATAACTTGGTAATTTACAGGAAGTACCAGGTAATAACATAGTTATATACAGGGAGTACCAGGTAATAACATGGCTATATACAGGGAGGTAATAACATGGTTATATATAGGGAGTACCAGGTAATAACATAGTTATATACAGGGAGTACCAGGTAATAACATGGTAATATACAGGGAGTACCAGGTAATAACATGGTTATATACAGGGAGTACCAGGTAATAGCATAGTTATATACAGGAAGTACCAGGTAATAACATGGCTATATACAGGGAGGTAATAACATGGTTATATATAGGGAGTACCAGGTAATAACATAGTTATATACAGGGAGTACCAGGTAATAACATGGTAATATACAGGGAGTATCAGGTAATAACATGGTTATATACAGGGAGTACCAGGTAATAACATGGTTATATACAGGGAGTACCAGGTAATAACATGGCTATATACAGGGAGGTAATACCATGGTTATATATAGGGAGTACCAGGTAATAACATAGTTATATACAGGGAGTACCAGGTAATAACATGGTAATATACAGGGAGTACCAGGTAATAACATGGTTATATACAGGGAGTACCAGGTAATAACATGGCTATATACAGGGAGTACCAGGTAATAACATGGTTGTATACAGGGAGTACCAGGTAATAACATGGTTATATACAGGGAGTACCAGGTAATAACATGGCTATATACAGGGAGTACCAGGTAATAACATGGGTAGGGTTGAAGTCACTAGGCAACTTGACAGATCATTGACAGTATCAGCAGCTTCTGTGGTGAGTGTGAAATTGTGTGAGTGTGTGTGTGTGTGTGTGTGTGTGTGTGTGTGTGTGTGTGTGTGTGTGTGTGTGTGTGTGTGTGTGTGTGTGTGTGTGTGTGTGTGTGTGTGTGTGTGTGGCATCAGTATGCCTGTTGTGCGTGTCTATGGGTGTGTTGGGGTGTCAATGTAAATGTGTGGGTAGAGTCCAGTATTTGGGGTAGAGTCCAGTATGTGTGTAGAGTCTAATGTGTGTGTAGAGTCCAATATGTGTGTAGAGTCCAGTGTGTGTGTAGAGTCCGGTGTGTTTGGTAGAGACCAGTCAGTGTGTGGGTAGAGTCCAGTCAATGTGTGGGTAGAGTCCAGTCAGTGTGTGGGTAGAGTCCAGTCAGTGTGTGGGTAGAGTCCAGTCAGTGTGTGGGTAGAGTCCAGTCAGTGTGTGGGTAGAGTCCAGTCAGTGTGTGGGTAGAGTCCAGTCAGTGTGTGGGTAGAGTCCGGTGTGTGTAGAGTTCGGTGTGTTGGTAGAGTCCAGGGTGTGGGTAAAGTCCGGTGTGTCGGTAGAGTCCGATGTGTGGGTAGAGACCAGTCAGTGTGTGGGTAGAGTCCAGTCAGTGTGTGGGTAGAGTCCAGTCAGTGTGTGGGTAGAGTTCGGTGTGTGTGTGTAGAGTCCGGTGTGTGGGTAGAGTTCGGTGTGTGGGTAGAGTCCGGTGTGTGGGTAGAGTCTGGTGTGTGGGTAGAATCCAGTGTGTGGTTATAGTCCAGTCAGTTTGAAAAGTCTGGGGTGTGTGTAGAGTCCAGTATGTGTAGAGTCCAGTATGTGTAGAGTCCAGTATGTGTAGAGTCCAGTCTTTGTGTAGAGTCCAGTCTTTGTGTAGAGTCCAGTCTTTGTGTTGAGATCGGTGAGTGGGTAGAGTCTGTTGTGTGGTTAGTCTAGTGTGTGTAGAGTCCAGTGTGTGGGTAGAGTCCAGTGTGTGTAGAGTCCGGTGTGTTGGTTTAGACCGGTGGGTGGGTAGAGTCTGGTGTGTGGGTAGAGTCTGGTGTGTTGGTAGAGTCCAGTGTGTGTGTAGAGTCCAGTGTGTGGGTAGAGTCCAGTGTGTGGGTAGAGTCCAGTGTGTGGGTAGAGTCCAGTGTGTCGGTAGAGTCCAGTGTGTCGGTAGAGCCCAGTGTGTGGGTAGAGACCGGTGTGTGTAGTCAGTGTGTGGGTAGAGACCAGTGTGTGGGTAGAGACCGTTGTGTGTAGTCAGTGTGTGGGTAGAGACCAGTGAGTGGGTAGAGACCGGTGTGTGGGTAGAGACCAGTGTGTGGGTAGAGACCAGTGTGTGTAGTCAGTGTGTGGGTAGAGACCAGTGTGTGGGTAGAGACCGGTGTGTGGGTAGAGACCAGTGTGTGGGTAGAGACCAGTGTTTTGGGTAGAGTCCAGTGTGTGGGTAGAGTCCAGTGTGTGGGTATAGACCAGTGTGTGTAGTCAGTGTGTGGGTAGAGACCAGTGTGTGGGTAGAGACCGGTGTGTGGGTAGAGACCAGTGTGTGGGTAGAGACCAGTGTGTTGGGTAGAGTCCAGTGTGTGGGTAGAGTACAGTGTGTGGGTAGAGTCCAGTGTGTTGGGTAGAGTTCAGTCTGTCGGTAGAGTCCAGTGTGTGGGTAGAGTCCAGTGTGTTGGGTAGAGTTCAGTGTGTCGGTAGAGTCCAGTGTGTGGGTAGAGTCCAAGTGTGTGGGTAGAGTCCAGTGTGTTGGGTAGAGTTCAGTCTGTCGGTAGAGTCCAGTGTGTTGGGTAGAGTCCAGTGTGTGGGTAGAGTCCAGTGTGTGGGTAGAGTCCAGTGTGTTGGGTAGAGTTCAGTGTGTCGGTAGAGTCCAGTGTGTGGGTAGAGTCCAGTGTGTGGGTAGAGACCGGTGTGTGGGTAGAGTCCAGTGTGTTGGGTAGAGTCCAGTGTGTGGGTAGAGACCGGTGTGTGGGTAGAGTCCAGTGTGTGGGTAGAGACCGGTGTGTGGGTAGAGTCCAGTGTGTGGGTAGAGACCAGTGTGTGGGTAGAGACCGGTGTGTGGGTAGAGTCCTGTTTGTGGGTAGAGTCCAGTGTGTCGGTAGAGTCCAGTGTGTGGGTAGAGTCCAGTGTGTGGGTAGAGACCGGTGTGTGGGTAGAGACCGGTGTGTGGGTAGAGACCAGTGTGTTGCGTAGAGTCCAGTGTTTGTGTAGAGTCCAGTGGGTGTGTAGAGTCCAGTGTGTGGGTAGAGACCAGTGTGTGGGTAGAGACCGGTGTGTGGGTAGAGTCCAGTGTGTGGGTAGAGTCCAGTGTGTGGGTAGAGACCGGTGTGTGGGTAGAGTCCATTGTGTGGGTAGAGTCCAGTGTGTGGGTAGAGTCCAGTGTGTGGGTAGAGTCCAGTGTGTGGGTAGAGACCAGTGTGTGGGTATTGACCGGTGTGTGGGTAGAGACCAGTGTGTTGGGTAGAGTCCAGTGTGTGGGTAGAGTCCAGTGTGTGGGTAGAGGCCGGTGTGTGTAGTCAGTGTGTGGGTAGAGACCTGTGTGTGGGTAGAGACCGTGTGTGTGTAGTCAGTGTGTGGGTAGAGACCAGTGTGTGGGTAGAGTCCAGTGTGTTGGGTAGAGTCCAGTGTGTTGGGTAGAGTCCAGTGTGTTGGGTAAAGTTCAGTGTGTTGGGTAGAGTCCAGTGTGTGGGTAGAGTCCAGTGTGTTGGGTAGAGTCCAGTGTGTTGGGTAGAGTCCAGTGTGTTGGGTAGAGTCCAGTGTGTTGGGTAGAGTCCAGTGTGTGGGTAGAGTCCAGTGTGTTGGGTAGAGTCCAGTGTGTTGGGTAGAGTCCATTGTGTGGGTAGAGTTCAGTGTGTTGGGTAGAGTCCAGTGTGTGGGTAGAGTCCATTGTGTGGGTAGAGTCCAGTGTGTGGGTAGAGTCCAGTGTGTGGGTAGAGTCCAGTGTGTTGGGTAGAGTTCAGTGTGTCGGTAGAGTCCATTGTGTGGGTAGAGTCCAGTGTGTGGGTAGAGTCCAGTGTGTGGGTAGAGTCCAGTGTGTCGGGTAGAGTCCAGTGTGTGGGTAGAGTCCAGTGTGTGGGTAGAGTACAGTGTGTTGGGTAGAGTCCAGTGTGTTGGGTAGAGTCCAGTGTGTGGGTAGAGACCGGTGTGTGGGTAGAGTCCATTGTGTGGGTAGAGTCCAGTGTGTGGGTAGAGGCCGGTGTGTGTAGTCAGTGTGTGGGTAGAGACCTGTGTGTGGGTAGAGACCGGTGTGTGTAGTCAGTGTGTGGGTAGAGACCAGTGTGTGGGTAGAGTCCAGTGTGTTGGGTAGAGTTCAGTGTGTTGGGTAGAGTCCAGTGTGTGGGTAGAGTCCAGTGTGTTGGGTAGAGTCCAGTGTGTTGGGTAGAGTCCATTTTGTGGGTAGAGTTCAGTGTGTTGGGTAGAGTCCAGTGTGTGGGTAGAGTCCATTGTGTGGGTAGAGTCCAGTGTGTTGGGTAGAGTCCAGTGTGTTGGGTAGAGTCCAGTGTGTGGGTAGAGTCCAGTGTGTTGGGTAGAGTCCAGTGTGTTGGGTAGAGTCCAGTGTGTTGGGTAGAGTCCAGTGTGTTGGGTAGAGTCCAGTGTGTTGGGTAGAGTCCATTGTGTGGGTAGAGTTCAGTGTGTTGGGTAGAGTCCAGTGTGTGGGTAGAGTCCATTGTGTGGGTAGAGTCCAGTGTGTGGGTAGAGTCCATTGTGTGGGTAGAGTCCAGTGTGTGGGTAGAGTCCAGTGTGTGGGTAGAGTCCAGTGTGTCGGGTAGAGTCCAGTGTGTGGGTAGAGTCCAGTGTGTGGGTAGAGTACAGTGTGTTGGGTAGAGTCCAGTGTGTTGGGTAGAGTCCAGTGTTTGGGTAGAGTCCAGTGTGTTGGGTAGAGTTCAGTGTGTCGGTAGAGTCCAGTGTTTGGGTAGAGTCCAGTGTGTTGGGTAGAGTCCAGTGTGTGGGTAGAGACCGGTGTGTGGGTAGAGTCCAGTGTGTTGGGTAGAGTCCAGTGTGTGGGTAGAGACCGGTGTGTGGGTAGAGTCCAGTGTGTTGGTAGAGACCGGTGTGTGGGTAGAGTCCAGTGTGTGGGTAGAGACCAGTGTGTGGGTAGAGACCGGTGTGTGGGTAGAGTCCTGTTTGTGGGTAGAGTCCAGTGTGTCAGTAGAGTCCAGTGTGTGGGTAGAGTCCAGTGTGTGGGTAGAGACCGGTGTGTGGGTAGAGACCGGTGTGTGGGTAGAGACCAGTGTGTTGCGTAGAGTCCAGTGTTTGTGTAGAGTCCAGTGGGTGTGTAGAGTCCAGTGTGTGGGTAGAGACCAGTGTGTGGGTAGAGACCGGTGTGTGGGTAGAGTCCAGTGTGTGGGTAGAGTCCAGTGTGTGGGTAGAGACCGGTGTGTGGGTAGAGTCCAGTGTTTGGGTAGAGTCCAGTGTGTGGGTAGAGACCAGTGTGTGGGTATTGACCGGTGTGTGGGTAGAGACCGGTGTGTGGGTAGAGACCAGTGTGTGGGTAGAGACCAGTGTGTGTAGTCAGTGTGTGGGTAGAGACCAGTGTGTGGGTAGAGACCGGTGTGTGGGTAGAGACCAGTGTGTGGGTAGAGACCAGTGTGTTGGGTAGAGTCCAGTGTGTGGGTAGAGTCCAGTGTGTGGGTATAGACCAGTGTGTGTAGTCAGTGTGTGGGTAGAGACCAGTGTGTGGGTAGAGACCGGTGTGTGGGTAGAGACCAGTGTGTGGGTAGAGTCCAGTGTGTTGGGTAGAGTTCAGTCTGTCGGTAGAGTCCAGTGTGTGGGTAGAGTCCAGTGTGTTGGGTAGAGTTCAGTGTGTCGGTAGAGTCCAGTGTGTGGGTAGAGTCCAAGTGTGTGGGTAGAGTCCAGTGTGTTGGGTAGAGTTCAGTCTGTCGGTAGAGTCCAGTGTGTTGGGTAGAGTCCAGTGTGTGGGTAGAGTCCAGTGTGTGGGTAGAGTCCAGTGTGTTGGGTAGAGTTCAGTGTGTCGGTAGAGTCCAGTGTGTGGGTAGAGTCCAGTGTGTGGGTAGAGACCGGTGTGTGGGTAGAGTCCAGTGTGTTGGGTAGAGTCCAGTGTGTGGGTAGAGACCGGTGTGTGGGTAGAGTCCAGTGTGTGGGTAGAGACCGGTGTGTGGGTAGAGTCCAGTGTGTGGGTAGAGACCAGTGTGTCGGTAGAGTCCAGTGTGTGGGTAGAGTCCAGTGTGTGGGTAGAGTCCAGTGTGTGGGTAGAGACCAGTGTGTGGGTATTGACCGGTGTGTGGTAGAGACCAGTGTGTTGGGTAGAGTCCAGTGTGTGGGTAGAGTCCAGTGTGTGGGTAGAGGCCGGTGTGTGTAGTCAGTGTGTGGGTAGAGACCTGTGTGTGGGTAGAGACCGGTGTGTGTAGTCAGTGTGTGGGTAGAGACCAGTGTGTGGGTAGAGTCCAGTGTGTTGGGTAGAGTCCAGTGTGTTGGGTAGAGTCCAGTGTGTTGGGTAAAGTTCAGTGTGTTGGGTAGAGTCCAGTGTGTGGGTAGAGTCCAGTGTGTTGGGTAGAGTCCAGTGTGTTGGGTAGAGTCCATTTTGTGGTTAGAGTTCAGTGTGTTGGGTAGAGTCCAGTGTGTGGGTAGAGTCCATTGTGTGGGTAGAGTCCAGTGTGTTGGGTAGAGTCCAGTGTGTTGGGTAGAGTCCAGTGTGTGGGTAGAGTCCAGTGTGTTGGGTAGAGTCCAGTGTGTTGGGTAGAGTCCAGTGTGTTGGGTAGAGTCCAGTGTGTTGGGTAGAGTCCAGTGTGTTGGGTAGAGTCCAGTGTGTGGGTAGAGTCCAGTGTGTTGGGTAGAGTCCAGTGTGTTGGGTAGAGTCCATTGTGTGGGTAGAGTTCAGTGTGTTGGGTAGAGTCCAGTGTGTGGG
Source organism: Oncorhynchus nerka (assembly GCF_034236695.1). Lineage (NCBI taxonomy): Eukaryota > Metazoa > Chordata > Actinopteri > Salmoniformes > Salmonidae > Oncorhynchus > Oncorhynchus nerka. Next base: position 3,858,613 of record NC_088401.1, on the reverse strand, counting down.
TAGAGTCCATTGTGTGGGTAGAGTCCAGTGTGTGGGTAGAGTCCAGTGTGTGGGTAGAGTCCAGTGTGTTGGGTAGAGTTCAGTGTGTCGGTAGAGTCCATTGTGTGGGTAGAGTCCAGTGTGTGGGTAGAGTCCAGTGTGTGGGTAGAGTCCAGTGTGTGGGTAGAGTCCAGTGTGTGGGTAGAGTCCAGTGTGTGGGTAGAGTACAGTGTGTGGGTAGAGTCCAGTGTGTTGGGTAGAGTCCAGTGTGTGGGTAGAGACCGGTGTGTGGGTAGAGTCCATTGTGTGGGTAGAGTCCAGTGTGTGGGTAGAGGCCAGTGTGTGTGTAGTCAGTGTGTGGGTAGAGACCTGTGTGTGGGTAGAGACCGTGTGTGGGTGTGTGGGTAGAGACCAGTGTGTGGGTAGAGTCCAGTGTGTTGGGTAGAGTTCAGTGTGTTGGGTAGAGTCCAGTGTGTGGGTAGAGTCCAGTGTGTTGGGTAGAGTCCAGTGTGTTGGGTAGAGTCCATTTTGTGGGTAGAGTTCAGTGTGTTGGGTAGAGTCCAGTGTGTGGGTAGAGTCCATTGTGTGGGTAGAGTCCAGTGTGTTGGGTAGAGTCCAGTGTGTTGGGTAGAGTCCAGTGTGTGGGTAGAGTCCAGTGTGTTGGGTAGAGTCCAGTGTGTTGGGTAGAGTCCAGTGTGTTGGGTAGAGTCCAAGTGTGTGGGTAGAGTCCAGTGTGTTGGGTAGAGTTCAGTCTGTCGGTAGAGTCCAGTGTGTTGGGTAGAGTCCAGTGTGTGGGTAGAGTCCAGTGTGTGGGTAGAGTCCAGTGTGTTGGGTAGAGTTCAGTGTGTCGGTAGAGTCCAGTGTGTGGGTAGAGTCCAGTGTGTGGGTAGAGACCGGTGTGTGGGTAGAGTCCAGTGTGTTGGGTAGAGTCCAGTGTGTGGGTAGAGACCGGTGTGTGGGTAGAGTCCAGTGTGTGGGTAGAGACCGGTGTGTGGGTAGAGTCCAGTGTGTGGGTAGAGACCAGTGTGTCGGTAGAGTCCAGTGTGTGGGTAGAGTCCAGTGTGTGGGTAGAGTCCAGTGTGTGGGTAGAGACCAGTGTGTGGGTATTGACCGGTGTGTGGGTAGAGACCAGTGTGTTGGGTAGAGTCCAGTGTGTGGGTAGAGTCCAGTGTGTGGGTAGAGGCCGGTGTGTGTAGTCAGTGTGTGGGTAGAGACCTGTGTGTGGGTAGAGACCGGTGTGTGTAGTCAGTGTGTGGGTAGAGACCAGTGTGTGGGTAGAGTCCAGTGTGTTGGGTAGAGTCCAGTGTGTTGGGTAGAGTCCAGTGTGTTGGGTAAAGTTCAGTGTGTTGGGTAGAGTCCAGTGTGTGGGTAGAGTCCAGTGTGTTGGGTAGAGTCCAGTGTGTTGGGTAGAGTCCATTTTGTGGTTAGAGTTCAGTGTGTTGGGTAGAGTCCAGTGTGTGGGTAGAGTCCATTGTGTGGGTAGAGTCCAGTGTGTTGGGTAGAGTCCAGTGTGTTGGGTAGAGTCCAGTGTGTGGGTAGAGTCCAGTGTGTTGGGTAGAGTCCAGTGTGTTGGGTAGAGTCCAGTGTGTTGGGTAGAGTCCAGTGTGTTGGGTAGAGTCCAGTGTGTTGGGTAGAGTCCAGTGTGTGGGTAGAGTCCAGTGTGTTGGGTAGAGTCCAGTGTGTTGGGTAGAGTCCATTGTGTGGGTAGAGTTCAGTGTGTTGGGTAGAGTCCAGTGTGTGGGTAGAGTCCATTGTGTGGGTAGAGTCCAGTGTGTGGGTAGAGTCCAGTGTGTGGGTAGAGTCCAGTGTGTTGGGTAGAGTTCAGTGTGTCGGTAGAGTCCATTGTGTGGGTAGAGTCCAGTGTGTGGGTAGAGTCCAGTGTGTGGGTAGAGTCCAGTGTGTCGGGTAGAGTCCAGTGTGTGGGTAGAGTCCAGTGTGTGGGTAGAGTACAGTGTGTTGGGTAGAGTCCAGTGTGTTGGGTAGAGTCCAGTGTGTGGGTAGAGACCGGTGTGTGGGTAGAGTCCATTGTGTGGGTAGAGTCCAGTGTGTGGGTAGAGGCCGGTGTGTGTAGTCAGTGTGTGGGTAGAGACCTGTGTGTGGGTAGAGACCGGTGTGTGTAGTCAGTGTGTGGGTAGAGACCAGTGTGTGGGTAGAGTCCAGTGTGTTGGGTAGAGTTCAGTGTGTTGGGTAGAGTCCAGTGTGTGGGTAGAGTCCAGTGTGTTGGGTAGAGTCCAGTGTGTTGGGTAGAGTCCATTTTGTGGGTAGAGTTCAGTGTGTTGGGTAGAGTCCAGTGTGTGGGTAGAGTCCATTGTGTGGGTAGAGTCCAGTGTGTTGGGTAGAGTCCAGTGTGTTGGGTAGAGTCCAGTGTGTGGGTAGAGTCCAGTGTGTTGGGTAGAGTCCAGTGTGTTGGGTAGAGTCCAGTGTGTTGGGTAGAGTCCAGTGTGTTGGGTAGAGTCCAGTGTGTTGGGTAGAGTCCATTGTGTGGGTAGAGTTCAGTGTGTTGGGTAGAGTCCAGTGTGTGGGTAGAGTCCATTGTGTGGGTAGAGTCCAGTGTGTGGGTAAAGTCCATTGTGTGGGTAGAGTCCAGTGTGTGGGTAGAGTCCAGTGTGTGGGTAGAGTCCAGTGTGTCGGGTAGAGTCCAGTGTGTGGGTAGAGTCCAGTGTGTGGGTAGAGTACAGTGTGTTGGGTAGAGTCCAGTGTGTTGGGTAGAGTCCAGTGTTTGGGTAGAGTCCAGTGTGTTGGGTAGAGTTCAGTGTGTCGGTAGAGTCCAGTGTTTGGGTAGAGTCCAGTGTGTTGGGTAGAGTCCAGTGTGTGGGTAGAGACCGGTGTGTGGGTAGAGTCCAGTGTGTTGGGTAGAGTCCAGTGTGTGGGTAGAGACCGGTGTGTGGGTAGAGTCCAGTGTGTTGGTAGAGACCGGTGTGTGGGTAGAGTCCAGTGTGTGGGTAGAGACCAGTGTGTGGGTAGAGACCGGTGTGTGGGTAGAGTCCTGTTTGTGGGTAGAGTCCAGTGTGTCAGTAGAGTCCAGTGTGTGGGTAGAGTCCAGTGTGTGGGTAGAGACCGGTGTGTGGGTAGAGACCGGTGTGTGGGTAGAGACCAGTGTGTTGCGTAGAGTCCAGTGTTTGTGTAGAGTCCAGTGGGTGTGTAGAGTCCAGTGTGTGGGTAGAGACCAGTGTGTGGGTAGAGACCGGTGTGTGGGTAGAGTCCAGTGTGTGGGTAGAGTCCAGTGTGTGGGTAGAGACCGGTGTGTGGGTAGAGTCCAGTGTTTGGGTAGAGTCCAGTGTGTGGGTAGAGACCAGTGTGTGGGTATTGACCGGTGTGTGGGTAGAGTCCATTGTGTGGGTAGAGACCAGTGTGTGGGTAGAGTCCAGTGTGTGGGTAGAGACCGGTGTGTGGGTAGAGTCCAGTGTTTGGGTAGAGTCCAGTGTGTGGGTAGAGACCAGTGTGTGGGTAGAGACCAGTGTGTGGGTAGAGTCCATGTGTGGGTAGAGTCCAGTGTGTTGGGTAGAGTCCAGTGTGTGGGTAGAGTCCAGTGTGTTGGGTAGAGTCCAGTGTGTGGGTAGAGTCCAGTGTGTTGGGTAGAGTCCAGTGTGTGGGTAGACCAGTGTGTTGGGTAGAGTCCAGTGTGTTGGGTAGAGTCCATTGTGTGGGTAGAGTTCAGTGTGTTGGGTAGAGTCCAGTGTGTGGGTAGAGTCCATTGTGTGGGTAGAGTCCAGTGTGTGGAGTCCAGTGTGAGAGTCCAGTGTGTTGGGTAGAGTTCAGTGTGTCGGTAGAGTCCATTGTGTGGGTAGAGTCCATTGTGTGGGTAGAGTCCAGTGTGTTGGGTAGAGTCCAGTGTGTTGGGTAGAGTCCAGTGTGTGGGTAGAGTCCAGTGTGTTGGGTAGAGTCCAGTGTGTGGGTAGAGTCCAGTGTGTTGGGTAGAGTCCAGTGTGTTGGGTAGAGTCCAGTGTGTTGGGTAGAGTCCAGTGTGTGGGTAGAGTCCAGTGTGTTGGGTAGAGTCCAGTGTGTTGGGTAGAGTCCATTGTGTGGGTAGAGTTCAGTGTGTTGGGTAGAGTCCAGTGTGTGGGTAGAGTCCATTGTGTGGGTAGAGTCCAGTGTGTGAGTAGAGTCCAGTGTGTGGGTAGAGTCCAGTGTGTTGGGTAGAGTTCAGTGTGTCGGTAGAGTCCATTGTGTGGGTAGAGTCCAGTGTGTGGGTAGAGTCCAGTGTGTGGGTAGAGTCCAGTGTGTGGGTAGAGTCCAAGTGTGTGGGTAGAGTCCAGTGTGTTGGGTAGAGTTCAGTCTGTCGGTAGAGTCCAGTGTGTTGGGTAGAGTCCAGTGTGTGGGTAGAGTCCAGTGTGTGGGTAGAGTCCAGTGTGTTGGGTAGAGTTCAGTGTGTCGGTAGAGTCCAGTGTGTGGGTAGAGTCCAGTGTGTGGGTAGAGACCGGTGTGTGGGTAGAGTCCAGTGTGTTGGGTAGAGTCCAGTGTGTTGGGTGTGTGGGTAGAGTCCAGTGTGTGGGTAGGACCGGTAGAGTCCAGTGTGTAGAGACCAGTGGTGGGTAGAGTCCAGTGTGTGGGTAGAGTCCTGTTTGTGGGTAGAGTCTAGTGTGTCGGTAGAGTCCAGTGTGTGGTAGAGTCCAGTGTGTGGGAGACCGGTGTGTGGGTAGAGACCGGTGTGTGGGTAGAGACCAGTGTGTTGGGTCCAGTGTTTGTGTGTCCAGTGGGTGTAGAGTCCAGTGTGTGGGTAGAGTCCAGTGTGTGGGTAGAGACCGGGGTAGAGTCCAGTGTGTGGGTAGAGTCCAGTGTGTTGGGTAGAGTCCAGTGTGTGGGTGGTGTTGGGTAGAGTCCAGTGTGTTGGGTAGAGTCCAGTGTGTGGGTAGAGTTCAGTGTGTGTGGGTAGAGTCCAGTGTGTGGGTAGAGTCCAGTGTGTGAGTAGAGTCCAGTGTGTGGTAGAGTCCAGTGTGTTGGGTAGAGTTCAGTGTGTGTGTGGGTAGAGTCCAGTGTGTGGGTAGAGTCCAGTGTGTGGGTAGAGTCCAGTGTGTGGGTAGAGTCCAGTGTGTGGGTAGAGTCCAGTGTGTGGGTAGAGAGTCCAGTGTGTTGGGTAGAGTCCAGTGTGTGGGTAGAGTCCAGTGTGTGGGTAGAGTCCAGTGTGTTGGGTAGAGTCAGTGTGTGGGTAGAGTCCAGTGTGTGGGTAGAGTCCAGTGTGTGGGTAGAGACCGGTGTGTGGGTAGAGTCCAGTGTGTTGGGTAGAGTCCAGTGTGTAGAGACCGGTGTGTGGGTAGAGTCCAGTGTGTGGGTAGAGACCGGTGTGTGGGTAGAGTCCAGTGTGTGGGTAGAGACCAGTGTGTGGGTAGAGACCGGTGTGTGGGTAGAGTCCTGTTTGTGGGTAGAGTCCAGTGTGTTGGGTAGAGTCCAGTGTGTGGTAGAGTTCAGTGTGTTGGGTAGAGTCCAGTGTGTGGTAGAGTCCAGTGTGTTGGGTAGAGTCCAGTGTGTGGGTAGAGTCCAGTGTGTTGGGTAGAGTCCAGTGTGTTGGGTAGAGTCCAGTGTGTGGGTAGAGTCCAGTGTGTGGGTAGAGTCCAGTGTGTTGGGTAGAGTCCAGTGTGTTGGGTAGAGTCCAGTGTGTGGGTAGTGTTGGTAGAGTCCAGTGTGTGGGTAGAGTCCAGTGTGTGGGTGTGAGTAGAGTCCAGTGTGTGGGTAGAGTCCAGTGTGTTGGGTAGAGTTCAGTGTGTGGGTAGAGACCAGTGTGTGGGTAGAGACCAGTGTGTTGGGTAGAGTCCAGTGTGTTGGGTAGAGTCCAGTGTGTGGGTAGAGACCAGTGTGTGGGTAGAGTCCAGTGTGTTGGGTAGAGTCCAGTGTGTTGGGTAGAGTCCAGTGTGTTGGGTAGAGTCCAGTGTGTCCAGTGGGTAGAGTCCAGTGTGTTGGGTAGAGTCCAGTGTGTGGGTAGAGTCCAGTGTGGGTAGAGTGTGTGTGGGTAGAGTCCAGTGTGTGGGTAGAGTCCAGTGTGTGGGTAGAGTCCAGTGTGTGGGTAGAGTCCAGTGTGTTGAGTCCAGTGTGTTGGGTAGAGTTCAGTCTGTCGGTAGAGTCCAGTGTGTGTGGGTAGAGTCCAGTGTGTTGGGTAGAGTCCAGTGTGTGGGTAGAGTCCAGTGTGTGGGTAGAGTCCAAGTGTGTGGGTAGAGTCCAGTGTGTTGGGTAGAGTTCAGTCTGTCGGTAGAGTCCAGTGTGTTGGGTAGAGTCCAGTGTGTGGGTAGAGTCCAGTGTGTGGGTAGAGTCCAGTGTGTTGGGTAGAGTTCAGTGTGTCGGTAGAGTCCAGTGTGTGGGTAGAGTCCAGTGTGTGGGTAGAGACCGGTGTGTGGGTAGAGTCCAGTGTGTTGGGTAGAGTCCAGTGTGTGGGTAGAGACCGGTGTGTGGGTAGAGTCCAGTGTGTGGGTAGAGACCGGTGTGTGGGTAGAGTCCAGTGTGTGGGTAGAGACCAGTGTGTGGGTAGAGACCGGTGTGTGGGTAGAGTCCTGTTTGTGGGTAGAGTCTAGTGTGTCGGTAGAGTCCAGTGTGTGGGTAGAGTCCAGTGTGTGGGTAGAGACCGGTGTGTGGGTAGAGACCGGTGTGTGGGTAGAGACCAGTGTGTTGCGTAGAGTCCAGTGTTTGTGTAGAGTCCAGTGGGTGTGTAGAGTCCAGTGTGTGGGTAGAGACCAGTGTGTGGGTAGAGACCGGTGTGTGGGTAGAGTCCAGTGTGTGGGTAGAGTCCAGTGTGTTGGGTAGAGTCCAGTGTGTGGGTAGAGTCCAGTGTGTTGGGTAGAGTCCAGTGTGTTGGGTAGAGTCCAGTGTGTGGGTAGAGTCCAGTGTGTGGGTAGAGTCCAGTGTGTGGGTAGAGTCCAGTGTGTGGGTAGAGTCCAGTGTGTGGGTAGAGACCAGTGTGTTGGGTAGAGTCCAGTGTTTGTGTAGAGTCCAGTGGGTGTGTAGAGTCCAGTGTGTGGGTAGAGACCAGTGTGTGGGTAGAGTCCAGTGTGTGGGTAGAGTCCAGTGTGTGGGTAGAGTCCAGTGTGTGGGTAGAGACCGGTGTGTGGGTAGAGTCCATTGTGTGGGTAGAGTCCAGTGTGTGGGTAGAGTCCAGTGTGTGGGTAGAGTCCAGTGTGTGGGTAGAGTCCAGTGTGTGGGTAGAGACCAGTGTGTGGGTATTGACCGGTGTGTGGGTAGAGACCAGTGTGTCGGTAGAGTCCAGTGTGTGGGTAGAGTCCAGTGTGTGGGTAGAGACCGGTGTGTGGGTAGAGTACAGTGTGTTGGGTAGAGTCCAGTGTGTTGGGTAGAGTCCAGTGTTTGGGTAGAGTCCAGTGTGTTGGGTAGAGTTCAGTGTGTCGGTAGAGTCCAGTGTGTTGGGTAGAGTTCAGTCTGTCGGTAGAGTCCAGTGTGTGGGTAGAGTCCAGTGTGTGGGTAGAGACCGGTGTGTGGGTAGAGTACAGTGTGTTGGGTAGAGTCCAGTGTGTTGGGTAGAGTCCAGTGTTTGGGTAGAGTCCAGTGTGTTGGGTAGAGTTCAGTGTGTCGGTAGAGTCCAGTGTGTTGGGTAGAGTTCAGTCTGTCGGTAGAGTCCAGTGTGTGGGTAGAGTCCAGTGTGTTGGGTAGAGTCCAGTGTGTTGGGTAGAGTCCAGTGTGTTGGGTAGAGTCCAGTGTGTTGGGTAGAGTCCATTGTGTGGGTAGAGTTCAGTGTGTTGGGTAGAGTCCAGTGTGTGGGTAGAGACCGGTGTGTGGGTAGAGTCCATTGTGTGGGTAGAGTCCAGTGTGTGGGTAGAGTCCAGTGTGTCGGTAGAGTCCAGTGTGTGGGTAGAGTCCAGTGTGTGGGTAGAGACCAGTGTGTGGGTAGAGACCGGTGTGTGGGTAGAGACCAGTGTGTCGGTAGAGTCCAGTGTGTGGGTAGAGTCCAGTGTGTGGGTAGAGACCAGTGTGTGGGTAGAGTACAGTGTGTTGGGTAGAGTCCAGTGTGTTGGGTAGAGTCCAGTGTTTGGGTAGAGTCCAGTGTGTTGGGTAGAGTTCAGTGTGTCGGTAGAGTCCAGTGTGTTGGGTAGAGTTCAGTCTGTCGGTAGAGTCCAGTGTGTGGGTAGAGTCCAGTGTGTTGGGTAGAGTCCAGTGTGTGGGTAGAGTCCAGTGTGTTGGGTAGAGTCCAGTGTGTTGGGTAGAGTCCAGTGTTTGGGTAGAGTCCAGTGTGTTGGGTAGAGTCCAGTGTGTTGGGTAGAGTCCAGTGTGTTGGGTAGAGTCCAGTCTGTCGGTAGAGTCCAGTGTGTGGGTAGAGTCAGTGTGTTGGGTAGAGTCCAGTGTGTTGGGTAGAGTCCAGTGTGTTGGGTAGAGTCCAGTGTGTTGGGTAGAGTCCATTGTGTGGGTAGAGTTCAGTGTGTTGGGTAGAGTCCAGTGTGTGGGTAGAGACCGGTGTGTGGGTAGAGTCCATTGTGTGGGTAGAGTCCAGTGTGTGGGTAGAGTCCAGTGTGTGGGTAGAGTCCAGTGTGTGGGTAGAGTCCAGTGTGTGGGTAGAGACCAGTGTGTGGGTAGAGTCCGGTGTGTGGGTAGAGACCAGTGTGTGGTAGAGTCCAGTGTGTGGGTAGAGTCCAGTGTGTGGGTAGAGACCGGTGTGTGGGTAGAGTCCAGTGTGTTGGGTAGAGTCAGTGTGTTGGGTAGAGTCCAGTGTTTGGGTAGAGTCCAGTGTGTTGGGTAGAGTTCAGTGTGTCGGTAGAGTCCAGTGTGTTGGGTAGAGTCCAGTGTGTTGGGTAGAGACCAGTGTGTGGGTAGAGTCCAGTGTGTTGGGTAGAGTCCAGTGTGTTGGGTAGAGTCCAGTGTTTGGGTAGAGTCCAGTGTGTTGGGTAGAGTCCAGTGTGTCGGGTAGAGTCCAGTGTGTTGGGTAGAGTCCAGTCTGTCGGGTAGAGTCCAGTGTGTTGGGTAGAGTCCAGTGTGTTGGGTAGAGTCCAGTGTGTTGGGTAGAGTCCAGTGTGTTGGGTAGAGTCCAGTGTGTTGGGTAGAGTCCATTGTGTGGGTAGAGTTCAGTGTGTTGGGTAGAGTCCAGTGTGTGGGTAGAGTCCATTGTGTGGGTAGAGTCCAGTGTGTGGGTAAAGTCCATTGTGTGGGTAGAGTCCAGTGTGTGGGTAGAGTCCAGTGTCCAGTGGGTAGAGTCCAGTGTGTGGGTAGAGTCCAGTGTGTGGGTAGAGTACAGTGTGTGGGTAGAGTCCAGTGTGTTGGGTAGAGTCCAGTGTTTGGGTAGAGTCCAGTGTTTGGGTAGAGTTCAGTGTGTTGGGTAGAGTTCAGTGTGTAGAGTCCAGGTGTTGGGTAGAGTCCAGTGTTTGGGTAGAGTCCAGTGTGTTGGGTAGAGTCCAGTGTGTGGGTAGAGACCAGTGTGTGTGGGTAGAGTCCAGTGTGTTGGTAGAGACCGGTGTGTGGGTAGAGTCCAGTGTGTGGGTAGAGACCAGTGTGTGGGTAGAGACCGGTGTGTGGGTAGAGTCCTGTTTGTGGGTAGAGTCCAGTGTGTCAGTAGAGTCCAGTGTGTGGGTAGAGTCCAGTGTGTGGGTAGAGACCGGTGTGTGGGTAGAGACCGGTGTGTGGGTAGAGACCAGTGTGTTGCGTAGAGTCCAGTGTTTGTGTAGAGTCCAGTGGGTGTGTAGAGTCCAGTGTGTGGGTAGAGACCAGTGTGTGGGTAGAGACCGGTGTGTGGGTAGAGTCCAGTGTGTGGGTAGAGTCCAGTGTGTGGGTAGAGACCGGTGTGTGGGTAGAGTCCAGTGTTTGGGTAGAGTCCAGTGTGTGGGTAGAGACCAGTGTGTGGGTATTGACCGGTGTGTGGGTAGAGACCGGTGTGTGGGTAGAGACCAGTGTGTGGGTAGAGACCAGTGTGTGTAGTCAGTGTGTGGGTAGAGACCAGTGTGTGGGTAGAGACCGGTGTGTGGGTAGAGACCAGTGTGTGGGTAGAGACCAGTGTGTTGGGTAGAGTCCAGTGTGTGGGTAGAGTCCAGTGTGTGGGTATAGACCAGTGTGTGTAGTCAGTGTGTGGGTAGAGACCAGTGTGTGGGTAGAGACCGGTGTGTGGGTAGAGACCAGTGTGTGGGTAGAGACCAGTGTGTTGGGTAGAGTCCAGTGTGTGGGTAGAGTCAGTGTGTTGGGTAGAGTCCAGTGTGTTGGGTAGAGTTCATTCTGTCGGTAGAGTCCAGTGTGTGGGTAGAGTCCAGTGTGTTGGGTAGAGTTCAGTGTGTCGGTAGAGTCCAGTGTGTGGGTAGAGTCCAGTGTGTGGGTAGAGTCCAGTGTGTTGGGTAGAGTTCAGTCTGTCGGTAGAGTCCAGTGTGTTGGGTAGAGTCCAGTGTGTGGGTAGAGTCCAGTGTGTTGGGTAGAGTCCAGTGTGTTGGGTAGAGTTCAGTGTGTGGTAGAGTCCAGTGTGTGGGTAGAGTCCAGTGTGTGGGTAGAGACCGGTGTGTTGGGTAGAGTCCAGTGTGTTGGGTAGAGTCCAGTGTGTGGGTAGAGTCCAGTGTGTGGGTAGAGTCCAGTGTGTGGGTAGAGACCAGTGTGTGGGTAGAGTCCAGTGTGTGGGTAGAGACCAGTGTGTTGGGTAGAGACCAGTGTGTGGGTAGAGTCCTGTTTTGGGTAGAGTTCAGTGTGTCGGTAGAGTCCAGTGTGTGGGTAGAGTCCAGTGTGTGGGTAGAGACCAGTGTGTGGGTAGAGACCAGTGTGTGGGTAGAGACCAGTGTGTTGGTAGAGTCCAGTGTTTGTGTAGAGTCCAGTGGGTGTGTAGAGTCCAGTGTGTGGGTAGAGACCAGTGTGTGGGTAGAGTCCAGTGTGTGGGTAGAGTCCAGTGTGTGGGTAGAGACCAGTGTGTGGGTAGAGACCGGTGTGTGGGTAGGGTAGAGTCCATTGTGTGGGTAGAGTCCAGTGTGTGGGTAGAGTCCAGTGTGTGGGTAGAGTCCAGTGTGTGGGTAGAGTCCAGTGTGTGGGTAGAGACCAGTGTGTGGGTATTGACCGGTGTGTGGGTAGAGACCAGTGTGTTGGGTAGAGTCCAGTGTGTGGGTAGAGTCCAGTGTGTGGGTAGAGTCCATTGTGTGGGTAGAGTCAGTGTGTGGGTAGAGTCCAGTGTGTGGGTAGAGTCCAGTGTGTAGTCAGTGTGTGGGTAGAGACCAGTGTGTGGGTAGAGTCCAGTGTGTTGGGTAGAGTCCAGTGTGTTGGGTAGAGTCCAGTGTGTTGGGTAAGTTCAGTGTGTTGGGTAGAGTCCAGTGTGTGGGTAGAGTCCGTGTGTTGGGTAGAGTCCAGTGTGTTGGGTAGAGTCCATTTTGTGGTTAGAGTTCAGTGTGTTGGGTAGAGTCCAGTGTGTGGGTAGAGTCCATTGTGTGGGTAGAGTCCAGTGTGTTGGGTAGAGTCCAGTGTGTTGGGTAGAGTCCAGTGTGTGGGTAGAGTCCAGTGTGTGGGTAGAGTCCAGTGTGTTGGGTAGAGTCCAGTGTGTTGGGTAGAGTCCAGTGTGTTGGGTAGAGTCCAGTGTGTTGGGTAGAGTCCAGTGTGTGGGTAGAGTCCAGTGTGTTAGGTAGAGTCCAGTGTGTTAGGTAGAGTCCAGTGTGTTGGGTAGAGTCCAGTGTGTGGGTAGAGTCCAGTGTGTGGGTAGAGTCCAGTGTGTGGGTAGAGTGAAGTGGTGCTGTCATGGCCTCTTCACAACCGTGTTGGTTTCTGTGGACCCTGTTAATTCTTTAGTTATGTTTACACCAAGGATCGACCCGCTCCACTACAGCCCCGTCCATGTGAATGGGGACGTGGAGCTCTCGACCCGCTCCACTACAGCCCCGTCCATGTGAATGGGGACGTGGAGCTCTCGACCCGCTCCACTACAGCCCCGTCGATATGAATGGGGACGTGGAGCTCTCGACCCTCTCCACTACAGCCCCGTCGATATGAATGGGGACGTGGAGCTCTCGACCCTCTCCACTACAGCCCCGTCGTTGTGAATGGGGACGTGGAGCTCTCGACTCGCTCCACTACAGCCCCATCGATGTGAATGGGGACGTGGAGCTCTCGACTCGCTCCACTACAGCCCCGTCCATGTGAATGGGGACGTGGAGCTCTCGACCCGACCAGCCCGCTCCACTGAATGGGGACGTGGAGCTCTCGACTCGCTCCACTACAGCCCCATCGATGTGAATGGGGACGTGGAGCTCTCGACCCGCTCCACTACAGCCCCGTCGTTGTGAATGGGGACGTGGAGCTCTCAACCCGCTCCACTACAGCCCCTTCCATGTGAATGGGGACGTGGAGCTCTCGACCCGCTCCACTACAGCCCCGTCCATGTGAATGGGGACGTGGAGCTCTCGACCCGCTCCACTACAGCCCCGTCGATATGAATGGGGACGTGGAGCTCTCGACCCTCTCCACTACAGCCCGGTCGATATGAATGGGGACGTGGAGCTCTTGGTGTCCCTCTTTGTCCTGTCGTGCACAATCAGCTCCTTTATCTTGCTGATGTTGAGGGAGAGGTTGTTGTACTGGAACCACACTGCCAAGTTTCTGACCTCCTCCTTATAGGCTATCTCTTCGTTGTTGGTGATCAGGCCTGCCACCGTTGTGTCGTCAGGAAAATAAATGATGGTGGTGTGGTCGCGCGCAGCCACACAGTCATGACTAAACAGGAAGCGGACTAAACACGTTTAGTGTCATTGTGCTGGATGTGTTGTTGCCTATATTCACCATCTGGGGCAGCCCATCAGGAAGACCAGGATCCAATTACACAGGGAGGTGTTTAGTCTCAGGGTCCTGAGCTTCGTGGTGAGCTTGTGGGGCACTATGGTGTTGAATGCTGAGCTGTAGTCAACAAACAGCTTTCTTGACTGTCCACGAGAATCCAAATAGGTCAGATAAGGTTTGCAATAACTAGGGGGGGTTGACAACTAGGGGGGGTTGACAACTAGGGGGGGTTGACAACTAGGGGGGGTTGACACCAACTAGGGGGGGTTGACAACTCCTGTTGTAAATCAAGGGGAGAAGATTCAGGTCTCCCTCTCCAACATTCACCAAATTGAACGTGGGGAATGGTCAGAGGTGACCTAAAGGGCACTAATATAATTTGTTTGTTATTTTTGTTATTTTTGTTATTTTTGTTTATCAAAATGTTTGCCACGTTCAAAAGCTTAGTTCCTTTTTTTATGTCTCTACTTTTGGTTTGGGCGTGAGTTGGGGTGGGCATTCTATGTTTTTGTTCTATGTTTTGTATTTCTGTGTTTGGCCTGTTATGGTTCCCAATCAGAGTCAGCTGTCTATCGTTGTCTCTGAATGAGAAACATACTTAGGTAGCCTGTTCCCAACTGTGTTTGTGGGTAGTTGTTTCCTGTTTTGTGTTTTGTCATCTGATAGGACTGTTTTGTATTTTCGTTGTTTCACCTTTGTTATTTTGTGTTCAGATTAACATGGACACGTGTACGACGCCGCATTTCGGTACGATCATATTCCTCATCAGACGAGGACGAGAATCGTTACAATGTTAGAAAAGAAATACTGTAACTTGGAAAGTATACACACTACATGGATGAAGTTTCCGTACTATTTTTTTACATAAAAAATATATATTTTTCAACTTTATTTAACCAGGTAGGCCAGTAGAGAACAAGTTCTCATTTACAACTGCGCCCTATGCTTTGGGCATGAAATATTAAAAATGATAAAAGTGTTTTTGTTGAGAGAGGGATGTGATTTGAGAAGCTAGAGATAAGATAATTGTTTTCCATAGACTTTGCACAGTGACAAGTCACGCCCCTGTGTGAGGTCAGAGAGCGTGTCAGCCTGCTGGAACCGCACCTTTTGAGCAAACTGTATGAAAAGGATGTGAATCTGCAGCTGCTCATTTAAAGTGGTTTGAACTTTGAATCTCAACACGAGATAGAGACGATAAACTCACCTCCCGGACATTCACTGGCTGATTAGCTATCCTAAGTAATGTATCTTCAAAAGTTAATTTAATTAGGACCATCATATTACTCTGCTCTCATCACCCAATTGGGGAACCATCGATACGGCTGGATAGCCTATCTTCAAAGAAGCGACTTCAAGAGTGAATGGAAAGAAAGTAGTTCTTTCTGGGCTACACGCCACGTCACAGGATAACAGACAACTACAGAGAAGAACAACAGTTGAAGACGTGTCTGGGCCAATCAGAGCCTCACAATCGTGCCTCACAAAAGGCCCAACTCCCTTTTCTAGGCTGCTCTGTTCACCGAGAGACCACCGGCTAAACCAGGCATTTCACATAAATACATGAATGATTTCTTATTCAAAGCAGGCGGTGATTCGTCTGCAGAGTATATTGTTACAGTGAGAGAAGTTTCTGAATATACCAATGTTAAACCTCTCTGGGATATGTGGGACGGTAGCGTCCCATTTGGCCAAAAGCCAGAGAAAATGCAGAGCACCAAATTCAAATAAAATACTATAAAAAATCTAACTTTCATGAAATCACACATGTAAGATAACAAATTAAAGCTGCACGTGTAGTGAATCCATCCGACATGTCAGATTTCAAAAAAGGCTTTTCGGCGAAAGTAAACGATGCTATTATCTGAGGATAGCACCTCCATTAACAAAAGAGAGAAAACATTTCAACCCTGCAGGCGCGACACAAAACGCAGAAATAAAAATATAATTCATGCCTTACCTTTGACGAGTTTCTTCTGTTGGCCCTCCAATATTTCCCATACACATCACAAATGGTCCTTTTGTTAGATTAATTTCCGTCGATATATATCCAAAACGTCCATTTATTTGGCAAGTTTGATCCAGAAAAACACTGGTTCCAACTTGCGCAACGTGAAAAATATCTCAAAAGTTATCTGTAAACTTTGCCAAAACATTTCAAACTACTTTTGTAATACAACTTTAGGTATTTAAAAAAATTAATAATCAATAAAATGGACGGGATGACAGGATGATCTGTGTTCAATACAGAAAGAAACAAACTGCTTCCTGGTCATGCGCCTCTATCAAACAGTACACATGAACATTCAAGATGACCGTACTTCTTCATTACACAAAGGAATAACCTCAACCAATTTCTGAAGACTGTGACATCCAGTGGAAGGTAGGAACTCCCTTAGAAATCTGAATTCCCATTGAATCGTCATTGAAAAAGGTTGACCTCAAAAAAAAACAATCTGAATGGTTTGTCCTCGGGGTTTCGCCTGCTACATAACTTCTGTTATACTCACAGACATAAATCAAACCGTTTTAGAAACGTCACAGTGTTGTCTATCCAAATCTACTAGCAATATGCATATCTTATCTTCTGGGGATGAGTAGCAGGCAGTTGAATTTGGTCATGGTTTTCATCCAAAATTCCAAATGCTGCCCCCTATCTAGAAAAGTTATGTGTCCCTGTCCCTCTCTCTCTCCATCTCTTCTTAAACAAGCAACCATGTTGTTGTCATTCCATGAGGGATCTGTTTTCAACATATTTAGGCTCTAGTCAATTACAGATGCAAAGTGTATGTGTTTATCCTGTGTTCCCATTTAATCTGCTAGTAAGTAAATAATAAACCTTTCTAGTGGAACCCCTAGCGGAACCCCTAGCGGAACCCCTCGACAACATTCCGCTGAAAAGGCAGCACACAAAATATATATATATTTTTTGTAGAAATATGTAACTTTCACACATTAACAATCAATACAGCAAATGAAAGATAAACATCTTGTTAATCTACCCATCGTGTCCGATTTCAAAAATGCTTTACAGCTAAAGCACAACATGTTATTATGTTAGATCACCGCCAAGTCAAAAAAACACAGCCATTTTTCCAGCCAAAGATAGGAGTCACAAAAAGCAGAAATATTGATAACATTATTCACTAACCTTTGATGATCTTCATCAGATGACACTCATAGGACATCATGTTACACAATAAATGTATGTTTTGTTCGATAATGTGCATATTTATATCCAAAAATCTCAGTTTACATTGGCGCCTTACGTGCTAATGTTTTGATTCCAAAACATCCGGTGATTGTGCAGAAATACTCATAATAAACATTGATAAAAGATACAAGTGTTATTCATAGAATTATGGATAGACTTATCCTTAATGCAACCGCTGTGTCAGATTTCAAAAAAACTTTACAAGAAAAGCATAATCTGAGAACGGCCCTCAGAACCCAAAACAGCCAGAGGAATATCCGCCATTTTGGAATTAACAAAGTTAGAAACAACACCATAAGTTTCACTTACCTTTGCCTCTAACCCTAGGAAGCTCTTTGCCACCTTCTCCTCCCTCCTGAATCCTCCCCCCCCCCCCCTCCTCCCTCTCTGCAGAAGACTTCGTCAACCATTTTGAAAAGAAGTTCGACGACATCCGATCCTCGTTTGCTAAGTCAAACGACACCGCTGGTTCTGCTCACACTGCCCTACCCTGTGCTCTGACCTCTTTCTCCCTCTCTCTCCAGATGACATCTCGCGTCTTGTGACGGCCGGCCGCCCAACAACCTGCCCGCTTGACCCTATCCCCTCCTCTCTTCTCCAGACCATTTCCGGAGACCTTCTCCCTTACCTCACCTCGCTCATCAACTCATCCCTGACCGCTGGCTACGTCCCTTCCGTCTTCAAGAGAGCGAGAGTTGCACCCTTCTGAAAAAACCTACACTCGATCCCTCCGATGTCAACAACTACAGACCAGTATCCCTTCTTTCTTTTCTCTCCAAAACTCTTGAACGTGCCGTCCTTGGCCAGCTCTCCCGCTATCTCTCTCAGAATGACCTTCTTGATCCAAATCAGTCAGGTTTCAAGACTAGTCATTCAACTGAGACTGCTCTTCTCTGTATCACGGAGGCGCTCCGCACTGCTAAAGCTAACTCTCTCTCCTCTGCTCTCATCCTTCTAGACCTATCGGCTGCCTTCGATACTGTGAACCATCAGATCCTCCTCTCCACCCTCTCCGAGTTGGGCATCTCCGGCGCGGCCCACGCTTGGATTGCGTCCTACCTGACAGGTCGCTCCTACCAGGTGGCGTGGCGAGAATCTGTCTCCTCACCACGCGTTCTCACCACTGGCGTCCCCCAGGGCTCTGTTCTAGGCCCTCTCCTATTCTCGCTATACACCAAGTCACTTGGCTCTGTCATAACCTCACATGGTCTCTCCTATCATTGCTATGCAGACGACACACAATTAATCTTCTCCTTTCCCCCTTCTGATGACCAGGTGGCGAATCGCATCTCTGCATCTCTGCATGTCTGGCAGACATATCAGTGTGGATGACGGATCACCACCTCAAGCTGAACCTCGGCAAGACGGAGCTGCTCTTCCTCCCGGGGAAGGACTGCCCGTTCCATGATCTCGCCATCACGGTTGACAACTCCATTGTGTCCTCCTCCCAGAGCGCTAAGAACCTTGGCGTGATCCTGGACAACACCCTGTCGTTCTCAACTAACATCATGGCGGTGGCCCGTTCTTGTAGGATCATGCTCTACAACATCCGCAGAGTACGACCCTGCCTCACACAGGAAGCAGCGCAGGTCCTAATCCAGGCACTTGTCATCTCCCGTCTGGATTACTGCAACTCGCTGTTGGCTGGGCTCCCTGCCTGTGCCATTAAACCCCTACAACTCATCCAGAACGCCGCAGCCCGTCTGGTGTTCAACCTTCCCAAGTTCTCTCACGTCATAACGCTCCTCCGCTCTCTCCACTGGCTTCCAGTTGAAGCTCGCATCCGCTACAAGACCATGGTGCTTGCCTACGGAGCTGTGAGGGGAACGGCACCTCAGTACCTCCAGGCTCTGATCAGGCCCTACACCCAAACAAGGGCACTGCGTTCATCCACCTCTGGCCTGCTCGCCTCCCTACCACTGAGGAAGTACAGTTCCCGCGCAGCCCAGTCAAAACTGTTCGCTGCTCTGGCCCCCCCAATGGTGGAACAAACTCCCTCACGACGCCAGGACAGCGGAGTCAATCACCACCTTCCGGAGACACCTGAAACCCCACCTCTTTCAGGAATACCTAGGATAGGATAAAGTAATCCTTCTCACCCCCCCTTAAAATATTTAGATGCACTATTGTAAAGTGGCTGTTCCACTGGATGTCTTAAGGTGAACGCACCAATTTGTAAGTCGCTCTGGATAAGAGCGTCTGCTAAATGACTTAAATGTAAATGTATGATCTTCATCCGAAGGCATTCGCAGGATTCCCAGTTCGACAATAAATCACTGATTTGTTATATAATGTTCCATCATTTATGTCCAAATAGCCACTTGTTAGCGTGTTCAGCCTAGTAATCCATCTTCATGAGGCGCAGGCACTTCATCCAAGGTTGCACTTCCTAGGGCATCCAAACAAAAACTCTACCAGTTCCATTACAGTCCTTTAGAAACCGTTTTTAACATAAAACATCAAAATTGTTCCAACCGGAGGATTCCTTTGTCTTCCGAAAAGCACTGGAACGAGAGGTAACTTTGTCGGGAGCGCGCGTCATGAGACCAAGGCTCTCTGCCAGACCACTGACTCAAAGATGTCTCATGATCCCCTCCTTTATAGTAGAATCCTCAAACCAGTTTTTAAAGACGGTTGACATCTAGTGGAAGCCCTAGGAGGTGCAACCTCATCCATATCTCAATGTAAATTCGGTAGGCCAAGCTTTGAAAAACTACACACCTCAGATGTCCCACTTCCTGGTTGGATTTTTCTCAGGTTTTCGCCTGCCATATGAGTTCTGTGGGTAGTTGTTTCTTGTTCTGTTATACTCACAGACATCATCCAAACAGTTTTAGAAACGTCAGAGTGTTTTCTATCCAATACTAATAATACTATGCATATATTAGCATCTGGGACAGAGTAGGAGGCAGTTCACTCTGGGCACCCCTATCCCCAAAAAGGTTAAACCAATTTGTGTAGTACTGAACCGTAAGTAAGGCTTGTAAAGTTTTTGCAGATGGAGGTTTCGACTGTTCAGAATGATGATATGATATGAGGTTATGATTAACAAGTTGATTAACAAGTTGACTGTTTATAGATGTAAAGACTTTAGAGTTTATTTGGGGAGATGGTAACTCTGGTGGTTCCTCGGAAGCTAATGAGTTAATTGTTATTAATTTAATCAGGTAACAATTAAACATAGTTAATTAGATAAATAACCATCTTCAGATTAATTTCAAAGTCAAGTCACGACACAGCATTCTCACATGGGTGCTCCTCTTGTCCAGGTGGGAGAGGGCAGTGTGGAGTGCAACAGAGATTGCATCATCTGTGGATCTGTTAGGGCGGTATGTGAATGTGTCTGGGATGACGGTGTTGATGTGAGCCATGACCAGTCCTTTTCAAAGCATTTCATAGAGATTGTTTATAGATGTAATAGCGCTGGAACTTTAGGGCCTAAACTAAGGTGGCAAATACATGTAAACAGGGCAGAGATTCCCTTTCATAGATCCATCGAGCATCAAAGTCGGGGATTCGATCTCTGTCCTGTCTTTACACTTTGTCTGTTTGATAGCTCTTCGGAGGTAGTGGGATTTCTTATAATTGTCCTGCTCCTTGAACACGGCAGCTCTAAGCCTTTAGCTTAGTGTGGATGTTGCCTGCATTTCATGGTTTCGGTGCGTTACTGTGGGGACAATGTCATCAATGCACTTATTAATGAAGCCGGTGACTGATGTGGTGAACTCCTCCATGTTATCGGATCAATCCTGAAACATATTCGAGTCTGTGCTAGCAGAGCCTTCCTGTAACTTAGCATCTGCTTCATCTGACCACTTCCGTACTGAGCATGTCAGTAGTGCTTCCTGTTTGAGTTTTTGCTTGTAAGCAGGAAGAGTCGTGGTCTGATTTGCAGAACAAGCTGTAAGGCCTGGAACTAGTTCTAATTGAGGAGAAATAAACAGGATATTATATATTTTTATTTTATTTAGCTAGGCAAGTCAGTTAAGAACAAATTCTTATTTACAATGGCGGCCTACCCCGGACAACGCTGGGCCAATTGTTCACCGCCCAATCATGACCTGATGTGATACAGCCTGGATTCGAACCAGGGACTGTAGTGACGCCTCTTGCACTGAGATGCAGTGCTTTAGAACGCTGAGCCACTCGGGAGCCCGTAGCTGTGTCCCAGATGTAATTCTTCCATATAATGGGGAAAGGGTGCTATTTTGGACTCATAGAGTCCTCATAGAACCATAGAGTTGCTTGGCTGGCTGTCTCTCTGCTGTTAATTAAATCATGAGTTTCCCGTCGCAGCCCAGCGAGGTCCATCCTGTTTTTATTGCCCGTAAAAATGTTTCCACCTTCTAAACCTACGGTGGAACTACCCTTGTCCAGCAACTCTCTTTATTTCAGATTGAGTTCTAGATTTCTCCCTCCCCACCCACGGCCCAGAGAAACACCTCTTTGGTTCTCATTACCCAGTATGTGTGTGTGTGTGTCTGCATATGGGGAGCCACAGGATTTGAACCCCAAAGAGATCCCATACTGTGGCACATGGATGATTGGACCAGTTTTGTTTTTTGGAGAGGAGAGGTGGAAGGAGAAGGGAAGGGAGGAGAGGAGGACCCAAAACCAGGAAGATATTATGGGGTGGACAGACAGTCAGACAGACATGTGTCTCTTTGAGATCACAGGGTGTAGACAGATGAGACCGGGGTCTGGGGTCTGGGGTGGATGAGAGGACGGGGTGGATGTGAGGGTGAGGTGGATGAGAGAAGGCTGGGGTCTGGGGCGAGGTGGATGAGAGGACGGGGTTCAAGGAGGATGAGAGTAGGCTGGGGTCTGGGGCGAGGTGGACGAGAGGACGGAGTTCAAGGGGGATGAGAGGAGGCTGGGGGAGGCGATAGAGAGGGGTCTTGTTCGAGGGGTTTGAAGGAGGTGAGAGGGGGCGAAAGGGGGCAGGGAGGGTAGGTGAGGGGGAAGGTTGGGTGGAAGGGGAGAGAGGATGGAAGGGGGTTGGGTTGAAGGGGAGAGAGGATGGAAGGGGTTTGGGTTTGAGGGGGCGAGTGGAGGCTTCAGGATTTAGCTCTTTTATGTACTTTGACCCCAGGTCCACAGGAGGCCCGCGGAGAACACATGCCAATCTCCCCGGGCGGGCAGGACAGCCCTGCCCTCTCCCTCACCTCTACATCTGCCACCAGTCCCTCTCCTCCTGGGCTGTCTCCAAAGAGATATATATGTGTGTGTATGAGTGTGTTTGGAGCTGGTTTTGGAGTGGAATGCGCTCAGATGATACATTTGTTTAAATCCGTCTCTCTCTCTCTCTCTCTCTCTCTCTCTCTCTCTCTCTCTCTCTCTCTCTCTCTCTCTCATCCCTGTGTAATCTCTATTTGTATTTATTCCCTTTCTAAACCCTATCTAATCCATGTCTAATCCCTGTCTAATCGCTGCATAATACTTGTCTAATCCATATGTAATCCCTATTTTATCCATGTCTATTCCCTGTCTAATCGCTGCATAATCCCTGTCTAACCCATATTTAATCACTTTTGAATCCCTATCTAATCCCTGTCTAATCCTAATCCCTTTCTAATCGGTATGTAATCAATGTTTTACCCCTGTTTAATGTATATCTAATCCATGTATAATCCCAATTTGTAAGTCGCTCTGGATAAGAGCGTCTGCTAAATGACTTAAATGTAAATGTAAATGTATCCAACCCATGTATAATCCCTATCTAATCTATATCTAATCCCTGTCTAATTCCTTTG
>NC_088401.1:3832019-3834519 GCF_034236695.1 Oncorhynchus nerka | reverse complement strand
AATACACTGACAATACACTGGCAATGCAGCAGTGGAGAAGAAGAGGCTAGGAAAGAAGAGACTAGGAAAGAAGAGACTAGGGAAGAAGAGACTAGGAAAGAAGAGACTAGGAAAGAAGAGCCTAGGAAAGAACAGACTAGGAAAGAAGAGACTAGGAAAGAAGAGACTAGGAAAGAAGAGACTAGGAAAGAAGATACTAGGAAAGAAGAGACTAGGAAAGAAGAGACTACGAAAGAAGAGACTAGGAAAGAAGAGGCTAGGAAAGAAGAGCCTAGGAAAGAAGAGGCTAGGAAAGAACAGACTAGGAAAGAAGAGACTAGGAAAGAAAAGACTAGGAAAGAAGAGACTAGGAAAGAAGAGGCTGGGAAAGAAGAGACTAGGAAAGAAGAGACTAGGAAAGAAGAAGAGACTAGGAAAGAAGAGACTAGGAAGAAGAGACTAGGAAAGAAGAGACTAGGAAAGAAGAGACTAGGAAAGAAGAGACTAGGGAAGAAGAGACTGGGAAAGAAGAGGCTGGGAAAGAAGAGGCTATGGAAGAAGAGACTAGGGAAGAAGAGACTAGGGAAGAAGAGACTAGGGAAGAAGAGACTAGGAAAGAAGAGACTAGGGAAGAAGAGGCTAGGGAAGAAGAGACTAGGGAAGAAGAGACTAGTGAAGAAGAGGCCAGGGAAGAAGAGGCTAGTGAAGAAGAGGCTAGGGAAGAAGAGGCTGGGAAAGAAGAAGCTAGGGAAGAAGAGACTACTGAAGAAGAGGCTGGGAAAGAAGAGGCTAGGAAAGAAGAGACTATGGAAGAAGAGACTAGGGAAGAATAGACTAGGGAAGAAGAGACTAGGAAAGAAGAGACTAGGGAAGAAGAGGCTAGGGAAGAAGAGACTAGGGAAGAAGAGGCTAGGGAAGAAGAGGCTGGGAAAGAAGAAGCTAGGGAAGAAGAGACTAGGGAAGAAGAGACTAGGAAAGAAGAGGCTGGGAAAGAAGAAGCTAGGGAAGAAGAGGCTAGTGAAGAAGAGGCTAGGAAAGAAGAGGCTAGTGAAGAAGATGAGTGGGTAGAAAAGCTTAGGGAAGAAGTGGCTAGTGAAGAAGACGAGTAGGTAGAAGAGGCTAGGGAAGAGGAGGCTAGGGAAGAAAAGGCTAGGGAAGAAGAGGCTAGTGAAGAAGATGAGTGGGTAGAAAAGCCTAGGGAAGAAGTGGCTAGGGAAGAAAAGGCTAGGGAAGAAAAGGCTAGGGAAGAAAAGCCTAGGGAAGAAAAGCCTAGGGAAGAAAAGGCAAGGGAAGAAAAGGCTAGGGAAGAAAAGCCTAGGGAAGAAAAGCCTAGGGAAGAAAAGGCTAGGGAAGAAAATCCTAGGGAAGAAGTGGCTAGGGAAGAAAAGGCTAGGGAAGAAAAGGCTAGGGAAGAAAAGCCTAGGGAAGAAGTGGCTAGGGAAGAAGAGACTAGGAAAGAAGAGACTAGGGAAGAAGAGACTAGGAAAGAAGAGACTAGGGAAGAAGAGACTAGGAAAGAAGAGACTAGGAAAGAAGAGACTAGGAAAGAAGAGACTAGGGAAGAAGAGACTAGGAAAGAAGAGACTAGGAAAGAAGAGACTAGGAAAGAAGATACTAGGAAAGAAGAGACTAGGAAAGAAGAGACTACGAAAGAAGAGACTAGGAAAGAAGAGGCTAGGAAAGAAGAGACTAGGAAAGAAGAGGCTAGGAAAGAACAGACTAGGAAAGAAGAGACTAGGAAAGAAAAGACTAGGAAAGAAGAGACTAGGAAAGAAGAGGCTGGGAAAGAAGAGACTAGGAAAGAAGAGACTAGGAAAGAAGAGACTAGGGAAGAAGAGACTAGGAAAGAAGAGACTAGGGAAGAAGAGACTAGGAAAGAAGAGACTAGGAAAGAAGAGACTAGGAAAGAAGAGACTAGGGAAGAAGAGACTGGGAAAGAAGAGGCTGGGAAAGAAGAGGCTATGGAAGAAGAGACTAGGGAAGAAGAGACTAGGGAAGAAGAGACTAGGGAAGAAGAGACTAGGAAAGAAGAGACTAGGGAAGAAGAGGCTAGGGAAGAAGAGACTAGGGAAGAAGAGACTAGTGAAGAAGAGGCCAGGGAAGAAGAGGCTAGTGAAGAAGAGGCTAGGGAAGAAGAGGCTGGGAAAGAAGAAGCTAGGGAAGAAGAGACTACTGAAGAAGAGGCTGGGAAAGAAGAGGCTAGGAAAGAAGAGACTATGGAAGAAGAGACTAGGGAAGAATAGACTAGGAAGAAGAGACTAGGAAAGAAGAGACTAGGGAAGAAGAGGCTAGGAAAGAAGAGGCTAGGGAAGAAGAGGCTAGGGAAGAAGAGGCTGGGAAAGAAGAAGAGGCTAGGGAAGAAGAGACTAGGGAAGAAGAGACTAGGAAAGAAGAGGCTGGGAAAGAAGAAGCTAGGGAAGAAGAGGCTAGTGAAGAAGAGGCTAGGAAAGAAGAGGCTAGTGAAGAAGATGAGTGGGTAGAAAAGCTTAGGGAAGAAGTGGCTAGTGAAGAAGACGAGTAG
>NC_088401.1:3812207-3831519 GCF_034236695.1 Oncorhynchus nerka | reverse complement strand
GATGGCTGGGTGTGTAATGATGTAGAGTGGTTGGTCAGGGTGGATGGCTGGGTGTAGTGAGGGAGAGTGGTTGGTCAGGGTGGATGGCTGGGCGTGTAGTGAGGGAGAGTGGTTGGTCAGGGTGGATGGCTGGGCGTGTAATGATGGAGAGTGGTTGGTCAGGGTGGATGGTCAGGGTGGTTGGTCAGGGTGGATGGCTGGGTGTGTAGTGAGGGAGAGTGGTTGGTCAGGGTGGATGGCTGGGTGTGTAATGAGGGAGAGTGGTTGGTCAGGGTGGATGGCTGGGTGTGTAGTGAGGGAGAGTGGTTGGTCAGGGTGGATGGCTGGGTGTGTAGTGAGGGAGAGTGGTTGGTTAGGGTGGTTGGTCAGGGTGGATGGTTGGGTGTGTAGTGAGGGAGAGTGGTTGGTTAGGGTGGTTGAGTCAGGGTGGATTGCTGGGCGTGTAGTGAGGAGAGTGGTTGGTCAGGGTGGATGGCTGGGTGTGTAATGATGGAGAGTGGTTGGTCAGGGTGGATGGCTGGGTGTGTAATGATGGAGAGTGGTTGGTCAGGGTGGATGGCTGGGTGTGTAGTGAGGGAGAGTGGTTGGTCAGGGTGGATGGCTGGGTGTGTAGTGAGGGAGAGTGGTTGGTCAGGGTGGTTGGTCAGTGTGGTTGGTCAGGTGGATGGCTGGGTGTGTAATGATGGAGAGTGGGTTATCAGGGTGGATGGCTGGGTGTGTAAATGAGGAGAGTGGTTGGTCAGGTGGTTGGTGGGGTGGATCGCTGGGTGTGTAATGATGTAGAGTGGTTGGTCAGGGTGGATGGCTGGGTGTGTAATGATGGAGAGTGGTTGGTCAGGGTGGATGGTTGGGTGTGTAGTGAGGGAGAGTGGTTGGTCAGGGTGGTTGGTCAGGGTGGATGGCTGGGCGTGTAGTGAGGGAGAGTGGTTGGTCAGGGTGGATGGCTGGGTGTGTAGTGAGGGAGAGTGGTTGGTCAGGGTGGATGGCTGGGCGTGTAGTGAGGGAGAGTGGTTGGTCAGGGTGGATGGCTGGGTGTGTAGTGAGGGAGAGTGGTTGGTCAGGGTGGTTGGTCAGGGTGGATGGCTGGGTGTGTAATGAGGGAGAGTGGTTGGTCAGGGTGGTTGGTCAGTGTGGTTGGTCAGGGTGGATGGCTGGGTGTGTAATGATGGAGAGTGGTTGGTCAGGTGGATGGCTGGGTGTGTTATGTTGGAGAGTGGTTGGTCAGTGGATGGCTGGGTGTGTAGTGAGGGAGAGTGGTTGGTCAGGTGGTGGATGGCTGGGTGTGTAGTGAGGGAGAGTGGTTGGTCAGGGGTGGATGGCTGGGTGTGTAGTGAGGGGAGTGGTTGATCCAGGTGGATGGCTGGGTGTGTAATGATGTAGAGTGGTTGGTCAGGGTGGATGGCTGGGTGTAGTGAGGGAGAGTGGTTGGTCAGGGTGGATGGCTGGGTGTGTAGTGAGGGAGAGTGGTTGGTCAGGGTGGTTGGCTGGGTGTGTAATGATGGAGAGTGGTTGGTCAGGGTGGATGGCTGGGTGTGTAGTGAGGGAGAGTGGTTGGTCAGGGTGGTTGGTCAGTGTGGTTGGTCAGGGTGGATCGCTGGGTGTGTAATGATGGAGAGTTGTTGGTCAGGGTGGATGGCTGGGTGTGTAATGATGGAGAGTGGTTGGTCAGGGTGGATGGCTGGGTGTGTAATGATGGAGAGTGGTTGGTCAGGGTGGATGGCTGGGTGTGTAATGATGGAGAGTGGTTGGTCAGGGTGGATGGCTGGGTGTGTAATGATGGAGAGTGGTTGGTCAGGGTGGATGGCTGGGTGTGTAGTGAGGGAGAGTGGTTGGTCAGGGTGGATGGCTGGGTGTGTAGTGAGGGGAGAGTGGTTGGTCAGGGTGGATGGCTGGGTGTGTAAATGATGGAGAGTGGTTGGTCAGGTGGATGGTGGGTGTGTAATGAGGGAGAGTGGTTGGTCAGGGTGGATGGCTGGGTGTGTAATGATGGAGAGTGGTTGGTCAGGGTGGATGGCTGGGTGTGTAGTGAGGAGAGTGGTTGGTCAGGGTGGATGGCTGGGTGTGTAATGATGGAGAGTGGTTGGTCAGGTGGATGGCTGGGTGTAATGAGGAGAGTGGTTGGTCAGGTGGTTGGTCAGTGTGGTTGGTCAGGGTGGATCGCTGGGTGTGTAATGATGTAGAGTGGTTGGTCAGGGTGGATGGCTGGGTGTGTAATGATGGAGAGTGGTTGGTCAGGGTGGATGGCTGGGTGTGTAGTGAGGGAGAGTGGTTGGTCAGGGTGGATGGCTGGGTGTGTAGTGAGGGAGAGTGGTTGGTCAGGGTGGATGGCTGGGTGTGTAATGATGGAGGAGTGGTTGGTCAGGGTGGATGGCTGGGTGTGTAGTGAGGGAGAGTGGTTGGTCAGGGTGGATGGCTGGGTGTGTAGTGAGGGGAGAGTGGTTGGTCAGGGTGGATGGCTGGGTGTGTAGTGAGGAGAGTGGTTGGTCAGGGTGGATGGCTGGGTGTGTAGTGAGGGAGAGTGGTTGGTCAGGGTGGATGGCTGCGTGTAGTGAGGAGAGTGGTTGGTCAGGGTGGATGGCTGGGTGTGTAGTGAGGAGAGTGGTTGGTCAGGGTGGATGGCTGGGTGTGTAGTGAGGAGAGTGGTTGGTCAGGGTGGATGGCTGGGTGTGTAGTGAGGGAGAGTGGTTGATCAGGGTGGATGGCTGGGTGTGTAATGATGGAGAGTGGTTGGTCAGGGTGGATGGCTGGGTGTGTAATGATGTAGAGTGGTTGGTCAGGGTGGATGGCTGGGTGTGTAATGATGGAGAGTGGTTGGTCAGGGTGGATGGCTGGGTGTGTAGTGAGGGAGAGTGGTTGGTCAGGGTGGATGGCTGGGTGTGTAGTGAGGGAGAGTGGTTGGTCAGGGTGGATGGCTGGGTGTGTAATGATGGAGAGTGGTTGGTCAGGGTGGATGGCTGGGTGTGCAGAGGGAGTGGTTGGTCAGGGTGGATGGCTGGGTGTGTAGTGAGGAGAGTGGTTGGTCAGGGTGGATGGCTGTGTGTAGTGAGGAGAGTGGTTGGTCAGGTGGATGGCTGGGTGTGTAATGATGTAGAGTGGTTGGTCAGGGTGGATGGCTGGGTGTGTAATGATGGAGAGTGGTTGGTCAGGGTGGATGGCTGGGTGTGTAGTAAGGGAGAGTGGTTGGTCAGGGTGGTTGGCTGGGTGTGTAATGATGGAGAGTGGTTGGTCAGGGTGGATGGCTGGGTGTGTAGTGAGGGAGAGTGGTTGGTCAGGGTGGTTGGTCAGTGTGGTTGGTCAGGGTGGATCGCTGGGTGTGTAATGATGGAGAGTTGTTGGTCAGGGTGGATGGCTGGGTGTGTAATGATGGAGAGTGGTTGGTCAGGGTGGATGGCTGTGTAATGATGGAGAGTGGTTGGTCAGGGTGGATGGCTGGGTGTGTAATGATGGAGAGTGGTTGGTCAGGTGGATGGCTGGGTGTGTAATGATGGAGAGTGGTTGGTCAGGGTGGATGGCTGGGTGTGTAGTGAGGGGAGAGTGGTTGGTCATGGTGGATGGCTGGGTGTAGTGAGGGAGAGTGGTTGGTCAGGGTGGATGGCTGGGTGTGTAATGATGGAGAGTGGTTGGTCAGGGTGGATGGCTGGGTGTGTAGTGAGGGAGAGTGGTTGGTCAGGGTGGATGGCTGGGTGTGTAATGATGGAGAGTGGTTGGTCAGGGTGGATGGCTGGGTGTGTAATGAGGGAGAGTGGTTGGTCAGGGTGGTTGGTCAGTGTGGTTGGTCAGGGTGGATCGCTGGGTGTGTAATGATGTAGAGTGGTTGGTCAGGGTGGATGGCTGGGTGTGTAATGATGGAGAGTGGTTGGTCAGGGTGGATGGCTGGGTGTGTAGTGAGGGAGAGTGGTTGGTCAGGGTGGATGGCTGGGTGTGTAGTGAGGGAGAGTGGTTGGTCAGGGTGGATGGCTGGGTGTGTAATGATGGAGAGTGGTTGGTCAGGGTGGATGGCTGGGTGTGTAGTGAGGGAGAGTGGTTGGTCAGGGTGGATGGGTGTAGTGAGGGAGAGTGGTTGGTCAGGTGGATGGCTGGGTGTGTAGTGAGGGAGAGTGGTTGGTCAGGGTGGATGGCTGGGTGTGTAGTGAGGGAGAGTGGTTGGTCAGGGTGGATGGCTGGGTGTGTAGTGAGGGAGAGTGGTTGGTCAGGGTGAATGGCTGGGTGTGTAGTGAGGGAGAGTGGTTGGTCAGGGTGGTTGGTCAGGGTGGATGAGTGACTACTGACGCCATTTCCGGTCACAACTTGCAGACTTGTTTACGTGTTGCTGTGTGTTCTGTGTGTTCTGTGCGTTTTGTTGCCAACCTTACTTTGCTACCTGACAACTTTACAGTTTTTACTTTTTAATTACCGTTTATATTTTTGGTTTTTCCCTCACTCAATTTTTTTTCATTCAACTTTTTCACTCCAGACGCTTTATCTGGATGTGGTTCGTCAGGATCTCCAACAGCCGACGCTAAGTAGTAACATTAACATGATGCCTTCTAATTGCAGTCGCTGTACTCATAATATACAGGAGAACGGTCGCCTTACGGCGAGGATAGCTGTGCTGCAAGCCCAGCTTCAGACGCAATCGTTAGGCAAGGGTATCCCCTTGCACGGTCCCCACAGCCGGACAACTTTCTCATGGCTTCTGGAAGGAAATGCTGTAGGAATGCTCAACCGGTGTCGCTCATTCAGCCGACAGAAACTTCAACCGGTTCTCCCCATTAAGCAGTGAGTCGGAGTCTGAGGCCGAGCCTTCTCTGGTCTCTACTCCTCCTGTTACGGGGTCTGAGATGCCAAAGCTTCCCACAATTAGCTCTAACAAATTGAAAACCCTAGTCATTAGCGACTCCATTACCCGCAGTATTAGACTTAAAACGAATCATCCAGCGATCCTACACTGTTTACCCGGGGGCAGGGCTACCGACGTTAAGGCTAATCTGAAGATGGTGCTGGCTAAAGCTAAAACTGGCGAGTGTAAAGAGAATAAAGATATTGTTATCGGCACCAACGATATTAGGATGAAACAGTCAGAGATCACCAAGTGCAACATAGCTTCAGCGTGTAAATCAGCTAGAAAGATGTGTCGGCATTGAGTAATTGTCTCTGGCCCCCTCCCAGTTAGGGTGAGTGATGAGCTCTACAGCAGAGTCTCACAGCTCAATCGCTGGTTGAAAACTGTTTTCTGCCCCTCCCAAAAGATAGAATTTGTAGATAATTGGCCCTCTTTCTGGGACCCACAAACAGGACCAAGCCTGGCCTGCTGAGGAGTGACGGACTCCATCCTAGCTGGAGGGGTGCTCTCATCTTATCTACCAACATAGACAGGGCTCTAACTCCCCTAGCTCCACAATGAAATAGGGTGCATGCCAGGCAGCAGGCTGTTAGCCAGCCTGCCAGCTTAGTGGAGTCTGCCACTAGCACAGTCAGTGTAGTCAGCTCAGCTATCCCCATTGAGACCGTGTCTGTGCCTCGACCTGGGTTGTGCAAAACTAAACATGTGTTCGCCTTAGCAATCTCACTAGGATAAAGACCTCCTCCATTCCTGTCATTATTGAAAGAGATCGTGATACCTCACATCTCAAAATAAGGCTACTTAATGTTAGATCCCTTACTTCAAAGGCAATTATAGTCAATGAACTAATCACTGATCATAATCTTGATGTAATTGGCCTGACTGAAACATGGCTTAAGCCTGATGAATTTACTGTGTTTAAATGAGGCCTCACCTCCTGGTTACACTAGTGACCATATCCCCCGTGCATCCTGCAAAGGCGGAGGTGTTGCTAACATTTACGATAGCGAATTTCAATTTACAAAAAAAAAAAAAGTTTTCATCTTTTGAGCTTCTAGTCATGAAATCTATGCAGCTCAACTCAATCACTTTTTATAGCCACCGTTTACAGGCCTCCTGGGCCATATACAGCGTTCCTCATTGAGTTCCCTGAATTCCTATCGGACCTTGTAGTCATAGCAGATAATATTCTACTTTTTGGTGACTTTAAGATTCACATGGAAAAGTCCACAGACCCACTCCAAAAGGCTTTCGGAGCCATCATCGACTCTGTGGGTTTTGTCCAACATGTCTCTGGACCTACTCACTGTCACAGTCGTACTCTGGACCTAGTTTTGTCCCATGGAATAAATGTTGTGGATCTTAATGTTTTTCCTCATAATCCTGGACTATTGGACCACCATTTTATTACGTTTGCAATTGCAACAAATAATCTTTTCAGACCCCAACCAAGGAGCATCAAAAGTCATGCTATAAATTCACAGACAACACAAAGATTCCTTGATGCCCTTCCAGATTCCCTCTGCCTACCCAAGGACGTCAGAGAACAAATATTAGTTATCCACCTAACTGAGGAACTCAATTGAACCTTCCGCAATACCCTAGATGCAGTTGCACCCGTAAAACTAAAAACATTTCTCATGAGAAACTAGCTTCCTGGAAAACAGAAAATACCCGAGCTCTGAAGCAAGCTTCCAGAAAATTGGAACGGAAATGGCGCCACACTTAACTGAAAGTCTTCCGACTAGCTTGTAAAGACAGTACCGTGCAGTATCGAAGAGCCCTCACTGCTGCTCGATCATCCTATTTTTCCAACTTAATTGAGGAAAAATATTTCGCCTACAAAAATAATATTTTGGGGAAAAAATGAACTTTGGCTATCTACCTGGGAGTCTCGTGAGTGAAAACATTCAAAGTTCATCAAATGTAAACAATTTAATTTGATTGCTTTTCTGATTTCCGTGACAAGGTTGCCTGCTGCTAGCAAGGCATAATGCTATGCTAGGCTATACGATAAACTTACACAAATCCTTGTCTAGCGTTGGCTGTAAAGCATATTTTGAAAATCTGAGATGACAGTGTGATTAACAAAAGGCTAACTGTGTCTCAATGTATTTCATTTGTGATTTTCATGAATAGGAATATTTTCTAGGGATATTTATGTCCGTTGCGTTATGCCAATTAGTTTCAGGCGATGATTACGCTCCCGCATGCGGGTTTGGGAGTCACAAAAGGCTAACCCTTTAGCTAACCCTTCCCCTAACCCTTTAGCTAACCCTTCCCTTAACCCTTCCCTAACCCTTTAGCTAACCCTTCCCTTAACCCTTTAGCTAACCCTTCCCCTAACTCTTCCCCTAACCCTTTAGCTAATCCTTCCCCTAACCCTTCCCCTAACCCTTCCCCTAACCCTTCCCATAACCCTTTAGTTAACCTTTCCCCTAACCCTTCCCTTAACCCTTCCCTTAACCCTACCCCTAATCCTTCCCCTAATCCTTACCCTAACCCTAACCCTTCCCCTAACCCTTTAGTTAACCCTTCCAACCCTTTTAGTTAACCTTCCCCTAACCCTTCTTTTTTTTTAACCCTTTAGTTAACCCTTCCCTTAACCCTTTAGCTAACCCTTCCCTAACTTTTCCCCTAACCTTCCTTTTAATTTTAACCTTCCCTAACCCTTCCCCTAACCCTTTAGTTAACCCTTTCCCTAACCCTAACCCTTCTTTTAACCCTTCCATTTAACCCTTCCCCTAACCCTTCCCTTCTCCTAACCCTTCCCTTAACCCTTTAGTTAACCCTTCCCTTAACCCTTCCCTTAACCCTTCCCCTAACCCTTCCCCTAACCCTTCCACTAACCCTTCCCTTAACCCTTCCCTTAACCCTTTAGCTAACCCTTCCCTTAACCCTTTAGTTAACCCTTCCCTTAACCCTTCCCTTAACCCTTTTAGCTAACCCTTCCCTTAACCCTTTAGCTAACCCTTCCCTTAACCCTTTAGTTAACCCTTCCCTTAACCCTTCCCCTAACCCTTTAGTTAACCCTTCCCTTAACCATTACATTACATTTACATTACATTTAAGTCATTTAGCAGACGCTCTTATCCAGAGCGACTTTTTTAACCCTTCCCTTAACCCTTTTAGTTAACCCTTCCCCTAACCCTTCCCTTAACCCTTTAGCTAACCCCTTCCTTTATGTGAACTTTAGCTAACTCCTTCCTTAACCCCTTTAGTTAACCCTTTCCTTAACCCTTCCCCTAACCCTTTAGTTAACCCTTCCTTAACCATTACATTACATTTACATTACATTTAAGTAATTTAGCAGACGCTCTTATCCAGAGCGACTTTTTTAACCCTTCCCTTAACCCTTTTAGTTAACCCTTCCCTTAACCCTTTAGTTAACCCTTCCCTTAACCCTTCCCTTAACCCTTTTAGTTAACCCTTCCCCTAACCCTTCCCCTAACCCTTCCCCTAACCCTTTTAGTTAACCCTTCCCCTAACCCTTCCCCTAACCCTTTAGTTAACCCTTCCTTCTTTAACTCCTTTAGTTAACTCCCTTCCTTAACCCTTTAGTTAACCTTCCTTAACCCTTCCCTAACCCTTCCCTAACATTTTAGTTAACCCTTCTTTTAACCCTTCACTAACCCTTCCCTAACCCCTTCCCTTAACCTTTTAGTTAACCCTTCTTTTTAACCCTTCCTTAACCCTTCCTTTAACTCCCTTTAGTTAACCCTTCCTTTAACCTTTAGTTAACCCTTCCCCTTAACCCTTTAGTTAACTTTTCCTTAACTCCTTCCCTTTAACCCTTTCCTTTAACCCTTCCTAACCCTTTAGTTAACCCTTCCTTAACCCTTCCCTTAACCCTTCCCCTTTAACCCTTTTTA
The DNA here is from genome assembly GCF_034236695.1 of Oncorhynchus nerka. NCBI lineage: Eukaryota > Metazoa > Chordata > Actinopteri > Salmoniformes > Salmonidae > Oncorhynchus > Oncorhynchus nerka. Next base: position 3,822,825 of record NC_088401.1, on the reverse strand, counting down.
GTTAACCCTTCCCTTAACCCTTCCCTTAACCCTTCAGTTAACCCTTCCCCTAACCCTTCCCCTTAACCCTTCCCTTAACCATTTTAGTTAACCCTTAACCCTTCCCCTAACCCTTCCCTTAACCCTTCCCTTAACCCTTTTAGTTAACCCTTCCCTTAACCCTTTTAGTTAACCCTTCCCCTAACCCTTTTAGTTAACCCTTCCCTAACCCTTCTTTTAACCCTTTTTTAACCCTTTAACCCTTTAGTTAACCCTTCCCTTAACCCTTCCCTTAACCCTTTTAGTTAACCCTTCCCTTAACCCTTCCCTTAACTCTTCCCTTAACCCTTCCCCTAACCCTTCCCCTAACCCTTCCCTTAACCCTTCCCTTAACCCTTCCCCTAACCCTTTAGTTAACCCTTCCCTTAACCCTTTTAGTTAACCCTTCCCCTAACCCTTCCCTTAACCCTTCCATTAACCCTTTTAGTTAACCCTTCCCCTAACCCTTCCCTTAACCCTTTTTAAATTTTAGTTAACCCTTTCCCTTTAACCTTCCTTTAACCCTTCCCCTAACCCTTCCCCTTAACCCTTTTTAACCCTAACCCTTCCTTTAACCTTCCCCTAACCCTTCCCTTAACCCTTCCCTTTTTTTAACTCCTTTAATTTTTAACCCTTCCTTAACCCTTCCCTAACCTTTTAGATAACCTTTTCTTTAACCCTTTTAGTTAACCCTTCCCTTAACCCTTCCCTTAACCCTTTAGTTAACCCTTCCCTTAACCCTTTAGTTAACCCTTCCCTTAACCCTTCCCTTAACCCTTTAGTTAACCCTTCCCTTAACTCTTTAGTTAACCCTTCCCTTAACCCTTCCCCTAACCCTTTAGTTAACCCTTCCCTTAACCCTTCCCCTAACCCTTCCCTTAACCCTTTAGTTAACCCTTCCCTTAACCCTTCCCTTAACCCTTTAGTTAACCCTTCCCTTAACTCTTTAGTTAACCCTTCCCTTAACCCTTCCTTAACCCTTTAGTTAACCCTTCCTTTTAACCCTTCCCCTAACCCTTCCCTTAACCCTTCCCCTAACCCTTCCCCTAACCATTTTAGTTAACCCTTCCCCTAACCCTTTTAGTTAACCCTTCCCCTAACCCTTCCCCTAACCCTTTAGTTAACCCTTCCCCTAACCCTTCCCCTAACCCTTCCCTTAACCCTTCCCCTAACCCTTTAGTTAACCCTTCCCCTAACCCTTCCCTTAACCCTTCCCTTAAACCCTCCCATAACCCTTTAGTTTACCCTTCCCCTAACCCTTCCCTTAACCCTTTTAGTTAACCCTTCCCCTAACTCCTTCCACTAACCCTTCCCTTAACTTCCTTCCTTAACCCTTCCCTTAAGCCTTCCCTTTAACCCTTCCCTTAACTCCTTCCCTAACCCTTCCTAACCCTTTTAGCTAACCCTTCCCTAACCCTTTTAGTTAACCTTCCTAAACCTTCCTTAACCCTTCCCCTTTAACCCTTCCCTAAACCTTTTAGTTAACCTTCCCTTAACTCCTTCCCTAACCCTTCCCCCTAACCCTTCCCTTTTAACACTTCCTTTTAACCCTTTTAGCTAACCCTTCCCTTAACACTTCCTTTAACCCTTTTTAAACCTTTAGCTAACCCTTCCCTAACCCTTCCTTTAACCCTTTTAGCTAACCCTTCCTTAAACCTTCCCCTAAGTTAACCCTTCCTAACCCTTCCCCTAACCCTTCCCTAACCCTTTAGTTAACCCTTTTAGTTAACCTTTCCTTAACCCTTCCCTAACCCTTCCCCTAACCCTTTTAGTTAACCCTTCCCTAACCCTTCCTAACCCGTTTAGTTAACCCTTCCCTAACCCTTCCCTAACCCTTTTAGTTAACTTCCCTAACCCTTTTAGTTAACCCTTCCCTAACCCTTCCCCTTTTAGTTAACCCTTCCCTTAACCCTTCCCCTAACCCTTCCCCCTAACCCTTCCCTAACTCCTTTTAGTTAACCCTTTAACCCTTCCCTAACCCTTTTAGTTAACCCTAACCCTTCCCTAACCCTTTTAGTTAACCCTTTCCCTAACCCTTCCTAACCCTTTTAGTTAACCTTCCCTAACCCTTTTAGTTAACCTTCCCCTAACCTTCCAGTTAACCCTTCCCCTAACCCTTCCCTTAACCCTTCCCTAACCCTTTTAGTTAATTTTTCCCTAACCCTTCCCTAACCCTTTAGTTAACCCTTCCCTAATTTTTCCTTTCCCTAACCCTTACCCTTTAATTTTTACCTTAACCCTTTTAGTTTTTTAGTTAACCTTCCCTAATAACCCTTCCCCTAACCCTTTTAGTTAACTCTTCTAACCCTTCACCTAACCTTTTAGTTAACCCTTCCCTTAACCCTTCCCCTAACCCTTTTAGTTAACCCTTCCCCTAACCCTTCCATTATCCCTTCCCTAACCCTTTTAGTTAACCCTTCCTTTAACCCTTCCCTAACCCTTCCCTTAACCCTTTAGTTAACCCTTCCTTTTAACCCTTCCTTTTAATTTTAGCTAACCTTCCCTTAACCCTTTAGTTAACCCTTCTTAACCCTTTAACCCTTTCCCTTTTAACCCTTTCCTTAACCCTTTTATTAACCCCTTCCCTAACCCTTCCCTTAACCCTTTTACCCCTTCCCTTAACCCTTTAGTTAACCCTTTAGTTAACCCTTCCTTAACCCTTAGTTAACCCTTCCTTAACCCTTTTAGTTAACCCTTCCTTAACCCTTTTAACCCTTCCTTTTAACCCTTTAGTTAGCCCTTCCCTTAACCCTTTAACCCTTCCACTAACCCTTCCACTAACCTTTTTAGTTAACCCTTCCCTTAACCCTTCCCTTAACCTCTAGTTAACCCTTCCCTTAACCCTTTAGTTAACCCCTTCCCTATAACCCTTCCTTAACCCTTTAGTTAACCCTTCCTTTAACCTTTTAGTTAACCCTTCCTTAACCCTTCCCTTAACCCTTCCTTAACCTTCCTTAACCTTTATTTAACCCTTCCCTTAACCCTTCCCTTAACCATGGTCGCCCTTCCCTAACCCTTCCTGCCCTTCCCTTAACCCTTTGATTAACCCTTCCCTTAACCTTCCTAACCCTTTAGTTAACCCTTCCCTTAACCCTTCCTTAACCCTTCCCTAACCCTTCCCTAACCCTTCCCTAACCCTTCCCTAACCCTTTTAGTTAACTCTTCCCCTAACCCTTCACCTAACCCTTTTAGTTAACCCTTCCCTTAACCCTTCCCCTAACCCTTTTAGTTAACCCTTCCCCTAACCCTTCCATTAACCCTTCCCCTAACCCTTTTAGTTAACCCTTCCCCTAACCCTTCCCTTAACCCTTTTAGCTAACCCTTCCCTTAACCCTTTAGCTAACCCTTCCCTTAACCCTTCCCTTAACCCTTTTAGCTAACCCTTCCCTTAACCCTTTAGTTAACCCTTCTCTTAACCCTTCCCTTAACCCTTCCCTTAACCCTTCCCTTAACCCTTTTAGCTAACCCTTCCCCTAACCCTTCCCCTAACCCTTCCCTTAACCCTTCCCTTAACACTTTAGTTAACCCTTCCCTTAACCCTTTTAGTTAACCCTTCCCTTAACCCTTCCCTTAACCCTTCCCTTAACCCTTTAGTTAACCCTTCCCTTAACCCTTCCACTAACCCTTCCCCTAACCCTTCCCTTAACCTTTTAGTTAACCCTTCCCTTAACCCTTCCCTTAACCCTTTAGTTAACCCTTCCCTTAACCCTTTAGTTAACCCTTCCCTTAACCCTTTAGTTAACCCTTCCCTTAACCCTTCCCTTAACCCTTCCCTTAACCCTTCCCTTAACCCTTCCCCTAACCCTTCCCCTAACCCTTCCCCTAACCCTTCCCTTAACCCTTCCCTTAACCCTAACCCTTCCCTTAACCCTTCCCTTAACCCTTTAGTTAACCCTTCCCTTAACCCTTCCCCTAACCCTTTTAGTTAACCCTTCCCTTAACCCTTTTAGTTAACCCTTCCTTAACCCTTCGCCAACCTTTGATTAACCCTTCCCTTAACTCTTTAGTTAACCCTTCCCTTAACCCTTCCCCTAACCCTTTAGTTAACCCTTCCCTTAACCCTTCCCCTAACCCTTCCCTTAACCCTTCCCCTAACCCTTCCCCTAACCATTTTAGTTAACCCTTCCCCTAACCCTTTTAGTTAACCCTTCCCCCTAACCCTTCCCCTAACCCTTTAGTTAACCTTCCCCTAACCCTTCCCTAACCCTTCCTTCTTCCCCTAACCCTTTAGTTAACCCTTCCCCTAACCCTTCCCTTAACCCTTCCCTTAAACCCTCCCATAACCCTTTAGTTTACCCTTCCCCTAACCCTTCCCTTAACCCTTTTAGTTAACCCTTCCCCTAACCCTTCCACTAACCCTTCCCTTAACCCTTCCCTTAACCCTTCCCTTAAGCCTTCCCTTAACCCTTCCCTTAACCCTTCCCCTAACCCTTCCCCTAACCCTTTTAGCTAACCCTTCCCCTAACCCTTTTAGTTAACCCTTCCCCTAAACCTTCCCTTAACCCTTCCCTTAACCCTTCCCTAAACCTTTTAGTTAACCCTTCCCTTAACCCTTCCCCTAACCCTTCCCCTAACCCTTCCCTTAACACTTCCCTTAACCCTTTTAGCTAACCCTTCCCTTAACACTTCCCTTAACCCTTCCCTTAACCCTTTTAGCTAACCCTTCCCCTAACCCTTCCCTTAACCCTTTTAGCTAACCCTTCCCTTAAACCTTTAGTTAACCCTTCCCCTAACCCTTCCCCTAACCCTTCCCCTAACCCTTTAGTTAACCCTTTTAGTTAACCCTTTTAACCTTTAACCCTTTTAGTTAACCCTTTAACCCTTCCTAACCTTCCCTAACCCTTCCCTAACCCTTTTAGTTACCCTTCTAACCCTTCCCCTAACCCGTTTAGTTAACCCTTCCCCTAACCCTTCCCCTAACCCTTTTAGTTAACCCTTCCCCTAACCCTTTTAGTTAACCCTTCCCCTAACCCTTCCCCTAACCCTTTAGTTAACCCTTCCCCTAACCCTTCCCCTAACCCTTTTAGTTAACCCTAACCCTTCCCCTAACCCTTTTAGTTAACCCTTCCCTAACCCTTCCCTAACCCTTTTAGTTAACCTAACCCTTCCCTAACCCTTTTAGTTAACCTTCCCTAACCCTTCCCTAACCCTTTTAGTTAACCCTTCCCCTAACCCTTTTAGTTAACCCTTCCCCTAACCCTTCCAGTTAACCCTTCCCCTAACCCTTCCCTTAACCCTTCCCCTAACCCTTTTAGTTAACCCTTCCCCTAACCCTTCCCCTAACCCTTTAGTTAACCCTTCCCCTAACCCTTTCCCTAACCCTTACCCTTTTAGTTAACCCTTACCTTAACCCTTTTAGTTAACCCTTTTAGTTAACCCTTCCCCTAACCCTTCCCCTAACCCTTTTAGTTAACTCTTCCCCTAACCCTTCACCTAACCCTTTTAGTTAACCCTTCCCTTAACCCTTCCCCTAACCCTTTTAGTTAACCCTTCCCCTAACCCTTCCATTAACCCTTCCCCTAACCCTTTTAGTTAACCCTTCCCTTAACCCTTTTAGCTAACCCTTCCCTTAACCCTTTAGCTAACCCTTCCCTTAACCCTTCCCTTAACCCTTTTAGCTAACCCTTCCCTTAACCCTTTAGTTAACCCTTCTCTTAACCCTTCCCATAACCCTTCCCTTAACCCTTCCCTTAACCCTTTTAGCTAACCCTTCCCCTAACCCTTCCCTTAACCCTTCCCTTAACCCTTCCCTTAACCCTTTAGTTAACCCTTTAGTTAACCCTTCCCTTAACCCTTTAGTTAACCCTTCCCTTAACCCTTTTAGTTAACCCTTCCCTTAACCCTTCCCTTAACCCTTCCCTTAACCCTTTAGTTAACCCTTCCCTTAACCCTTCCACTAACCCTTCCACTAAACTAACCCTTCCACTAACCTTTTAGTTAACCCTTCCCTTAACCCTTCCCTTAACCCTTTAGTTAACCCTTCCCTTAACCCTTTAGTTAACCCTTCCCTTAACCCTTCCCTTAACCCTTCCCTTAACCCTTTAGTTAACCCTTCCCTTAACCTTTTAGTTAACCCTTCCCTTAACCCTTCCCTTAACCCTTCCCTTAACCCTTTATTTAACCCTTCCCTTAACCCTTCCCTTAACCCTTCAGTTAACCCTTCCCCTAACCCTTCCCTTAACCCTTCCCTTAACCCTTTAGTTAACCCTTCCCTTAACCCTTCCCCTAACCCTTTAGTTAACCCTTCCCTTAACCCTTCCCTTAACCCTTCCCCTAACCCTTCCCCTAACCCTTCCCCTAACCCTTCCCCTAACCCTTTTAGTTAACTCTTCCCCTAACCCTTCACCTAACCCTTTTAGTTAACCCTTCCCTTAACCCTTCCCCTAACCCTTTTAGTTAACCCTTCCCCTAACCCTTCCATTAACCCTTCCCCTAACCCTTTTAGTTAACCCTTCCCCTAACCCTTTTAGTTAACCCTTCCCCTAACCCTTCCCTTAACCCTTTTAGCTAACCCTTCCCTTAACCCTTTAGCTAACCCTTCCCTTAACCCTTCCCTTAACCCTTTTAGCTAACCCTTCCCTTAACCCTTCTCTTAACCCTTCCCTTAACCCTTCCCTTAACCCTTTTAGCTAACCCTTCCCCTAACCCTTCCCCTAACCCTTCCCTTAACCCTTCCCTTAACACTTTAGTTAACCCTTCCCTTAACCCTTTTAGTTAACCCTTCCCTTAACCCTTCCCTTAACCCTTTAGTTAACCCTTCCCTTAACCCTTCCACTAACCCTTCCCCTAACCCTTCCCTTAACCTTTTAGTTAACCCTTCCCTTAACCCTTCCCTTAACCCTTTAGTTAACCCTTCCCTTAACCCTTTAGTTAACCCTTCCCTTAACCCTTTAGTTAACCCTTCCCTTAACCCTTCCCTTAACCCTTCCCTTAACCCTTCCCTTAACCTTTTAGTTAACCCTTCCCTTAACCCTTCCCTTAACCCTTCCCTTAACCCTTCAGTTAACCCTTCCCCTAACCCTTCCCTTAACCCTTTAGTTAACCCTTCCCTTAACCCTTCCCCTAACCCTTTAGTTAACCCTTCCCTTAACCCTTCCCCTAACCCTTTTAGTTAACCCTTCCCCTAACCCTTCCCCTAACCCTTCCCCTAACCCTTTTTAGTTAACCCTTCCCTTAACCCTTCCCCTAACCCTTCCCCTAACCCTTTAGTTAACCCTTTTAGTTAACCCTTCCCTTAACCCTTTAGTTAACCCTTCCCCTAACCCTTCCCTAACCCTTCCCCTAACCCTTCCCGTAACCCTTTTAGTTAACCCTTCCCCTAACCCTTCCCCAAACCCTTTTAGTTAACCCTTCCCCTAACCCTTCCCCTAACCCTTTTAGTTAACCCTTCCCTAACCCTTCCCTAACCCTTTTGATTAACCCTTCCATCAACCCTTCCCCTAACCCTTCCCCTAACCCTTTAGTTAACCCTTTTAGTTAACCCTTTCACTTAACCCTTAAAGTTAACCCTTCCCCTAACCCTTCCCCTAACCCTTCCCTAACCCTTTTAGTTAACCCTTCCCCTAACCCTTCCCCTAACCCTTTTAGTTAACCCTTACCTAACCCTTCCCCTAACCCTTTTAGTTAACCCTTCCCCTAACCCTTCCCCTAACCCTTTTAGTTAACCCTTCCCCTAACCCTTTTAGTTAACCCTTCCCCTAACCCTTTTAGTTAACCCTTCCCCTAACCCTTCAGTTCTTCCCTAACCCTTCCTTAACCCTTCCCTTAACCCTTTTAGTTAACCCTTCCCTAACCCTTCCCCCTAACCCTTCATTAACCCTTCCCCTAACCCTTCCCTAACCCTTCCCTTTTAGTTAGCCTTACCTTAACCCTTTTAGTTAACCCTTTTAGTTAACCCTTCCCCTAACCCTTCCCCTAACCCTTTTAGTTAACTCTTCCCCTAACCCTTCACCTAACCCTTTTAGTTAACCCTTCCCTTAACCCTTCCCCTAACCCTTTTAGTTAACCCTTCCCCTAACCCTTCCATTATCCCTTCCCCTAACCCTTTTAGTTAACCCTTCCCCTAACCCTTTTAGTTAACCCTTCCCCTAACCCTTCCCTTAACCCTTTTAGCTAACCCTTCCCTTAACCCTTTAGCTAACCCTTCCCTTAACCCTTCCCTTAACCCTTTTAGCTAACCCTTCCCTTAACCCTTTAGTTAACCCTTCCCTTAACCCTTCCCTTAACCCTTCCGTTAACCCTTTAGTTAACCCTTTAGTTAACCCTTCCCTTAACCCTTTAGTTAACCCTTCCCTTAACCCTTTTAGTTAACCCTTCCACTAACCCTTCCCCTAACCCTTCCCTTAACCTTTTAGTTAACCCTTCCCTTAACCCTTCCCTTAACCCTTTAGTTAACCCTTCCCTTAACCCTTTAGTTAACCCTTAACCCCCTTAACCCTTCCCTTAACCCTTTAGTTAACCCTTCCCTTAACCTTTTAGTTAACCCTTCCCTTAACCCTTCCCTTAACCCTTTAGTTAACCCTTCCCTTAACCCTTCCCTTAACCCTTCCCTTAACCCTTTATTTAACCCTTCCCTTAACCCTTCCCTTAACCCTTCAGTTAACCCTTCCCTTAACCCTTCCCTTAACCCTTTAGTTAACCCTTCCCTTAACCCTTCCCCTAACCCTTTAGTTAACCCTTCCCTTAACCCTTCCCCTAACCCTTCCCCTAACCCTTTTAGTTAACCCTTCCCCTAACCCTTTTAGTTAACCCTTCCCCTAACCCTTCCCCTAACCCTTCCCCTAACCCTTTTTAGTTAACCCTTCCCTTAACCCTTCCCCTAACCCTTCCCCTAACCCTTTAGTTAACCCTCTTAGTTAACCCTTCCCTTAACCCTTTAGTTAACCCTTCCCCTAACCCTTCCCCTAACCCTTCCCGTAACCCTTTTAGTTAACCCTTCCCCTAACCCTTCCCCAAACCCTTTTAGTTAACCCTTTAACCCTTCCCTAACCCTTTTAGTTAACCCTTACCCTAACCCTTTAACCCTTTAGTTAACCCTTCCCCTAACCCTTTAGTTAACCCTAACCCTTCCCTAACCCTTCCCCTAACCCTAACCCTTTTAGTTAACCCCCCTAACCCTTTTTAGTTAACCCTTCCCTAACCCTTACCCTTTTAGTTAACCCTTCCCCTAACCCTTCCCCTAACCCTTTTAGTTAACCCTTCCCCTAACCCTTCCCCTAACCCTTTTAGTTAACCCTTACCCTAACCCTTCCCCTAACCCTTTAGTTAACCCTTCCCCTAACCCTTCCCCTAACCCTTTTAGTTAACCCTTCCCCTAACCCTTTTAGTTAACCCTTCCCCTAACCCTTCCCTTAACCCTTCCCCTAACCCTTTTAGTTAACCCTTCCCCTAACCCTTCCCCTAACCCTTTAGTTAACCCTTCCCCTAACCCTTCCCCTAACCCTTACCCTTTTAGTTAACCCTTACCTTAACCCTTTTAGTTAACCCTTAGTTAACCCTTTAGTTAACCCTTCCCTAACCCTTTAGTTAACCCTTCCCTAACCCCTCCCTAACCCTTTAGTTAACCCTTCCCTTAATCCTTCCCCTAACCCTTTTAGTTAACCCTTCCCTAACCTTCCTATTACTTCCCTAACCCACACAGTTAACCCTTCCCCTAACCCTTTAGTTAAACCCTTCCTTCTAACCCTTTTAGCTACTTGCTTCAATAACCCTTCCCCTAACCCTTCCTAACCCTTTAGTTAACCCTTCCCATAACCCTTCCCTAACCCTTTTAGCCTAACCTTCCATGTGTTAACCTAACCCTTCCCTTAACCCTTCCCTTAACCCTTCCCCTAACCCTTTAGTTAACCCTTCCCCTAACCCTTTAGTTAACCCTTCCCTTAACCCTTCCCTTAACCCTTCCCCTAACCCTTTAGTTAACCCTTCCCCTAACCCTTTTACTTAACCCTTCCCTTAACCCTTTAGTTAACCCTTCCCTTAACCCTTTAGTTAACCCTTCCCTTAACCCTTCCCTTAACCCTTCCCTTAACCCTTTAGTTAACCTCCTTCCCTTAACCCTTCCCTTAACCCTTCCTTAACCCTTCTAACCCTTCCCTTAACCCTTCCCTTAACCCTTTTAGTTAACCTTCTTACCCTTAACGCCTTCCCTTAGTTAACCCTTTAGTTAACCCTTCCCTTAACCCTTCAGTTAACCCTTCCCTTAACCCTTTAGTTAACCCTTCCCTCAACCCTTTAGTTAACCCTTCCCTTAACCCTTTGGCTAACCCTTCCCTCAACCCTTTAGCTAACTCCTTCCCTCAACCTCTTCCTAACTCCTTCCCTAACCTCTTCCCCAACTCCTTTAGCTAACCTTCCCCTAACCTCCTTAGCTAACCCTCACCCCTGAACCCCTAAGCCCTAGCCTTGCTGAACGCTAGTCCCAGCTAGCCTAATGTTAACCACTTAGCAAGCAATCAGCCCAGTGATTTAATCAGCTTTGGGGATATAGAGAGAGTCTGATTGGTTGTGATATTCACCTGGGTGCTTTGCTCACAGCCTGTTGACACTATATGATAATTCTAATGAGTGTTGCTGGGCTGACAGTGGTTAATATGGACACATT
>NC_088401.1:3762693-3812107 GCF_034236695.1 Oncorhynchus nerka | reverse complement strand
ATGGATGTTGTGTCTGGATGGATGAAGTGTCTGTCTGGATGGATGTTGTGTCTGTCTGGATGGATGTTGAGTCTGTCTGGATGGATGAAGTGTCTGTCTGGATGGATGTTGTGTCTGTCTGGATGGATGTCTGTCTGTCTGGATGAAGTGTCTGTCTGGATGAAGTGTCTGTCTGGATGGATGAAGTGTCTGTCTGGATGGATGTTGTGTCTGTCTGGATGGATGATGTGTCTGTCTGGATGGATGTTGTGTCTGTCTGGATGGATGTTGTGTTTGTCTGGATGGATGAAGTGTCTGTCTGGATGGATGTTGTGTCTGGATGGATGAAGTGTCTGTCTAGATGGATGTTGTGTCTGTCTGGATGGATGATGTGTCTGTCTGGATGGATGTTGTGTCTGTCTGGATGGATGTTGAGTCTGTCTGGATGGATGATGTGTCTGTCTGGATGAAGTGTCTGTCTGGATGGATGATGTGTCTGTCTGGATGGATGATGTGTCTGTCTGGATGGATGTTGTGTCTGTCTGGATGGATGAAGTGTCTGTCTGGATGGATATTGTGTCTGTTTGGATGGATGAAGTGTCTGTCTGTCTGGATGAAGTGTCTGTCTGGATGGATGTTGTGTCTGTCTGGATGGATGATGTGTCTGTCTGGATGGATGTTGTGTCTGTCTGGATGGATGTTGTGTTTGTCTGGATGGATGAAGTGTCTGTCTGGATGGATGTTGTGTCTGGATGGATGAAGTGTCTGTCTAGATGGATGTTGTGTCTGTCTGGATGGATGATGTGTCTGTCTGGATGGATGTTGTGTCTGTCTGGATGGATGTTGAGTCTGTCTGGATGGATGATGTGTCTGTCTGGATGAAGTGTCTGTCTGGATGGATGATGTGTCTGTCTGGATGGATGATGTGTCTGTCTGGATGGATGTTGTGTCTGTCTGGATGGATGAAGTGTCTGTCTGGATGGATATTGTGTCTGTTTGGATGGATGAAGTGTCTGTCTGGATGGATGTTGTGTCTGTCTGGATGGATGTTGTGTTTGTCTGGATGGATGAAGTGTCTGTCTGGATGGATGATGTGTCTGTCTGGATGAAGTGTCTGTCTGGATGGATGATGTGTCTGTCTGGATGGATGTTGTGTCTGGATGGATGAAGTGTCTGTCTAGATGGATGTTGTGTCTGTCTGGATGGATGATGTGTCTGTCTGGATGGATGTTGTGTCTGTCTGGATGGATGAAGTGTCTGTCTGGATGGATGATGTGTCTGTCTGGATGAAGTGTCTGTCTGGATGGATGATGTGTCTGTCTGGATGGATGATGTGTCTGTCTGGATGGATGGATGAAGTGTCTGTCTGGATGGATGATGTGTCTGTCTGGATGGATGATGTGTCTGTCTGGATGGATGGATGTTGTGTCTGTCTGGATGGATGAAGTGTCTGTCTGGATGGATATTCTGGATGGATGAAGTGTCTGTTTGGATGGATGAAGTGTCTGTCTGGATGGATGTTGTGTCTGTCTGGATGGATGTTGTGTCTGTCTGATGGATGAGTGTCTGTCTGGGATGGATGGATGATGTGTCTGTCTGGATGGATGTTGTGTCTGTCTGGATGGATGAAGTGTCTGTCTGGATGGATGATGTGTCTGTCTGGATGAAGTGTCTGTCTGGATGGATGATGTGTCTGTCTGGATGAATGATGTGTCTGTCTGGATGGATGATGTGTCTGTCTGGATGGATGGATGAAGTGTCTGTCTGGATGGATGATGTGTCTGTCTGGATGGATGATGTGTCTGTCTGGATGGATGGATGTTGTGTCTGTCTGGATGGATGAAGTGTCTGTCTGGATGGATATTGTGTCTGTTTGGATGGATGAAGTGTCTGTCTGGATGGATGAAGTGTCTGTCTGGATGGATATTGTGTCTGTTTGGATGGATGAAGTGTCTGTCTGGATGGATGATGTGTCTGTCTGGATGGATGTTGTGTCTGTCTGGATGGATGTTGTGTTTGTCTGGATGGATGAAGTGTCTGTCTGGATGGATGTTGTGTCTGTCTGGATGAAGTGTCTGTCTGATGGATGTTGTGTCTGTCTGGATGTGTGTCTGTCTGGATGGATGTTGTGTCTGTCTGGATGGATGAAGTGTCTGTCTGGATGGATGATGTGTCTGTCTGGATGAAGTGTCTGTCTGGATGGATGATGTGTCTGTCTGGATGGATGATGTGTCTGTCTGGATGGATGGATGTTGTGTCTGTCTGGATGGATGAAGTGTCTGTCTGGATGGATGAAGTCTCTGTCTGGATGGATGTTGTGTCTGTTTGGATGGATGAAGTGTCTGTCTGGATGGATGTTGTGTCTGTCTGGATGGATGATGTGTCTGTCTGGATGGATGTTGTGTCTGTCTGGATGGATGAAGTGTCTGTCTGGATGGATGTTGTGTCTGTCTGGATGGATGTTGTGTCTGTCTGGATGGATGAAGTGTCTGTCTGGATGGATGAAGTGTCTGTCTGGATGGATGTTGTGTCTGTCTGGATGGATGAAGTGTCTGTCTGGATGGATGATGTGTCTGTCTGGATGAAGTGTCTGTCTGGATGGATGAAGTGTCTGTCTGGATGAAGTGTCTGTCTGGATGAAGTGTCTGTCTGGATGGATGATGTGTCTGTCTGGATGAAGTGTCTGTCTGCATGGATGATTTGTCTGTCTGGATGGATGAAGTGTCTGTCTGGATGGATGTTGTGTCTGTCTGGATGGATGAAGTGTCTGTCTGGATGGATGATGTGTCTGTCTGGATGGATGAAGTGTCTGTCTGGGATGGATGGATGATGTCTGTCTGGATGGATGAAGTGTCTGTCTGGATGAAGTGTCTGTCTGGATGGATGATGTGTCTGTCTGGATGGATGAAGTGTCTGTCTGTGATGTGTCTGTCTGGATGTCTGTCTGGATGGATGATGTGTCTGTCTGGATGGATGGATGTTGTGTCTGTCTGGATGGATGAAGTGTCTGTCTGGATGGATGATTTGTGTCTGTCTGGATGGATGTTGTGTCTGTCTGGATGGATGAAGGTCTGGATGGATGATGTGGATGGATGTGTGTCTGGATCTGGATGGATGTTGTGTCTGTCTGGATGGATGAAGTGTCTGTCTGGATGGATGTTGTGTCTGTCTGGATGAATGTGTCTGTCTGGATGGATGAAGTGTCTGTCTGGATGGATGAGTGTCTGTCTGGATGGATGAAGTGTCTGTCTGGATGGATGAAGTGTCTGTCTGGATGGATGTTGTGTCTGTCTGGATGGATGAAGTGTCTGTCTGGATGGATGTTGTGTCTGTCTGGATGGATGTTGTGTTTGTCTGGATGGATGAAGTGTCTGTCTGGATGGATGTTGTGTCTGTCTGGATGGATGAAGTGTCTGTCTGGATGGATGTTGTGTCTGTCTGGATGGATGAAGTGTCTGTCTGGATGGATGTTGTGTCTGTCTGGATGGATGTTGTGTCTGTCTGGATGGATGATGTCTGTCTGGATGGATGAAGTGTCTGGATGGATGAAGTGTCTGTCTGGATGGATGATGTGTCTGTCTGGATGGATGGATGGATGTGTGTCTGTCTGGATGGATGAAGTGTCTGTCTGGATGGATGTTGTGTCTGTCTGGATGGATGTTGTGTCTGTCTGGATGGATGAAGTGTCTGTCTGGATGGATGTGTGTCTGTCTGGATGGATGAAGTGTCTGTCTGGATGGATGTTGTGTCTGTCTGGATGGATGTGTGTCTGTCTGGATGGATGAAGTGTCTGTCTGGATGGATGTTGTGTCTGTCTGATGGATGAAGTGTCTGTCTGGATGGATGATGGATGTTGTGTCTGTCTGGATGGATGATGTGTCTGTCTGGATGGATGTTGTGTCTGTCTGGATGGATGTTGAGTCTGTCTGGATGGATGAAGTGTCTGTCTGGGATGGATGAAGTGTCTGTCTGGATGGATGAAGTGTCTGTCTGGATGGATGGTGTCTGTCTGGATGGATGAATGTGTGTCTGTCTGGATGGATGATTGTCTGTCTGGATGTTGTCTGTCTGGATGGATGAAGTGTCTGTCTGGATGGATGAAGTGTCTGTCTGGATGGATGTTGTGTCTGTCTGGATGGATGAAGTGTCTGTCTGGATGGATGAAGTCTGTCTGGATGAAGTGTCTGTCTGGATGGATGATGTGTCTGTCTGGATGGATGGATGTGTGTCTGTCTGGATGGATGTTGTGTCTGTCTGGATGGATGATGTGTCTGTCTGGATGGATGTGTGTCTGTCTGGATGGATGATGAGTGTCTGTCTGGATGAAGTGTCTGGATGGATGAAGTGTCTGTCTGGATGGATGTCTGGATGGATGTGTCTGTCTGGATGGATGATGTGTCTGTCTGGATGGATGTCTGTCTGGATGTGTCTGTCTGGATGGATGAAGTGTCTGTCTGGATGGATGATGTGTCTGTCTGGATGGATGGATGTCTGGATGGATGACGTGTCTGTCTGGATGGATGTTGTGTCTGTCTGGATGGATGTTGTGTCTGTCTGGATGGATGAAGTGTCTGTCTGGATGGATGAAGTGTCTGTCTGGATGGATGTTGTGTCTGTCTGGATGGATGTTGTGGATGGATGAAGTGTCTGTCTGGATGGATGTTGTGTCTGTCTGGATGGATGAAGTGTCTGTCTGGATGGATGTTGTGTCTGTCTGGATGGATGAAGTGTCTGTCTGGATGGATGAAGTGTCTGTCTGGATGAAGTGTCTGTCTGGATGGATGGATGATGTGTCTGTCTGGATGGATGTGTCTGTCTGGATGGATGATGTGTCTGTCTGGATGGATGAAGTGTCTGTCTGGATGAAGTGTCTGTCTGGATGGATGAAGTGTCTGTCTGGATGGATGATGTTGTGTCTGTCTGGATGGATGAAGTGTCTGTCTGGATGGATGTTGTGTCTGTCTGGATGGATGAAGTGTGTGTCTGGATGGATGAAGGTCTGGATGAATGTTGTCTGTCTGGATGGATGAAGTGTCTGTCTGGATGGATGAAGTGTCTGTCTGGATGGATGTTGTGTCTGTCTGGATGGATGTTGTGTCTGTCTGGATGGATGAAGTGTCTGTCTGGATGGATGAAGTGTCTGTCTGGATGGATGACGTGTCTGTCTGGATGGATGTTGTGTCTGTCTGGATGATGATGTGTCTGTCTGGATGGATGTGTGTGTCTGTCTGGATGGATGATGGATGTGTCTGGATGGATGGATGTGTGTCTGTCTGGATGAATGTGTGTCTGTCTGGATGGATGATGGATGTTGTCTGGATGGATGATGTGTCTGTCTGGATGGATGAATGTTGTGTCTGTCTGGATGGATGAAGTGTCTGTCTGGATGGATGAAGTGTCTGTCTGGATGGATGAAGTGTCTGTCTGTTTGGATGGATGAAGTGTCTGTCTGGATGGATGAAGTGTCTGTCTGGATGGATGATGTGTCTGTCTGGATGGATGTTGTGTCTGTCTGGATGGATGTTGTGTCTGTCTGGATGGATGAAGTGTCTGTCTGGATGGATGTTGTGTCTGTCTGGATGGATGAAGTGTCTGTCTGGATGGATGAAGTGTCTGTCTGGATGGATGAAGTGTCTGTCTGGATGGATGAAGTGTCTGTCTGGATGAAGTGTCTGTCTGGATGGATGAAGTGTCTGTCTGGATGAAGTGTCTGTCTGGATGGATGATGTGTCTGTCTGGATGAAGTGTCTGTCTGGATGGATGATGTGTCTGTCTGGATGAAGTGTCTGTCTGCATGGATGATGTGTCTGTCTGGATGGATGAAGTGTCTGTCTGGATGGATGTTGTGTCTGTCTGGATGGATGAAGTGTCTGTCTGGATGGATGATGTGTCTGTCTGGATGAAGTGTCTGTCTGCATGGATGATGTGTCTGTCTGGATGGATGAAGTGTCTGTCTGGATGGATGTTGTGTCTGTCTGGATGGATGAAGTGTCTGTCTGGATGGATGAAGTGTCTGTCTGGATGGATGAAGTGTCTGTCTGGATGGATGTTGTGTCTGTCTGGATGGATGAAGTGTCTGTCTGGATGGATGGATGTTGTGTCTGTCTGGATGGATGTTGTGTCTGTCTGGATGGATGAAGTGTCTGTCTGGATGGATGATGTGTCTGTCTGGATGGATGGATGTTGTGTCTGTCTGGATGGATGTTGTGTCTGTCTGGACGGATGAAGTGTCTGTCTGGATGGATGAAGTGTCTGTCTGGATGGATGTTGTGTCTGTCTGGATGGATGAAGTGTCTGTCTGGATGGATGTTGTGTCTGTCTGGATGGATGAAGTGTCTGTCTGGATGGATGAAGTGTCTGTCTGGATGGATGTTGTGTCTGTCTGGATGGATGAAGTGTCTGTCTGGATGGATGTTGTGTCTGTCTGGATGGATGTTGTGTCTGTCTGGATGGATGAAGTGTCTGTCTGGATGGATGAAGTGTCTGTCTGGATGGATGAAGTGTCTGTCTGGATGGATGTTGTGTCTGTCTGGATGGATGAAGTGTCTGTCTGGATGGATGAAGTGTCTGTCTGGATGGATGATGTGTCTGTCTGGATGGATGAATGTTGTGTCTGGATGGATGGTGTCTGTCTGATGATGTTGTGTCTGTCTGGATGGATGAAGTGTCTGTCTGGATGGATGATGATGTGTCTGTCTGGATGGATGTTGTGTCTGTCTGGATGGATGAAGTGTCTGTCTGGATGGATGAAGTGTCTGTCTGGATGGATGTTGTGTCTGTCTGGATGGATGAAGTCTGTCTGGATGGATGTTGTGTCTGTCTGTGGATGTTGTGTCTGTCTGGATGGATGAAGTGTCTGTCTGGATGGATGTTGTGTCTGTCTGGATGGATGAAGTGTCTGTCTGGATGGATGTTGTGTCTGTCTGGATGGATGATGTGTCTGTCTGGATGGATGTTGTGTCTGTCTGGATGGATGTTGTGTCTGTCTGGATGGATGAAGTGTCTGTCTGGATGGATGAAGTGTCTGTCTGGATGGATGTTGTGTCTGTCTGGATGGATGAAGTGTCTGTCTGGATGGATGTTGTGTCTGTCTGGATGGATGAAGTGTCTGTCTGGATGGATGAAGTGTCTGTCTGGATGGATGTTGTGTCTGTCTGGATGGATGTTGTGTCTGTCTGGATGGATGAAGTGTCTGTCTGGATGGATGAAGTGTCTGTCTGGATGGATGAAGTCTGTCTGGATGGATGAAGTGTCTGTCTGGATGGATGTTGTGTCTGTCTGGATGGATGTCGTGTCTGTCTGGATGGATGGATGGATGACGTGTCTGTCTGGATGGATGACGTGTCTGTCTGGATGGATGACGTGTCTGTCTGGATGGATGAAGTGTCTGTCTGGATGGATGACGTGTCTGTCTGGATGGATGGATGGATGGAGTGTCTGTCTGGATGGATGAAGTGTCTGTCTGGATGGATGAAGTGTCTGTCTGGATGGATGAAGTGTCTGTCTGGATGGATGAATGTGTCTGTCTGGATGGAT
This sequence comes from Oncorhynchus nerka, assembly GCF_034236695.1. Taxonomy (NCBI): domain Eukaryota; kingdom Metazoa; phylum Chordata; class Actinopteri; order Salmoniformes; family Salmonidae; genus Oncorhynchus; species Oncorhynchus nerka. The sequence goes on along the minus strand of NC_088401.1, from coordinate 3,804,592 downwards.
GTTGTCTGTCTGTCTGTCTGGATGGATGAAGTGTCTGTCTGGATGGATGAAGTGTCTGTCTGGATGGATGAAGTCTGTCTGGATGGATGAAGTGTCTGTGGATGGATGTGTGTGTCTGTCTGGATGGATGTTGTGTCTGTCTGGATGGATGAAGTGTCTGTCTGGATGGATGAAGTGTCTGTCTGGATGGATGTTGTGTCTGTCTGGATGGATGAAGTGTCTGTCTGGATGGATGTTGTGTCTGTCTGGATGGATGTTGTGTCTGTCTGGATGGATGAAGTGTCTGTCTGGATGGATGAAGTGTCTGTCTGGATGGATGAAGTGTCTGTCTGGATGGATCTGTCTGGATGGATGAAGTGTCTGTCTGGATGGATGGATGTTGTGTCTGTCTGGATGGATGAAGTGTCTGTCTGGATGGATGAAGTGTCTGTCTGGATGGATGAAGTGTCTGTCTGGATGGATGTTGTGTCTGTCTGGATGGATGTTGTGTCTGTCTGGATGGATGAAGTGTCTGTCTGGATGGATGACGTGTCTGTCTGGATGGATGTTGTGTCTGTCTGGTCTGTCTGGATGGATGATGTGTCTGTCTGTCTGGATGGATGGATGGATGATGTGTCTGTCTGGATGGATGGATGGATGTGTCTGTCTGGATGGATGAAGTGTCTGTCTGGATGGATGAAGTGTCTGTCTGGATGGATGTTGTGTCTGTCTGGATGGATGAAGTGTCTGTCTGGATGGATGTTGTGTCTGTCTGGATGGATGAAGTGTCTGTCTGGATGGATGTTGTGTCTGTCTGGATGGATGTTGTGTCTGTCTGGATGGATGAAGTGTCTGTCTGGATGGATGAAGTGTCTGTCTGGATGGATGTTGTGTCTGTCTGGATGGATGAAGTGTCTGTCTGGATGGATGTTGTGTCTGTCTGGATGGATGTTGTCTGTCTGGATGGATGAAGTGTCTGTCTGGATGGATGTTGTGTCTGTGTCTGTCTGGATGGATGTTGTGTCTGTCTGGATGGATGAGTGTCTGTCTGGATGAAGTGTCTGTCTGGATGGATGGATGATGTGTCTGTCTGGATGGATGATGTTGTGTCTGTCTGGATGGATGATGTGTCTGTCTGGATGAAGTGTCTGTCTGGATGGATGATGTGTCTGTCTGGATGGATGTTGTGTGTTGTGGATCTGTCTGGATGGATGAAGTGTGTCTGTCTGGATGGATGAAGTGTCTGTCTGGATGGATGAAGTGTCTGTCTGGATGGATGAAGTGTCTGTCTGGATGGATGTTGTGTCTGTCTGGATGGATGAAGTGTCTGTCTGGATGGATGAAGTCTCTGTCTGGATGGATGAAGTGTCTGTCTGGATGGATGTTGTGTCTGTCTGGATGGATGTTGTGTCTGTCTGGATGGATGAAGTGTCTGTCTGGATGGATGTTGTGTCTGTCTGGATGGATGTTGTGTCTGTCTGGATGGATGAAGTGTCTGTCTGTCTGTCTGGATGGATGTTGTGTCTGTCTGGATGGATGAAGTGTCTGTCTGGATGGATGGATGGATGTTGTGTCTGTCTGGATGGATGATGTGTCTGTCTGTCTGTGAAGTCTGTCTGGATGGATGAAGTGTCTGTCTGGATGGATGAAGTGTCTGTCTGGATGGATGTTGTGTCTGTCTGGATGGATGAATGTTGTGTCTGTCTGGATGGATGAAGTGTCTGTCTGGATGGATGAAGTGTGGATGAAGTGTCTGGATGGATGTTGTGTCTCTGTCTGGATGGATGAAGTGTCTGTCTGGATGGATGTTGTGTCTGTCTGGATGGATGATGGATGTGTGTCTGTCTGGATGGATGAAGTGTCTGTCTGGATGGATGAAGTGTCTGTCTGGATGGATGTTGTGTCTGTCTGGATGGATGTTGTGTCTGTCTGGATGGATGGTGTCTGTCTGATGGATGTCTGTCTGGATGGATGAAGTGTCTGTCTGGATGGATGTGTGTCTGTCTGGATGGATGATGTGTCTGTCTGGATGGATGAAGTGTCTGTCTGGATGGATGGATGTGTGTCTGTCTGGATGGATGATGTTGTGTCTGTCTGGATGGATGAAGTGTCTGTCTGGATGGATGATGTGTCTGTCTGGATGGATGGATGTTGTGTCTGTCTGGATGGATGTTGTGTCTGTCTGGATGGATGAAGTGTCTGTCTGGATGGATGAAGTGTCTGTCTGGATGGATGTTGTGTCTGTCTGGATGGATGTTGTGTCTGTCTGGATGGATGTCTGTGGATCTGTCTGGATGGATCTGGATGGATGTCTGTCTGGATGGATGTTGTCTGTCTGGATGGATGGGATGAAGTGTCTGTCTGGATGGATGATCTGGATGGATGTGTGTCTGTCTGGATGGATGATGTGTCTGTCTGGATGGATGTTGTGTCTGTCTGGATGGATGAAGTGTCTGTCTGGATGGATGTTGTGTCTGTCTGGATGGATGAAGTGTCTGTCTGGATGGATGAAGTGTCTGTCTGGATGGATGAAGTGTCTGTCTGGATGGATGTTGTGTCTGTCTGGATGGATGAAGTGTCTGTCTGGATGGATGAAGTGTCTGTCTGGATGGATGTTGTGTCTGTCTGGATGGATGTTGTGTCTGTCTGGATGGATGAAGTGTCTGTCTGGATGGATGTTGTGTCTGTCTGGATGGATGTTGTGTCTGTCTGGATGGATGAAGTGTCTGTCTGGATGGATGAAGTGTCTGTCTGGATGGATGAAGTGTCTGTCTGGATGGATGTTGTGTCTGTCTGGATGGATGATGTGTCTGTCTGGATGGATGTTGTGTCTGTCTGGATGGATGTTGTGTCTGTCTGGATGGATGAAGTGTCTGTCTGGATGGATGAAGTGTCTGTCTGGATGGATGTTGTGGCTGTCTGGATGAAGTGTCTGTCTGGATGAAGTGTCTGTCTGGATGGATGAAGTGTCTGTCTGGATGGATGATGTGTCTGTCTGGATGAAGTGTCTGTCTGGATGGATGATGTGTCTGTCTGGATGGATGGATGTTGTGTCTGTCTGGATGGATGAAGTGTCTGTCTGGATGGATGAAGTGTCTGTCTGGATGGATGTTGTGTCTGTTTGGATGGATGAAGTGTCTGTCTGGATGGATGTTGTGTCTGTCTGGATGGATGATGTGTCTGTCTGGATGGATGTTGTGTCTGTCTGGATGGATGTTGTGTTTGTCTGGATGGATGAAGTGTCTGTCTGGATGGATGTTGTGTCTGGATGGATGTTGTGTCTGTCTGGATGGATGTTGTGTCTGTCTGGATGGATGAAGTGTCTGTCTGGATGGATGTTGAAGTCTGTCTGGATGGATGAAGTGTCTGTCTGGATGGATGAAGTGTCTGTCTGGATGGATGTTGTGTCTGTCTGGATGGATGTTGTGTCTGTCTGGATGGATGAAGTGTCTGTCTGGATGAAGTGTCTGTCTGGATGGATGAAATCTGTCTGGATGAAGTGTCTGTCTGGATGGATGGATGGATGAAGTGTCTGTCTGGATGGATGAAGTGTCTGTCTGGATGGATGATGTTGTGTCTGTCTGGATGGATGAAGTGTCTGTCTGGATGGATGAAGTGTCTGTCTGGATGGATGTTGTGTCTGTCTGGATGGATGAAGTGTCTGTCTGGATGGATGTTGTGTCTGTCTGGATGGATGATGTGTCTGGATGGATGTTGTGTCTGTCTGGATGGATGTTGTGTCTGTCTGGATGGATGAAGTGTCTGTCTGGATGGATGTTGTGTCTGTCTGGATGGATGAAGTGTCTGTCTGGATGGATCTGTCTGTTGTGTCTGTCTGGATGGATGTTGTGTCTGTCTGGATGGATGAAGTGTCTGTCTGGATGGATGAAGTGTCTGTCTGGATGGATGTTGTGTCTGTCTGGATGAAGGATGGTGTCTGTCTGGATGGATGAGTTGTGTCTGTCTGGATGGATGAAGTGTCTGTCTGGATGGATGTTGTGTCTGTCTGGATGGATGAAGTGTCTGTCTGGATGGATGAAGTGTCTGTCTGGATGGATGAAGTGTCTGGATGGATGAAGTGTCTGTCTGGATGGATGAAGTGTCTGTCTGGATGGATGTTGTGTCTGTCTGGATGGATGTTGTGTCTGTCTGGATGGATGAAGTGTCTGTCTGGATGGATGTCTGGATGGATGTTGTGTCTGTCTGGATGGATGAAGTGTCTGGATGGATGAAGTGTCTGTCTGGATGGATGAAGTGTCTGTCTGGATGGATGTTGTGTCTGTCTGGATGGATGAAATGTCTGTCTGGATGGATGAAGTGTCTGTCTGGATGGATGTTGTGTCTGTCTGGATGGATGATGTGTCTGTCTGGATGGATGTTGTGTCTGTCTGGATGGATGTTGTGTCTGTCTGGATGGATGAAGTGTCTGTCTGGATGGATGTTGTGTCTGTCTGGATGGATGAAGTGTCTGTCTGGATGGATGTTGTGTCTGTCTGGATGGATGTTGTGTCTGTCTGGATGGATGTTGTGTCTGTCTGGATGGATGTTGTGTCTGTCTGGATGGATGAAGTGTCTGTCTGGATGGATGTTGTCTGTCTGGGATGGATGATGATGGATGTTGTGTCTGTCTGGATGGATGAAGTGTCTGTCTGGATGGATGAAGTGTCTGTCTGGATGGATGTTGTGTCTGTCTGGATGGATCTGTCTGTCTGGATGAAGTGTCTGTCTGGATGGATGAAGTGTCTGTCTGGATGGATGTTGTGTCTGTCTGGATGGATGAAGTGTCTGTCTGGATGGATGTTGTGTCTGTCTGGATGGATGAAGTGTCTGTCTGGATGGATGAAGTGTCTGTCTGGATGGATGTTGTGTCTGTCTGGATGGATGAAGTGTCTGTCTGGATGGATGAAGTGTCTGTCTGGATGGATGAAGTGTCTGTCTGGATGGATGTTGTGTCTGTCTGGATGGATGTGTCTGTCTGGATGGATGGATGTTGTGTCTGTCTGGATGGAGTGTCTGTCTGGATGGATGAAGTGTCTGTCTGGATGGATGTTGGATGGATGATGTGTCTGTCTGGATGGATGGATGTTGTGTCTGTCTGGATGGATGTTGTGTCTGTCTGGATGGATGAAGTGTCTGTCTGGATGGATGAAGTGTCTGTCTGGATGGATGTGTGTCTGTCTGGATGGATGAAGATGGATGTTGTGTCTGTCTGGATGGATGAAGTGTCTGGATCTGTCTGGATGGATGAAGTGTCTGTCTGGATGGATGTTGTGTCTGTCTGGATGGATGTGTCTGTCTGGATGGATGAAGTGTCTGTCTGGATGGATGTTGTGTCTGTCTGGATGGATGTTGTGTCTGTCTGGATGGATGTTGTCTGTCTGGATGGATGAAGTGTCTGTCTGGATGGATGAAGTGTCTGTCTGGATGGATGAAGTGTCTGTCTGGATGGATGATTGTGTCTGTCTGGATGGATGAATGTTGTCTGTCTGGATGGATGTTGTGTCTGTCTGGATGGATGAAGTCTCTGTCTGGATGGATGAAGTGTCTGTCTGGATGGATGTCTGGATGGATGTGTGGATCTGTCTGGGATGGATGTTGTGTCTGTCTGGATGGATGAAGTGTCTGTCTGTCTGTCTGTCTGGATGGATGACGTGTCTGTCTGGATGGATGTTGTGTTTGTCTGTCTGGATGATGAGTGTCTGTCTGGATGGATGTTGATCTGGATGGATGTTGTGTCTGTCTGGATGGATGAAGTGTCTGTCTGGATGGATGAAGTCTGGATGGATGAAGTGTCTGTCTGGATGGATGATTGTGTCTGTCTGGATGGATGAAGTGTCTGTCTGGATGGATGAAGTGTCTGTCTGGATGGATGAAGTGTCTGTGTCTGTCTGGATGGATGATGTCTGTCTGGATGGATGAAGTCTGTCTGTCTGGATGGATGAAGTGTCTGTCTGGATGGATGTTGTGTCTGTCTGGATGGATGAAGTGTCTGTCTGGATGGATGTTGTGTCTGTCTGGATGGATGATGTGTCTGTCTGGATGGATGTTGTGTCTGTCTGGATGGATGTTGTGTCTGTCTGGATGGATGAAGTGTCTGTCTGGATGATGTGTCTGTCTGGATGTTGTGTCTGGATGGATGAAGTGTCTGTCTGGATGGATGACGTGTCTGTCTGGATGGATGTTGTGTCTGTCTGGATGGATGGATGGATGAAGTGTCTGTCTGGATGGATGTCTGTCTGTGTCTGATGGATGGATGAAGTGTCTGTCTGGATGGATGTTGTGTCTGTCTGGATGGATGTTGTGTCTGTCTGGATGGATGGAAGTGTCTGTCTGGATGGATGTTGTCTGTCTGGATGGATGTCTGTCTGTCTGGATGAATGTGTCTGTCTGGATGGATGAAGTGTCTGTCTGGATGGATGAATGTCTGTCTGGATGTGTCTGTCTGGATGGATGATGTGTCTGTCTGGATGTCTGATGTGTCTGTCTGGATGGATGATGTGTCTGTCTGGATGGATGGATGTTGTGTCTGTCTGGATGGATGAAGTGTCTGTCTGGATGGATGTTGTGTCTGTCTGGATGGATGAAGTGTCTGTCTGGATGGATGAAGTGTCTGTCTGGATGGATGAAGTGTCTGTCTGGATGGATGTCTGGATGGATGTTGTGTCTGTCTGGATGGATGTTGTGTCTGTCTGGATGGATGAAGTGTCTGTCTGGATGGATGACGTGTCTGTCTGGATGGATGGATGTTGTGTCTGTCTGTCTGGGATGGATGAAGTGTCTGTCTGGATGGATGAAGTGTCTGTCTGGATGGATGAAGTGTCTGTCTGGATGGATGACGTGTCTGTCTGGATGGATGGATGGATGAAGTGTCTGTCTGGATGGATGAAGTGTCTGTCTGGATGGATGACGTGTCTGTCTGTGTCTGTCTGGATGGATGATTGTGTCTGTCTGGGATGGATGGATGTGTCTGTCTGTGTCTGTCTGGATGGATGAAGTGTCTGTCTGGATGGATGAAGTGTCTGTCTGGATGGATGAAGTGTCTGTCTGTGGATGGATGAAGTGTGTCTGGATGGATGACGTGTCTGTCTGTCTGTCTGGATGGATGAAGTGTCTGTCTGGATGGATGAAGTGTCTGTCTGGATGGATGTTGTGTCTGTCTGGATGGATGAAGTGTCTGTCTGGATGGATGATTGTGTCTGTCTGGATGGATGAAGTGTCTGTCTGGATGGATGTTGTGTCTGTCTGGATGGATGATGTTGTGTCTGTCTGGATGGATGAAATCTGTCTGTCTGGATGGATGTTGTGTCTGTCTGGATGGATGATGTGTCTGTCTGGATGGATGGATGGATGTGTGTCTGTCTGGATGGATGTTGTGTCTGTCTGGGATGGATGTCTGTCTGGATGGATGTGTCTGTCTGGATGGATGTCTGGATGGATGAAGTGTCTGTCTGGATGGATGACGTGTCTGTCTGGATGGATGAAATGTCTGTCTGGATGTCTGGATGGATGAAGTGTCTGTCTGGATGGATGAAGTGTCTGTCTGGATGGATGAAATGTCTGTCTGGATGGATGAAGTGTCTGTCTGGATGGATGTTGTGTCTGTCTGGATGGATGAAGTGTTTGTCTGGATGGATGAAATCTCTGTCTGGATGGATGTCTGTGGATGGATGATGGTCTGTCTGGATGGATGAGTGTCTGTCTGGATGGATGAAGTGTCTGTCTGGATGGATGACGTGTCTGTCTGGATGGATGATGTGTCTGTCTGGATGGATGAATGAAGTGTCTGTCTGGATGGATGAAGTGTCTGTCTGGATGGATGTTGTGTTTGTCTGGATGGATGAAGTGTCTGTCTGGATGGATGAAGTGTCTGTCTGGATGGATGACGTGTCTGTCTGGATGGATGGATGGATGACGTGTCTGTCTGGATGGATGACGTGTCTGTCTGGATGGATGACGTGTCTGTCTGGATGGATGACGTGTCTGTCTGGATGGATGACGTGTCTGTCTGGATGGATGACGTGTCTGTCTGGATGGATGAAATCTCTGTCTGGATGGATGACGTGTCTGTCTGGATGGATGTTGTGTCTGTCTGGACGGATGAAATCTCTGTCTGGATGGATGACGTGTCTGTCTGGATGGATGTTGTGTCTGTCTGGATGGATGATGTGTCTGGATGGATGAAGTGTCTGTCTGGATGGATGATGTGTCTGTCTGGATGGAGTGTCTGTCTGGATGGATGAAGTCTGTCTGGATGGATGACGTGTCTGTCTGGATGGATGATGTGTCTGTCTGGATGGATGGATGTTGTGTCTGTCTGGATGGATGAAGTGTCTGTCTGGATGGATGAAGTGTCTGTCTGGATGGATGAAGTGTCTGTCTGGATGGATGAAGTGTCTGTCTGGATGGATGAAGTGTCTGTCTGGATGGATGACGTGTCTGTCTGGATGGATGTCTGGATGGATGTTGTCTGGATGGATGACGTGTCTGTCTGGATGGATGACGTGTCTGTCTGGATGGATGTTGTGTCTGTCTGGATGGATGAAGTGTGTCTGTCTGGATGGATGACGTGTCTGTCTGGATGGATGAAGTGTCGTGTCTGTCTGGATGGATGAAGTGTCGTCTGGATGTGAAGTGTCTGTCTGGATGGATGACGTGTCTGTCTGGATGGATGTCTGGGTGATGATGTTGTGTCTGTCTGGATGGATGTTGTCTGTCTGTCTGGATGGATGACGTCTCTGTCTGGATGGATGACGTGTCTGTCTGGATGGATGTTGTGTCTGTCTGGATCTGGATGGATGACGTGTCTGTCTGGATGGATGACGTGTCTGTCTGGATGGATGAAATCTCTGTCTGGATGGATGACGTGTCTGTCTGGATGGATGACGTGTCTGTCTGTATGGATGACGTGTCTGTCTGGATGGATGACGTGTCTGTCTGGATGGATGTTGTGTCTGTCTGGATGGATGACGTGTCTGTCTGGATGGATGAAATCTCTGTCTGGATGGATGACCTGTCTGTCTGGATGGATGACGTGTCTGTCTGGATGGATGACGTGTCTGTCTGGATGGTTGACGTGTCTGTCTGGATGGATGACGTCTCTGTCTGGATGGATGACGTGTCTGTCTGGATGGATGAAGTCTCTGTCTGGATGGATGACGTGTCTGTCTGGATGGATGACGTGTCTGTCTGGATGGATGACGTGTCTGTCTGGATGGATGTCACCCCATTACAGTACAGAGATCAGCGAATCACGTCATTGTTAGTGTCTCACAAAGTCCAGTATGTACTCTAAGTAATATGTCATATATTTATGTCATTATGGTGACATACTACACTATATACTCTAAGTAATATGTCATATATTTATGTCATTATGGTGACATACTACACTATATACTCTAAGTAATATGTCATATATTTATGTCATTATGGTGACATACTACACTATATACTCTAAGTAATATGTCAGCTAAGGTCACTTATAAACGACAGTTGTTACGTCCCTATTTTGACATATTCTAACGAGACATCATTAGCACCTCATTAGTGTCTGACTACTGCCCATTAATCACACTGGGATAAACTTAGACACAACATCCATCCAGACAGACACGTCATCCATCCAGACAGAGACTTCATCCATCCAGACAGACACGTCATCCATCCAGACAGACACAACATCCATCCAGACAGATACAACATCCATCCAGACAGACACTTCATCCATCCAGACAGACACGTCATCCATCCAGACAGACACGTCATCCATCCAGACAGACACGTCATCCATCCAGACAGACACAACATCCATCCAGACAGATACAACATCCATCCAGACAGACACGTCATCCATCCAGACAGACACGTCATCCATCCAGACAGACACGTCATCCATCCAGACAGACACGTCATCCATCCAGACAGACACGTCATCCATCCAGACAGAGACTTCATCCATCCAGACAGACACGTCATCCATCCAGACAGACACGTCATCCATCCAGACAGACACGTCATCCATCCAGACAGACACGTCATCCATCCATCCATCCAGACAGACACGTCATCCATCCAGACAGACACGTCATCCATCCAGACAGACACAACATCCATCCAGACAGACACAACATCCATCCAGACAGACACAACATCCATCCAGACAGAGACGTCATCCATCCAGACAGACACTTCATCCATCCAGACAGACACAACATCCATCCAGACAGATACAACATCCATCCAGACAGACACAACATCCATCCAGACAGATACAACATCCATCCAGACAGACACGTCATCCATCCAGACAGAGACTTCATCCATCCAGACAGACACGTCATCCATCCAGACAGACACGTCATCCATCCAGACAGACACGTCATCCATCCAGACAGACACGTCATCCATCCAGACAGACACGTCATCCATCCAGACAGACACGTCATCCATCCAGACAGACACGTCATCCATCCAGACAGAGACTTCATCCATCCAGACAGACACGTCATCCATCCAGACAGACACGTCATCCATCTTTGTGAGTTCAGCTTTCCATTATTTATGTGTTTTGTCTTAAAAAAACAACAACTGCTGTCTGCTTAGTTTAATACGAGCTTTGGGTTGTGATAAGGCTTACACTCCGATCATAACAAAACAGCTGCGCTGGCCAGATGTTTTTAATCTGAAAAAACATTGATTAGCAGACAATTAGTTTTACGCTAACGAGCCTACGTAGCGTATATGATTGAAGTCGAATGTGTGAGAGTGAAACCATCCATCAATGTCTTAGCGTCTTGATGTTTTCCTGTGTTATTCACGCAACCACTCTTTCGCTCGAGTGCAGATGCAGGTCTTTTTTATGCTTAAGAGACAATTCATAACTGAGGTCAATGGGGACAAAGTAGCCTGATAGACTTCTAGTGTTTAACTGAGGTCAATGGGGACAAAGTAGCCAGTAGACTTCTAGTGTTTAACTGAGGTCAATGGGGACAAAGTAGCCTGATAGACTTCTAGTGTTTAACTGAGGTCAATGGGGACAAAGTAGCCTAATAGACTTCTAGTGTTTAACTGAGGTCAATGGGGACAAAGTAGCCAGTAGACTTCTAGTGTTTAACTGAGGTCAATGGGGACAGAGTAGCCTAATAGACTTCTATTAACTGAGGTCAATGGGGACAGAGTAGCCTAATAGACTTCTAGTGTTTAACTGAGGTCAATGGGGACAAAGTAGCCTAATAGACTTCTATTAACTGAGGTCAATGGGGACAGAGTAGCCTAATAGACTTCTAGTGTTTAACTGAGGTCAATGGGGACAAAGTAGCCTGATAGACGTCTAGTGTTTAACTGAGGTCAATGGGGACAAAGTAGCCTAATAGACGTCTAGTGTTTAACTGAGGTCAATGGGGACAAAGTAGCCTAATAGACTTCTAGTATCGAACTGATTCAATGCAGACCCTGAACTATATCTGAACTCACTCAATCAAAAGAACAATAGCTATGTGTGTGTGTGTGTGTGTGTGTGTGTGTGTGTGTGTGTGTGTTGTGTGTGTTGTGCGTGTGTGTGTGTGGACTGTCTGTGGTGTCTGCAAAAACTTTTAAATCAATACTGAACTCATGCTGACCACATCCCTGAGTTAAAGAACACACTTTATCAGATTTGAACTACAGTACAACCTAATAGTCCATCTAAACCCCCCCACTGTATCTCTACCCTGTATGAATTACCTCTGAGAGACCTGGGAAATAACAGGTGAAACTCTAAAGTTAACCAACTCCTACACCATTACAGCTTATTTTCTTTATTTGATTATATATATATATATATATTTTACTATTTTCTACATTGTAGAATAATTGAAGACACTGAAAGGGTTAGAGGGCTGGATTGGGGTTTGGGTGGTGTGGTGTGGTGTGGTGTGGTGGGGGGGGAGAAGACAGTGAAAGGGTTAGAGGGGCTGGACGTGGTTGGGGTTTGGGTGGTGTGGTGTGGTGGGGGGAAGACAGTGAAAGGGTTAGAGGGGCTGGACGTGGTTGGGGTTTGGGTGGTGTGGTGTGGTGGGGGAGTGAAGACAGTGAAAGGGTTAGAGGGGCTGGACGTGGTTGGGGTTTGGGTGGTGTGGTGGGGGTGGGGGGGTGAAGACAGTGAAAGGGTTAGAGGGGCTGGAGGGCTGGACGTGGTTGGGTTTGGGTGGTGTGGTGTGGTGGGGGGGGGGGAGTGAAGACAGTGAAAGGGTTAGAGAGGCTGGACGTGGTTGGGGTTTGGGTGGTGTGGTGTGGTGGGGGGTGTCTAAGACAGTGAAAGGGTTAGAGAGGGCTGGACGTGGTTGGGGTTTGGGTGGTGTGGTGGGGGGGGGAGTGAAGACACTTTCTGAAAGGGTTAGAGGGGCTGGAACAGTGAAAGGGTTAGAGGGGCTGGAAGGAAGACAGTGAAAGGGTTAGAGAGGCTGGACGTGGTTGGGTTTGGGTGGTGTGGTGTGGTGGGGGGGGAGGAAGACACTGAAAGGGTTAGAGAATTGGGGTTTGGGTGGTGTGGTGTGGTGGGGGGAGTGGACAGTGAAAGGGTTAGAGGGGCTGGACGTGGTTGGGGTTTGGGTGGTGTGGTGGTGGGGGGTGAAGACAGTGAAAGGGTTAGAGGGGCTGGACGGGTTGGGGTTTGGGTGGTGTGGTGTGGTGGGGGGAGTGAAGACAGTGAAAGGGTTAGAGGGGCTGGGCGTGGTTGGGGTTTGGGTGGTGTGGTGGGTGGGGGGGAGTGAAGACAGTGAAAGGGTTAGAGAGGCTGGTGGGGGGGGGGGAGTGGGGTTTGGGTGGTGTGGGTGGTGGGGGGTGGAAGACAGTGAAAGGGTTAGAGAGGCTGGACGTGGTTGGGGTTTGGGTGGTGTGGGGGGGGGAGTGAAGACAGTTTAGTTGGGGTTTGGGTGGTGTGGTGTGGTGGGGGGTGGTGGTGAAAGGGTTAGAGAGGCTGGAGTGGTTGGGGTTTGGGTGGTGTGGTGTGGTGGGGGGGGAGAAGACACTGAAAGGGTTAGAGGGGCTGGACGTGGTTGGGGTTTGGGTGGTGGGTGTGGTGGGGGGAGTGAAGACAGTGAAAGGGTTAGAGAGGCTGGACGTGGGGTGGGTGGTGTGGTGGTGGGGGGGGAGGAAGACAGTGAAAGGGTTAGGTGGGCGTGGTTGGGGTTTGGGTGGTGTGGTGTGGTGGGGGGGTAGTGAAGACAGGTGGACGTGGTTGGGGTTTGGGTGGTGTGGTGTGGTGGGGGGAGTGAAGACAGTGAAAGGGTTAGAGGGGCTGGACGTGGTTGGGGTTTGGGTGGTGTGGTGTGGTGGGGGGGGGAGTGAAGACAGAAAGGGTTAGAGGGGCTGGACGTGGTTGGGGTTTTGGGTGGTGTGGTGGTGGGGGGGGAGTTGAAAGGGTTAGAGGGGCTGGGTGGTTGGGGTTTGGGGTGGTGTGGTGTGGTGGGGGGAGTGAAGACAGTGAAAGGGTTAGAGGGGCTGGACGTGGTTGGGGTTTGGGTGGTGTGGTGTGGTGGGGGGGGGAGAAAGGGTTAGAGGGGCTGGACGTGGTTGGGGTTTGGGTGGTGTGGTGTGGTGGTGGGGGGTGAAGACAGTGAAGGTTAGAGAGGCTGGTGGTTGGGGTTTGGGTGGTGTGGTGTGGTGGGGGGGGACAGTGTTAGGTGGACGTGGTTGGGGTTTGGGTGGTGTGGTGTGGTGGGGGGGTGTAGGACAGTGAAAGGGTTAAGGAGGTTGGACGTGGTTGGGGTTTGGGTGGTGTGGTGGAGGGGGTGGGGAGTGGTGTCTAAGGCTCTATTTCACTTTCTTAGAGGAACATGACTAATGATGAGAATTTAATGTAGATAGGTCAGAACTCCAGTATAGTAGGTAGGTCAGGACTCCAGTACAGTAGGTAGGTCAGGACTCCAGTGCAGTAGGTAGGTCAGGTAGATAGGTCAGGAATCAGACTCCAGTACAGTAGGTAGGTCAGGAATCCAGTACCAGTGCAGTAGGTAGGTCAGTAGATAGGTCAGGAATCCAGTACAGTAGGTAGGTCAGGACTCCAGTACAGTAGGTAGGTCAGGAATCCAGTATAGTAGGTAGGTCAGGACTCCAGTACAGTAGGTCAGGACTCCAGTGCAGTAGGTAGGTCAGGTACAGTCAGGACTCCAGTACAGTAGGTAGGGACAGGACCCAGTACAGTAGGTCAGTCCAGTAGTAGGTAGGTCAGGACTCCAGTAGTAGGTAGGTAGGTCAGGACTCCAGTGCAGTAGGTAGGTCAGGACTCCAGTACAGTAGGTAGGTCAGGAATCCAGTACAGTAGGTAGGTCAGGACTCCAGTGCAGTAGGTAGGTCAGGACTCCAGTACAGTAGGTAGGTCAGGAATCCAGTACAGTAGGTAGGTCAGGAATCCAGTACAGTAGGTAGGTCAGGACTCCAGTGCAGTAGGTAGACCAGGACTCCAGTACAGTAGGTACAGTAGGTAGGTCAGGAATCCAGTATAGTAGGTAGGTCAGGACTCCAGTACAGTAGGTAGGTCAGGAATCCAGTACAGTAGGTAGACCAGGACTCCAGTATAGTAGGTAGGTCAGGACTCCAGTACAGTAGGTAGGTCAGGACTCCAGTGCAGTAGGTAGATCAGGACTCCAGTACAGTAGGTAGGTCAGGAATCCAGTACAGTAGGTAGACCAGGACTCCAGTATAGTAGGTAGGTCAGGACTCCAGTATAGTAGGTAGGTCAGGACTCCAGTACAGTAGGTAGGTCAGGACTCCAGTGCAGTAGGTAGACCAGGACTCCAGTGCAGTAGGTAGGTGAAGACTCCAGGGCAGTAGGTAGACCAGGACTCCAGTACAGTAGGTACAGTAGGTAGGTCAGGACTCCAGTGCAGTAGGTAGACCAGGACTCCAGTGCAGTAGGTAGGTGAGGACTCCAGGGCAGTAGGTAGACCAGGACTCCAGTATAGTAGGTACAGTAGGTAGGTCAGGACTCCAGTGCAGTAGGTAGACCAGGACTCCAGTGCAGTAGGTAGACCAGGACTCCAGTGCAGTAGGTAGGTGAGGACTCCAGTATAGTAGGTAGACCAGGACTCCAGTGCAGTAGGTATATCAGGACTCCACTACAGTAGGTAGACCAGGACTCCAGTACAGTAGGTATGTCAGGACTCCAGTACAGTAGGTAGACCAGGACTCCAATGCAGTAGGTAAATCAGGACTCCAGTACAGTAGGTAGGTCAGGACTCCAGTGCAGTAGGTAGACCAGGACTCCAGTGCAGTAGGTAAATCAGGACTCCAGTACAGTAGGTAGGTCAGGACTCCAGTGCAGTAGGTACACCAGGACTCCAGTACAGTAGGTAGATCAGGACTCCAGTGCAGTAGGTAGACCAGGACTCCAGTACAGTAGGTAGGTCAGGACTCCAGTGCAGTAGGTAGGTCAGGACTCCAGTGCAGTAGGTAGGTCAGGACTCCAGTGCAGTAGGTAGGTCAGGACTTCCAGTGCAGTAGGTAGGTCAGGACTCCAGGACAGTAGGTAGGTCAAATCAGGACGATTTCTAAAGACTGTTGACATCTAGTGGAAAGGCATAGGAACTGCACATGGAGTCCTAAGTCTATGGATACTGTGATGGCATTTGAATAGAAAACTACAAAAAATAACTACTTCCTGAAAACTATTTCCTGAAAACTACAAAAAATAACTACTTCCTGATTGGATTTTTCTCAGATTTTCACCTGCTAAATTATTTCTGTTATACTCACAGACACTATTTTGAGAAGTTTTGGAAACTTTATATGTTTTCTTTCCAAATCTACCAGCTTATGCATATCATATCTTCTGGGCCCGAGTAGCAGGCCGTTTAATTTGGGCAAGCTTTTCATCCAAAATTCTAAATGCTGCCCCCGACCCTAGAGAAGTTCAAATCTGACACGCCAGGTGGATTAACAACAAGCTAAGCTGTGTTTTGCTATATTGCACTTGTGATTTCATGAACATGTAATATTTTTTGTAATTTAATTTGAAGTAGGCGCTCTGCAATTCAGAGGATGTTGACGAAAATGAAATAGTGCACTACTTTAGACCAGAGCCCTATTCCCTATGTAGTGCACTACTTTAGACCAGAGCCCTATGGTACCCTATTCCCTATATACTGCACTACTTTAGACCAGAGCCCTATTCCCTATGTAGTGCACTACTTTAGACCAGAGCCCTATACCCTATATACTGCACTACTTTAGACCATAGCCCTATTCCCTATATAGTGCACTACTTTAGACCAGAGCCCTATTCCCTATGTAGTGCACTACTTTAGACCATAGCCCTATACCCTATATAGTGCACTACTTTAGACCATAGCCCTATTCCCTATATAGTGCACTACTTTAGACCAGAGCCCTATTCCCTATGTAAAGCACTACTTTAGACCAGAGCCCCATTCCCTATATAGTGCACTACTTTAGACCATAGCCCTATGTAATCCTATTCCCTATATAGTGCACTACTTTAGACCATAGCCCTATGGCACCCTATTCCCTAGATAGTGCACTACTTTAGACCAGAGGCCTATGGCACCCTATTCCCAATTATTTTTTTATTTATCCGTTATTTTACCAGGTAAGTTGACTGAGAACACGTTCTCATTTGCAGCAACGACCTGGGGAATAGTTACAGGGGAGAGGAAGGGGATTAATGAGCCAATTGTAAACTGGGGATTATTAGGTGACCATGATGGTTTGAGGGCCAGATTGGGAATTTAGCCAGGACACCGGGGTTAACACCCCTACTCTTACGATAAGTGCCATGGGATCTTTAATGACCTCAGAGAGTCAGTACACCCGTTTAACGTCCCATCCGAAAGACAGCACCCTACACAGGGCAGTGTCCCCAATCACTGCCCTGGGGCATTGGGATATTTTTTAGACCAGAGGAAAGCGTGCCTCCTACTGGCCCTCCAACACCACTTCCAGCAGCATCTGGTCTCCCATCCAGGAACTGACCAGGACCAACCCTGCTTAGCTTCAGAAGCAAGCCAGCAGTGGTATGCAGGGTGGTATATAGAGCACTACTTTAGACCAGAGCCCTATGGCACCCTGTTCCCTATATAGTGCACTACTTTAGACCAGAGCCCTATGGCACCCTGTTCCCTATATAGTGCACTACTTTAGACCAGAGCCCTATGTCACCCTATTCCCTATATAGTGCACTACTTTAGACCAGAGCCCTATGACACCCTATTCCCTATAAAGTGCACTACTTTAGACCAGAGCCCTATTCCCTATATAGCACACTACTTTAGACCAGAGCCCTATGGCACCCTGTTCCCTATATAGTGCACTACTATAGACCAGAGCCCTATTCCCTATATAGCACACTACTTTAGACCAGAGCCCTATGGCATCCCATCCCCTACATAGTGCACTACTTTAGACCATAGCCCTATGGCATCCCATCCCCTACATAGTGCACTACTTTAGACCATAGCCCTATGGCACCCTATTCCCTATATAGAGCACTACTTTAGACCAGAGCCCTATTGGAAATAGTGTGCCCATTTAGGCATCCTTAGATTGTAGAGAGTGTCCTTGCCCAGAGGTCGAGGACAGCGAGCAGAGCGGTGCATTGCTGCCATGGTTCATATGTAATACATGTATCACTAGCCACTTTAAACTATGCCACTTTGTTTATATACCCTACATTACTCATCTCATATGTATATACTGTACTCAATACCATCTATTGCATCTTGCCTATGCCGTTCTGTTACATCACTCATTCATATATCTTTATGTACATATTCTTTATCCCTTTACACTTGTGTGTATAAGGTAGTAGTTTTGGAATTGTTAGGTTAGATTACTCATTGGTTATTACTGCATTGTCGGAACTACAAGCACAAGCATTTCTCTACACTCACATTAACATCTGCTAACCATGTGTATGTGACAAATACATTTGATTTGATGGTTCCATAAGTAAGGAGCCAACTTATTGATTTGTTTGTTTTGACGTCTCCAACGCGTGAAGAGATTTCTTCTCACCCAGCTCTTGGCTTCAGTCTAGTTATTAGGCCAGACTTGAGAGGCTGGTTCTGACTGGAACTTCCTCCCTTCCTCAGACACGACACGACACCACAGCACACCACACCACGACACCACACCACGACACCACACCACGACACCACACCACACCACACCACGACACCACACGACAGCACACCACAGCACACCACACCACACGACAGCACACCACACCACACCACACCACACCACACCACACCACACGACAGCACACCACACCACACGGCAGCACACCACACCACACGACAGCACACCACACCACACGGCAGCACACCACACCACACCACGACACCACACCACACCACACGGCAGCACACCACACCACACCACACGACAGCACACCACACGACAGCACACCACACCACACCACGACACCACACCACACGGCAGCACACCACACCACACCACACGGCAGCACACCACACCACACCACACGACAGCACACCACACCACACCACACCACACGGCAGCACACCACACCACACCACACGGCAGCACACCACTCCACACCACACCACACCACTCCACACCACACCACACCACACCACGCCACACAACACTTTTCCCAGAATCCCGAACAAACCTCCTGGCCCATATCCTATGGGATGAGTTCTTTGAGGCTCTCCTGAGGGCAAAGAGTCATATTCTGTTGGATTAAACCAGTTTTTATACACAAAAACCTGACTGGGCCTGAAATGTAGTATATAATGATAACCAAGTGCTCAGGCAAAGCACTTTAGTTCATAAGAGTTAGGTTTAGGGTAGGTGTACAGATAGGGTTACGGTAGGGTTAAGGGTAGGAAACTCATCTGATTTATTTCCAACCTTCCCTGAGCCATGCTATCCATCTCAACCAGGCCCTCTGTGACATCAGATTCTCTGATGTGTCTCCATGTTCCATTGTGCCATTTGCCAGCTGAGAGAGAGAGAAGGAGAAGAGAGAGTAGGAGAGGAGAGAGAGGAGAGAGAAGAGAGAAGGAGAGGAGGAGAGAGAGCAGGAGAGGAGAGAGAGGAGGAGAGAGAGAAGGAGAGGAGAGAGAGGAGGAGAGAGAAGAGGAGAGAGAAGAGAGGACAGGAGAAAGGAGAAAATATCTATTTCTCCCTTTGAATAAATAAATAACACATAAATAACACAGGAAGTGTTTAAAGCACACTGTTCCACACCCAGATGGAATGGTGAAAGGCTGTGAGAGGACAGGAAAGGAAAGGAAAGGAAGAAGAGAAGGGGAGGAGTTGACTGATTTTCTTTATGTGTCTTACACAGGCAGTTTTCCTGGTGCCTCATGATGAATATACATCATGCTCTCTCAGAACAATAGAGTTACAAAGGGGTTCTGCAGCTGTGCCCATAGGATAACCCTATTTGGTTCCCATAGGATAACCCTATTTGGTTCCCATAGGATAACCCCATAGGATAACCCCATGTGGTTCCCATAGGATAACCCTATTTGGTCCCCATAGGATAACCCTATTTGGTCCCCATAGGATAACCCTATTTGGTTCCCATAGGATAACCCCATGTGGTTCCCATAGGATAACCCCATTTGGTTCCCACAGGATAACCCTATTTGGTTCCCATAGGATAACCCTATTTGGTCCCCATAGGATAACCCTATTTGGTCCCCATAGGATAACCCTATTTGGTTCCCATAGGATAACCCCATTTGGTTCCCACAGGATAACCCTATTTGGTTCCCATAGGATAACCCTATTTGGTCCCCATAGGATAACCCTATAGGATAACCCTATTTGGTTCCCATAGGATACCCCTATTTGGTTCCCATAGGATAACCCCATAGGATAACCCTATTTGGTCCCCATAGGATAACCCTATAGGATAACCCTATTTGGTCCCCATAGGATAACCCTATTTGGTTCCCATAGGATAACCCTATTTGGTTCCCATAGGATAACCCTATTTGGTCCCCATAGGATAACCCTATTTGGTCCCCATAGGATAACCCTTTTTGGTTCCCATAGGATAACCCTATTTGGTCCCCAAAGGATAACCCTATTTGGTTCCCAGGCAGTCGCACGTTTAGAGAGGAGTAGGCACGAGGCAGTCGTAGGATTAGAGAGGTGTAGGCACGAGGCAGTCGCAGGTTTAGAGAGGAGTAGGCACGAGGCAGTCGCAGGTTTAGAGAGGAGTAGGCACGAGGCAGTCGCAGGTTTAGAGAGGAGTAGGCACGAGGCAGTCGCAGGTTTAGAGAGGAGTAGGCACGAGGCAGTCGCAGGTTTAGAGAGGAGTAGGTACAAGGCAGTCGCAGGTTTAGAGAGGAGTAGGCAGTCGCAGGTTTAGAGAGGAGTAGGCACGAGGCAGTCGCAGGTTTAGAGAGGAGTAGGCACGAGGCAGTCGCAGGTTTAGAGAGGAGTAGGCAGTCGCAGGTTTAGAGAGGAGTAGGCACGAGGCAGTCACAGGTTTAGAGAGGAGTAGGCAGGAGGCAGTCACAGGTTTATAGAGGAGTAGGCAGGAGGCAGTCGCAGGTTTAGAGAGGAGTAGGCAGGAGGCAGTCGCAGGTTTAGAGAGGAGTAGGCACGAGGCAGTCGCAGGTTTAGAGAGGAGTAGGCAGTCGCAGGTTTAGAGAGGAGTAGGCACGAGGCAGTCGCAGGTTTAGAGAGGAGTAGGCACGAGGCAGTCGCAGGTTTAGAGAGGAGTAGGCAGTCGCAGGTTTAGAGAGGAGTAGGCACGAGGCAGTCGCAGGTTTAGAGAGGAGTAGGCAGGAGGCAGTCGCAGGTTTAGAGAGGAGTAGGCAGGAGGCAGTCGCAGGTTTAGAGAGGAGTAGGCAGGAGGCAGTCGCAGGTTTAGAGAGGAGTAGGCACGAGGCAGTCGCAGGTTTAGAGAGGAGTAGGCACGAGGCAGTCGCAGGTTTAGAGAGGAGTAGGCAGGAGGCAGTCGCAGGTTTAGAGAGGAGTAGGCACGAGGCAGTCGCAGGTTTAGAGAGGAGTAGGCACGATGCAGTCGCAGGTTTAGAGAGGAGTAGGCAGGAGGCAGTCGCAGGTTTAGAGAGGAGTAGGCACGAGGCAGTCGCAGGTTTAGAGAGGAGTAGGCACGATGCAGTCGCAGGTTTAGAGAGGAGTAGGCACGAGGCAGTCGCAGGTTTAGAGAGGAGTAGGCACGATGCAGTCGCAGGTTTAGAGAGGAGTAGGCACGATGCAGTCGCAGGTTTAGAGAGGAGTAGGCACGATGCAGTCGCAGGTTTAGAGAGGAGTAGGCAGGAGGCAGTCGCGGGTTTAGAGAGGTGTAGGCACGATGCAGTCGCAGGTTTAGAACTACTGAGTTTATTAAAGCACCATAGATGAAAGCGGGATGAAACCCAAAGTGCAAAATATCAAAGTACTCAGGAAATACTACTCTCAGAAAAACAAACAACATTTACAATGAACGACAAAGACAAATGACGGAGGGAGTGTTTATATACAGTGACATATCCGGGGATGATGAGTGAAGGGCGTTTGCCAGCAGCAGGTTCGGCAGCAGCTAGAAGGTCGGTGACGCCGGACACCAGAGCTGGACAGGAGGAGGAGTCAAAGCGACGGCTGCTGTGACAGTATCTTTACTTTTACTAAAGTATGACAACTGAGTACACTTCCCACCACTGAACTATTTTGGGTTCCAAGTAGAACCCTCTGTGTAAAGAGTTCTACCTGGAACCAAAAGGGTTCTACCTGGAACTAAAAGTGTTCTACCTGGAACCAAAAGGGTTCTACCTGGAACCAAAAGGGTTCTACCTGGAATAAGTTCCAAAAGGGTTCTTCAGAGGGTTCTCCTATGGGGACAGCAGAGGAACCCTTTTAGGTTCTAGAGAGCACTTCTAAGAGTGTGGTTACTGTGGCTGGGCTCAGACTGGACTCAGACTAGGCTTAGTGGACAAGACCCTCTATAAAACAGCATTTCTCAGACTCGGCCATGGGAACCCCAAGGGGGAGACTTTGTCCTAGCGTGACACTGCTGATTTGAAATAATCAAGACCTTGATGATTAGTTGACAAGTTGAATGAGGCGTGCACATGAAACAGTCACAGGGGAGAAGTTTGAAAACCTCGCCTAAAGGATGATCCAATCTCAGTCCATAGATTGACAGGTTAGACATCACTTGAACCAGCCCCTTATTAAAACCATTTGTGTAACCAATACTAGGACAGATTGAATGGACATACAAGACACAGTAACTAAAGTTAGTTGATGCTAGTTGGTCATTCCTGGATGTAGAATACTGTGATAAGTAATACAACTGGTTGTACTGACATGACACTTCTTGAGAAAGAACCACCATTAGTAATTCCATTAGTAAGATCTATTCATTCAACTATCTGTCCTGGTCATAAAGAGGAAACATTGGCTGTACTGACAAGACAGAGAACAACCATTAGTAGGTCAACATGTCACCATAATGTCAGGTCATGCTGACTGAATATCTGTTGAGACTTTCACCCTAATGCCAGGTCAAGCTGACTGAATGTTCATCTGGGATACATTGTGCAGGATGCAGTTTTTATTGGTCAAACTGAACGAGCTCGGTTAGGAGCCAGAGTACACAACGGTTTGGTTTTGTACTGGAGTCATAAACTGTATTTAGAGAGTCTGAAACGGTTTTCTTCCGCTGAAGGAGAGGAGGACCAAAATGCAGCGTGGTTAGAGTTCAACAACAAGACCATACATGAGAACACTACGAAATACAAAACCGAAACAGTCCTATCTGGTGCAATGACACAAAGACAGAAGACAACCACCCACTAAACCCAACACAAAACAGGCTACCTAAATATGGTTCCCAATCAGAGACATTGACTAACACCTGCCTCTGATTGAGAACCATATCAGGCCATACATAGAAACGGACAAACTAGACACATAACATAGAATGCCCACCCAGCTCACGTCCTGACCAACACTAAAACAAGGAAAACACAAAATAACTATGGTCAGAACGTGACAGGCTCTGGAGCTGGACGTGGACCACATCCACCATTGTTTTTGTACACCTCCCTAGCATCCTTTGAGTGGTGACCCTCGCCGCCGACCTTGGCCTAGGAACCCTAACAAAGTGCCCCACTGGACTGAGGAGCGCCTCTGGACTGAGGGGTGCCTCATGACTGAGGAAACTCCTCCGGACTGAGGGACAACTCCGGACTGAAGGGCAGCTCATGACTGAGAGGTAGCTCATGACCGAGGGGTAGCTCAGGACTGAGGGGTAGCTCAGGCCTGACGGGTAGCTTAGGACTGAGAGGTAGCTCAGGACTGAGGGGTGGCTCTGACGGAACCTGGCTGAATGGCGGCTCTGGCGGATCCTGGCTGACTGGTGGCTCTGGCGGCTCTTGCAGACTGGCGGCTCTGGCGGCTCCTTGCAGACTGGCGGCTCCTTGCAGACTGGTGGCTCTGGCGGCTCCTTGCAGACTGGCGGCTCTAGCGGCTCCTTGCAGACTGGCGGCTCTGGCAGGCGGGAGACTCAAGCAGCTCTGGACAGGCGGGAGACTCTAGCAGCTCTGGACAGACCGGAGACTCTAGCAGCTCTGGACAGGCGGAAGACTCTAGCAGCTCTGGACAGGTGGGAGACTCTGGCAGCTCTGGACAGACGGGAGACTCTAGCAGCTCTGGACAGGCGGGAGACTCTAGCAGCTCTGGACAGACGGGAGACTCTGGCAGCGCTGGAGAGGAGGAAGGCTCTGGCAGCGCTTGACAGGCTGGAGCAACTGTAGGGCTGAGACGGAGAGACTGGTGTGGGGAGCTGCCACCGGAGGGCTGGTGCGTGGAGGTGGTACTGAATAGACCGGAACGTGCAGGCGCACTGGAGCTCTTGAGCACCGAGCCTGCCCAAACTTACCTGGTTGAATGTTCCTGGTCGCCCTGCCAGTGCGGCGAGGTGGAATAGCCCGCACTGGGCTATGCAGGCGAACCGGAGACACCGAGCGCAAGACTGGTGCCATGTACGCCGGCCCCAGGAGACGCACTGGAGACCAGATGCATAGAGCCGTCTTCATGGCACCTGGCTCGATGCCCACTCTAGCCCTATGCACCCGCACTGGGGACATTGTGCGCTCCACAGCATAACACGGTGCCTGCCCGGTCTCTCTCACCCTCCGCTAAGCACAGGTGGTGCAGGTCTCCTACCTGGCTTCGCAAACACTTCCTGTGTGCCTCCCCCAATACATTTTTGGGGCTGACTCTCGGGCTTCCATCCGCGCCACCGTGCTGCCTCCTCATACCAGCGCCTCTACGCCTTCGCTGCCTCCAGCTCTTCTTTGGGGCGGCGATATTCTCCTGGCTGTGCACAGGGTCCTTTACCGTCTAGGATCTCCTCCCAAGTCCAATAGTCCTGATTGCGCTGGTTTTCTGCATTTTCTGGTTTTCTGCATTACGATGCATTAACATGACGCTAACAATACTCTAATGCCATCATGTTAGCGCCCAATTAACATGACATGCTACGTAACTGAATGTCTAGAATTAGAATAATATTAGAATGTTCTAGAACAATATTAGGATGTTCTCAAAGTTCTCCCAAACATGTCTCTGGTTTGTACCACACGTCTCAGCCCTCAAACAGCTGGTTCTGATCTGGTACTGAGGACGTGACATCATCATGGACCTGTGCTCCAACGGGTCAACTGCTAATGTCTATAGCCCAATCCCAAATGAACCCCCCTAGAGTCTACGCCCTAGTAGAGATCTGAGAGGGTTTGATTGGTATAAACCAGGGCTGCCCAACCCTCTTCCTGAAGATCTACCGTCCAGTGGGTTGAATCAGCTGAATCAGATATGCTAAATTAAGGTTGGACTGAAAACCTACAGGACAGTAGATCTCCAGGAAGAGGGTTGGACTGAAAACCTACAGGACACTAGATCTCCAGGAAGAGGGTTGGACTGAAAACCTACAGGACAGTAGATCTCCAGGAAGAGGGTTGGACCGAAAACCTACAGGACAGTAGATCTCCACGAAGAGGGTTGGACTGAAAACCTACAGGACAGTAGATCTCCAGGAAGAGGGTTGGACTGAAAACCTACAGGACAGTAGATCTCCAGGAAGAGAGTTGGGCTAAAAACCTACAGTCCAACCCTCTTCCTGGAGATCTACTGTCCTGTAGGATTACAGGGACTCTCCACAACTATATTCAATGTGGGGGACAAAATTGAGGCTATGATTAAGAAGTTGGAGCTCTTCTCTGTCTGCATTAAAAAGGACAACACACAGGTCTTTCCATCATTCTATGATTTCTTGTATGCAAATTAACTCCAGCTTAGGGACAGTGTCAAATGTGATATAGCGAAGAACCTGAATGAGTTGGGTGCACATTTACGCAGGTACTTCCCAAAACGGATGACACAAACAAATAGATTCGTTATCCCTTTCATGCCCTGCCTCCAGTCCACTGACTGATATTTGAACAAGAGAGCCTCAACGAAATGGCAACAAGCGGTTCTGTGAAAATTGAATCTAATGCCAGATTTCTGGTTAGGGCTGCGCTCAGAGTATCCTGCCTTGGCAAATCGTGCTGTTAAGACATTGATATCCCTTTGTAACCACATACCTATGTGAGAGTGGATTCTCGGCCTTCACTAGCATGAACACTAAATACAAGCAGACTGGCTGTGGAAAATGATTTAAGACTGAGACTCTCTCCAATTACAACCCAACATTGCAGAGTTATGTGCATCCTTTCAAGCACACCCTTCTCATTAAACTGTGGTGAGTTATTCACCATTTTCGAAGAACAAATAAAGTTTCATATGTAAGATGGCTAAATAAAGAGCAAAATGATTATTATTATTATATTATTATTTGTGCCCTGGTCTTATAAGAGCTCTTTGTCACTTCCGACGAGCCGGGTTGTGACAAAAACTCATTCTTATGTTGAATAAATGTATTATATAGTGTGTGCTGGCAGGCTAACAATCATGGGAAAAAAACATGGGAAAAAAACAACATTGAAAGTGCGCTGACCCTGGTGCTACAGGGGGTACAGCTGGAGGTTGAATGTTTGAAGGGGTACAGCTGGAGGTTGAATGTTTGAAGGGGTACAGCTGGAGGTTGAATGTTTGAAGGGGTACGGCTGGAGGTTGAATGTTTGAAGGGGTACAGCTGGAGATTGAATGTTTGAAGTGGTACAGCTGGAGATTGAATGTTTGAAGGGGTACGAGACTACAAACAGTTTGGGAATCACTGACCTAAGAGAGATGGAGATTTAGAGGCTTATGTTTCATTAGTGGTTTATTCAGCTGTAGACATGGCTATTCCCTTGGGGTCCATAGAAAGAACACCAAACAGGTAGATAATACAGTCAGACACAGGTCTGGGATCAGTTCATACTCTGTGTGACCCTGATTATAGTGGTGGTGAAAGATGCAAACCTGACCTTGGATCAGTGTGCAGAAGTTATATATATATATATATATATATATATATAATATACAGTACTCAGTTAAAAGCTAGCAGTGTTCTACTGCCATTGGAATCCACTCCAGGCTGAAGAGAAAGACAGGCTTCCTGGGTTGCTCTATTCAATGTGACTTGTATTGCAAATATTCCCCGTTTTCATTTCCTTTGCAATGTTCTTTTAAAAAAAAAAAAATTTTAGGATACATTTCCTGTCTCCCAGTCATGACCCTCGTTCCTTTAAAACCTACAACAGATCTTAGAGTCAGAAACAGAATGGAGAACGGAGAACGTTAAAATGCTATTGGCGTGTGATTCTGAGTTAATAAGGGAGCCTAAAATGGAACGTTATTTCCTGTTTCTGACCTTCGAACTTACGCATGAGAATAGCATGCTATTCACACACTTTTCGTTCTGCGTGGAGATCTAAGGAATGAAGGTGTGGCAGAGGTGTGTCTACAGATACAACCTATTCTAACCTTGACTTAATTCCATCATAAGATTTTGTTTCCAAGTTGGAAAAAGCATTTACTTTCGGTTGTCAGATCGAAATAACAACATTCCTCATGCTCTGTCATTTATACATTGAAAAGAGCGATTGATAAGAGGTCAATTGTCTCCGCTGATGAGCTGGGTGTCCTCCAGCTTTGCCTCCCACCTTGACCTCCATCTTGATCAGCTCAAAGTCCACGTCCCAACGGTTCATGTCCGCCACCGCCAGGACGGCGTTCATTGCCACTTCCGCTGGTCTGTCTGTGGTTGATCCTGCAAGAAGGAAGATGGGGGACAAATGGCCAGGTTCATAAATAACACAAATCAATGTGTGTATCAATGTATCATTGCAATTGTTTTAGATTATTTTTCCTTATGATCCCCGGAGATGAATGTGAAACCAGTCACGTGAAGCAAAGTGGAAATCACATCAACATGACATGTATTGTAGACCCTTTTTCCATAGTGAAGTAGGCTATAAATAGATGTCCTGCTATTCCGTTCTGTGCCCTCAAATTGCATGGATAAAATTTGGAGACCTATATGCTTCTGTAGGGCTGAACCCAATTAATGTTTTAATTATAGGCTTATGCTCAGATTTGTTTTGTATCAATGTTAAATATTAGCCACTATCGGGAGCCAGCGTCAGTAATACCCATTTATAACTGTCACATTAGCTAGCAATAAAAAACAATGTAAAAAATAAAACGGACAAAAGAACACCTTCCTTGGGGACGATGAAGAGACACACATTGTGATGTATTTTGTATTGCATTAGATAGTGATACGTGATACATCTGACTGTTTTGAGATGAATGCCGTGAGTCACTGGATGGGAGCGTTTGCAACATGACTAATGTCACATCTGCTCCTGCTACGCCCTCTGGTGTTCATCCGGTGTCCTCTTGACCTGCAGTTACTCCCCCAGTACACTCTCTCTCTCTCCCTCTCTGTGTGTTTGTGTGGTTGGAGACAGGTGTGCTGGAGACGGAGCAGATCCCTACCAGCTGCAACTCGTTCCATAATCAAGACCTCTACAAATACTCAGTTCTGCCACTTCCACTCTGCCAGATTGTAATCTCTGCTGAGTCAGTTCATGATTCTAGCCATTTATGATTACTCAAGATCCTGTTTCCCTGCCTGACACCATTTATCCTCTCATTGCAGTTACCGCTCTGTCTCTGGCTCCTGTCTCCTGTTCCACATCTCACCACCACTATCTTGGATTCCCCTCAGGACCTGTTAAAACCTGTTCTACTCAGCCAACTCCAACCTCAGTCTCCACATCTCACCACCACTACCTTGGATTCCCCTCAGGACCTGTTCACCCTGTTCTACTCAGCCAACTCCAACCTCAGTCTCCACATCTCACCACCACTACCTTGGATTCCCCTCAGGACCTGTTCACCCTGTTCTACTCAGCCAACTCCAACCTCAGTCTCCACATCTCACCACCACTACCTTGGATTCCCCTCAGGACCTGTTCACCCTGTTCTACTCAGCCAACTCCAACCTCAGTCTCCACATCTCACCACCACTACCTTGGATTCCCCTCAGGACCTGTTCACCCTGTTCTACTCAGCCAACTCCAACCTCAGTCTCCACATCTCACCAAAACAACCATGGATTCCCCTCAGGACCTGTTCACCCTGTTCTACTCAGCCAACTCCAATCTCAGTCTCCACATCTGTTTTTTCTGCAACTTATCCGAGCTTCCCCCGAATCTGCAGTCCATATCTTTCTGTGTAACAATAAATATTTTGCTTCATTCATCCCGGTTTCCTCATCTGAGGCTTCTCTTGGGATCCCCTGTGTCGCTCCACTTAACAACTAAATTCAGTGCTATGTATTTTATTTGTCGTGTTGTTTCAGCAGCAGCTAAATGGGGATCCTGTTAAATACTTCAGTTTTCTTCATTTTGCATCATTCCATTCCGTTTACCTACTTACGTCTTTTCCTCTGTCACGTCCGTGTCGTTGTTCACGAGGATCGCTGGATCATGTGTCGTTGTTCATGAGGATCTCTAGCATTACTGGATCATATTAGACGCGTTTACCATTCTTTCCTCTGTCACGTCCGTGTCGTTGTTCATGAGGATCGCTGGATCATGTGTCGTTGTTCATGAGGATCTCTATCATTACTGGATCACACGTATTACACGTTGTGTAATAATTTGGGACATACTGTATGTATGTAAATGGTGTGTATAGACAGTATGAACAGTACAGTGCATTCGGAAAGTATTGACTTTTTTCCATATTTTGTAACGTTACAGCCTTATTCCTGCGTTTATTTGCATGCAGAGTCAGTTTGCGCCGCCTAATTTGCCAGAATTTTACATAATTATGACATAACATTGAAGGTTGTGCAATGTAACAGGAATATTTAGACTTAGGGATGCCACCCGTTAGATAAAATACGGAACGGTTCCGTATTTCACTGAAAGAATAAACGTCTTGTTTTCGAGATGATAGTTTCCGAATTCAACCATATTAATGACTTAAGGCTCCTATTTCTGTGTGTTATTATGTTATAACTAAGTCTATGATTTGATAGAACAGACTGACTGAGCAGTGGTAGGCAGCAGCAGGCTCGTAAGCTTTCATTCAAACAGCACTTTCGTGTGTTTTGACAGCATCTCTTTGCTTCAAGCATTGCGTTGTTTCATGACTTGAAGCCTATCAACTCCCGAGATGAGGCTGGTGTAACCGATGTGAAAATGGCTAGCTAGCTAGTGGGGTGCGCGCTACTAGCATTTCAAGCGTCACTTGCTCTGAGACTTGAAGTGGTTGTTCCCCTCACACTGCCGCAGCTTTTGTGAAGTGATGGGTAACGCTGCTTCGAGGGTGGCTGTGTTCCTGGTTCAAGCCCAGGTAGGAGCGAGGACAGGGATACTGTTACACTGGCAATACTAAAATGCCTATAAGAACATCCATTAGTCAAAGGTTAATGAAATACAAATGGTATAGAGGGAAATAGTCCTACAATTCCTATAATAACTACAACCTTAAACTTCTTACCTGGGAAAATTGAAGACACAGCTTTCATATGGAACCACCAGCTTTCATATGTTCTCATGTTCTGAGCAAGGAACTGAAATGTTAGCTTTCTTACATGGCACATATTGCACTTTTACTTTCTTCTCCAACACTTAGTTTTTGCATTATTTAAACCAAATTGAAAATGTTTCATTATTTATGTATTATATTAAGTTAAAATAAGTGTTCATTCACTATTGATGTAATTGTCATTATTACAAAAAAATAAAAATTATAATTGGCCGATTAATCGGTATCGGATTTTTTTTGGCCCTCCAATAATCGGTATCGGAGTTGAAAAATCATAATCGGTCGACCTCTAATTTAGGCAGCCATTTTTCCCACTTTCTGGTGTGGGATCTTGTCTACATTGAGTTGCCTGAGTGCACAACAGCAGTGTCACGGTTCGTTTGGTTGTTTGTTTTTTTTGTTCAGTGAGTTTCGGTTTATTAAAATTATGTGGAACTCTACTCACGCTGCGCCTTGGTCTCATGATTATGACGAACGTGACAGTCCAGTACATTACAGTGAAACTTTTTTAGGAGAAATTACTTGATATATTAGTTCAGAACCGAAAATATACCTGATTTCAACATCCAGAAAAGTTGTATTGTATACATCTGGAAAAAAACATATTTTCAACTTTTGAAAAAAAAAAAGTATTTTCACCATTCATACAGAACCTAAAATAAATATGTATTTTAAACATGAATTTGCTTATTGGGTTCATATTTTTGGGAACACACTTAAAAGTAACTTTTTACTGCAAAAAAATTGCATTGACAGAGGGACTGTACTGAATGAATGATGTTAAGGGATGGAATTTGCTCTGGATGCTCGAACATAGACTCGTCTGTCTCATGTGTTGATTAGATAACTACCTTGTGTGTTTATTTAGCTCATTACCTAGCTAGCTACCTACCACTCTCTGCAATGAACAGCCAATACGCTACTTGCATCTGTTGCTGGCCGGGTTTAGATTCAACATAGCTGTTTTTCCATTTATATTTTGAGGTTTGACGTTAGCACTTGTGGTGCACCGATTGATGTCACCTCGTTAGTCAGTATGTGTTACACCTGTGCCGACTTGTCCATCTCGTTAATCTGAAGGTGTTTCAACTGTGATGCCCGCATGTGATATTAATTCAAGCGCCGCTGGCCCAACGCTCGAGTTGTCTTGAGAGATGTGGAAGGTTAACATCTTTAGTTGGCTCTACTTATTTGATTTCTTTAAAAAAAAAATATATATATAATCCCCTGGTTTTGTTTTGCTCCACTTTTTGGTTTGCTTCCTGTCTTTTGGTGTGGGATTTTATTTGGTTTGCCTCTTCTTAGGCAAATATAGCTCATGGTAGTGTCTAATAGGTCCCAGGTTTTGTTGCTAGTCAACCTTTAGTGTGTGCTGAACATTTTTAATGTTTGTGTTTATCTAATAACTAATTCATGTGTTCTATTCGTGTGCTTTTCTAATAACTGTTTTCTGTGTTCATTCAAGTGACTGACTGAACGAATCCTCACTATCAGTAGCTGCAATTTGCCGTCAAGACTTTTGAATACCGGGTGTTATTTATAGAGCCTGCAGAGGACATGGCATTTATGACTATATATACTACTGACACCTTAGACACTGAGAGACTATAGATACTGTAGACTATGGACTACATAGACACTGAGAGATATAGATACTGTAGACTATGGACTACATAGACACTGAGACTATAGACACTGAGAGACTATAGATACTGTAGACTATGGACTACATAGACACTGAGACTATAGACACTGAGAGACTATAGATACTGTAGACTATGGACTACATAGACACTGAGACTATAGACACTGAGAGATATAGATACTGTAGACTATGGACTACATAGACACAGAGATATAGATACTGTAGACTATGGACTACATAGACACTGAGACTATAGACACTGAGAGACTATAGATACTGTAGACTATGGACTACATAGAGAGGGAGACTATAGACACTGAGAGATTATAGATACTGTAGACTATGGACTACATAGACACTGAGAATATAGACACTGAGAGATATAGACTCTGTAGACTATGGACTACATAGACACTGAGACTATAGACACTGAGAAACTATAGATACTGTAGACAATGGACTACATAGACACTGACACCTTAGACACTGAGAGACTATAGATACTGTAGACTATGGACTACATAGACACTGAGACTATAGACACTGAGAGACTATAGATACTGTAGACTATGGACTACATAGACACTGAGACTATAGACACTGAGAGATATAGATACTGTAGACTATGGACTACATAGACACTGAGACTATAGACACTGAGAGATATAGATACTGTAGACTATGGACTACATAGACACTGAGACTATAGACACTGAGAGACTATAGATACTGTAGACTATGGACTACATAGACACTGAGACTATAGACACTGAGAGATATAGATACTGTAGACTATGGACTACATAGACACTGAGATTATAGACACTGAGAGATATCCCTACTTTGACCCTATTCCATATTCTCTACTTTGACCCTATTCCCTAGTTTGACCCTATTCCATATTCCCTACTTTGACCCTATTCCCTAGTTTGACCCTATTCCATATTCCCTACTTTGACCCTATTCCATATTCCCTACTTTGACCCTATTCCCTACTTTGACCCAATTCCATATTCCCTACTTTGACCCTATTCCCTACTTTGACCATATTCCCTACTTTGACCATATTCCATATTCCCTACTTTGACCCTATTCCCTACTTTGACCCAATTCCATATTCCCTACTTTGACCCTATTCCCTACTTTGACCCTATTCCCTACTTTGACCCTATTCCATATTCCATACTTTGACCCTATTCCCTACTTTGACCCTATTCCCTACTTTGACCCAATTCCATATTCCCTACTATGACCCTATTCCCTACTTTGACCCTATTCCCTACTTTGACCCTATTCCCTACTTTGACCCTATTCCCCCTACTTTGACCCTATTCCATACTTTGACCCTATTCCATATTTGACCCTATTCCTACTTTGACCCAATTCCATATTCCATACTTTGACCCTATTCCCTACTTTGACCCTATTCCCTACTTTGACCCTATTTCCCTACTTTGACCCTATTCCCTACTTTGACCCTATTCCCTACTTTGACCCTATTCCATATTCCCTATTCCCTATGACCCTATTCCCTACTTTGACCCTATTCCCTACTTTGACCCTATTCCATATTCCCTAGACCCTATGACCCTATTCCCTATTCCCTACTTTGACCCTATTCCATATTCCCTACTATGACCCTATTCCCTACTTTGAGCCTATTCCCTACTTTGACCCTATTCCCTACTTTGACCCTATTCCCTACTTTGACCCTATTCCCTACTTTGACCCTATTCCCTACTTTGAGCCTATTCCCTACTTTGACCCTATTCCCTACTTTGACCCTATTCTCTACTTTGACCCTATACCATATTCCCTACTTTGACCCTATTCCCTACTTTGACCCTATTCCCGCCTTTGACCCTATTCCCTACTTTGAGCCTATTACCTTCTTTGAGCCTATGCACTATGTTTGACCCTATTCCCTACTTTGACCCTATTCCCTACTTTGACCCTATTCCCTACTTTGAGCCTATTACCTTCTTTGAGCCTATGCACTATGTTTGAACCTATTCCCTACTTTGACCCTCTGCCCTACTTTGACCCTATACCTTATTCCCTACTTTGACCCTATTCCCTACTT
This sequence comes from Oncorhynchus nerka, assembly GCF_034236695.1. NCBI lineage: Eukaryota > Metazoa > Chordata > Actinopteri > Salmoniformes > Salmonidae > Oncorhynchus > Oncorhynchus nerka. The sequence continues at coordinate 3,770,906 of NC_088401.1, read as the reverse complement.
TGACCCTATTCCCTACTTTGAGCCTATTCCCTACTTTGAGCCTATTCCCTACTTTGAGCCTATGCACTATGTTTGACCCTATTCCCTACTTTGACCCTATTCCCTACTTTGACCCTATTCCCTACTTTGACCCTATTCCCTACTTTGACCTTATTCCCTACTTTGACCCTATTCCCTACTTTGAGCCTATTACCTTCTTTGACCCTATTCCCTACTTTGACCCTATACCTTATTCCCTACTTTGACCTTATTCCCTACTTTGACCCTATACCCTACTTTGAGCCTATTACCTTCTTTGAGCCTATGCACTATGTTTGACCCTATTCCCTACTTTGACCCTATTCCCTACTTTGAGCCTATTACCTTCTTTGAGCCTATGCACTATGTTTGACCCTATTCCCTACTTTGACCCTATTCCCTACTTTGACCCTATTCCCTACTTTGAGCCTATTACCTTCTTTGAGCCTAAGCACTATGTTTGACCCTATTCCCTACTTTGACCCTATTCCCTACTTTGACCCTATTACCTTCTTTGACCCTATTCCCTACTTTGACCCTATACCTTATTCCCTACTTTGACCCTATTCCCTACTTTGACCCTATTCCCTACTTTGACCCTATTACCTTCTTTGACCCTATACCTTATTCCCTACTTTGACCCTATTCCCTTCTTTGACCTTATTCCCTACTTTGACCCTATTACCTTCTTTGACCCTATTCCCTACTTTGACCCTATTACCTTCTTTGACCCTATTACCTTCTTTGACCCTATTCCCTACTTTTTTGACCCTATTCCCTACTTTGACCCTCTGCCCTACTTTGACCCTATACCTTATTCCCTACTTTGACCTTATTCCCTACTTTGACCTTATTCACTACTTTGACCTTATTCCCTACTTTGACCCTATTCCCTACTTTGAGCCTATTACCTTCTTTGACCCTATTCCCTACTTTGACCCTATACCTTATTCCCTACTTTGACCTTATTCCCTACTTTGACCCTATTCCCTACTTTGAGCCTATTACCTTCTTTGACCCTATTCCCTACTTTGACCCTATTCCCTACTTTGACCCTATTCCCTACTTTGAGCCTATTACCTTCTTTGAGCCTATGCACTATGTTTGACCCTATTCCCTACTTTGACCCTATTCCCTACTTTGACCCTATTCCCTACTTTGACCCTATTCCCTACTTTGACCCTATTCCCTACTTTGACCCTATTCCCTACTTTGACCTTATTCCCTACTTTGACCCTATTCCCTACTTTGAGCCTATTACCTTCTTTATAGACTATGGACTACATAGAGAGGGAGACTATAGACACTGAGAGATTATAGATACTGTAGACTATGGACTACATAGACACTGAGAATATAGACACTGAGAGATATAGACTCTGTAGACTATGGACTACATAGACACTGAGACTATAGACACTGAGAAACTATAGATACTGTAGACAATGGACTACATAGACACTGACACCTTAGACACTGAGAGACTATAGATACTGTAGACTATGGACTACATAGACACTGAGACTATAGACACTGAGAGACTATAGATACTGTAGACTATGGACTACATAGACACTGAGACTATAGACACTGAGAGACTATAGATACTGTAGACTATGGACTACATAGACACTGAGACTATAGACACTGGGAGATATAGATACTGTAGACTATGGACTACATAGACACTGAGACTATAGACACTGAGAGATATAGATACTGTAGACTATGGACTACATAGACACTGAGACTATAGACACTGAGAGACTATATATACTGTAGACTATGGACTACATAGACACTGAGACTATAGACACTGAGAGATATAGATACTGTAGACTATGGACTACATAGACACTGAGATTATAGACACTGAGAGATATCCCTACTTTGACCCTATTCCATATTCTCTACTTTGACCCTATTCCCTAGTTTGACCCTATTCCATATTCCCTACTTTGACCCTATTCCCTAGTTTGACCCTATTCCATATTCCCTACTTTGACCCTATTCCATATTCCCTACTTTGACCCTATTCCCTACTTTGACCCAATTCCATATTCCCTACTTTGACCCTATTCCCTACTTTGACCATATTCCCTACTTTGACCATATTCCATATTCCCTACTTTGACCCTGTTCCCTACTTTGACCCAATTCCATATTCCCTACTTTGACCCTATTCCCTACTTTGACCCTATTCCCTACTTTGACCTTATTCCCTACTTTGACCCTATTCCCTACTTTGAGCCTATTACCTTCTTTATAGACTATGGACTACATAGAGAGGGAGACTATAGACACTGAGAGATTATAGATACTGTAGACTATGGACTACATAGACACTGAGAATATAGACACTGAGAGATATAGACTCTGTAGACTATGGACTACATAGACACTGAGACTATAGACACTGAGAAACTATAGATACTGTAGACAATGGACTACATAGACACTGACACCTTAGACACTGAGAGACTATAGATACTGTAGACTATGGACTACATAGACACTGAGACTATAGACACTGAGAGACTATAGATACTGTAGACTATGGACTACATAGACACTGAGACTATAGACACTGAGAGATATAGATACTGTAGACTATGGACTACATAGACACTGAGACTATAGACACTGAGAGATATAGATACTGTAGACTATGGACTATATAGACACTGAGACTATAGACACTGAGAGACTATAGATACTGTAGACTATGGACTACATAGACACTGAGACTATAGACACTGAGAGATATAGATACTGTAGACTATGGACTACATAGACACTGAGATTATAGACACTGAGAGATATCCCTACTTTGACCCTATTCCATATTCTCTACTTTGACCCTATTCCCTAGTTTGACCCTATTCCATATTCCCTACTTTGACCCTATTCCCTAGTTTGACCCTATTCCATATTCCCTACTTTGACCCTATTCCATATTCCCTACTTTGACCCTATTCCCTACTTTGACCCAATTCCATATTCCCTACTTTGACCCTATTCCCTACTTTGACCATATTCCCTACTTTGACCATATTCCATATTCCCTACTTTGACCCTATTCCCTACTTTGACCCAATTCCATATTCCCTACTATGACCCTATTCCCTACTTTGACCCTATTCCCTACTTTGACCCTATTCCCTACTTTGACCCTATTCCCTACTTTGACCCTATTCCCTACTTTGACCCTATTCCATATTCCATACTTTGACCCTATTCCCTACTTTGACCCTATTCCCTACTTTGACCCAATTCCATATTCCATACTTTGACCCTATTCCCTACTTTGACCCTATTCCCTACTTTGACCCAATTCCATATTCCCTACTATGACCCTATTCCCTACTTTGACCCTATTCCCTACTTTGACCCTATTCCCTACTTTGACCCTATAACCTACTTTGACCCTATTCCCTACTTTGACCCTATTCCCTACTTTGACCCTATTCCATATTCCCTACTATGACCCTATTCCCTACTTTGACCCTATTCCCTACTTTGACCCTATTCCATATTCCCTAGTATGACCCTATTCCCTACTTTGACCCTATTCCATATTCCCTACTATGACCCTATTCCCTACTTTGAGCCTATTCCCTACTTTGACCCTATTCCCTACTTTGACCCTATTCCCTACTTTGACCCTATTCCCTACTTTGACCCTATTCCCTACTTTGACCCTATTCCCTACTTTGAGCCTATTCCCTACTTTGACCCTATTCCCTACTTTGACCCTATTCTCTACTTTGACCATATACCATATTCCCTACTTTGACCCTATTCCCTACTTTGACCCTATTCCCGCCTTTGACCCTATTCCCTACTTTGAGCCTATTACCTTCTTTGAGCCTATGCACTATGTTTGACCCTATTCCCTACTTTGACCCTATTCCCTACTTTGACCCTATTCCCTACTTTGAGCCTATTACCTTCTTTGAGCCTATGCACTATGTTTGAACCTATTCCCTACTTTGACCCTCTGCCCTACTTTGACCCTATACCTTATTCCCTACTTTGACCCTATTCCCTACTTTGACCCTATTCCCTACTTTGAGCCTATTCCCTACTTTGACCCTATTCCCTACTTTGAGCCTATTCCCTACTTTGACCCTATTCCCTACTTTGACCTTATTCCCTACTTTGACCCTATTCCCTACTTTGAGCCTATTACCTTCTTTGACCCTATTCCCTACTTTGACCCTATACCTTATTCCCTACTTTGACCTTATTCCCTACTTTGACCCTATACCCTACTTTGAGCCTATTACCTTCTTTGAGCCTATGCACTATGTTTGACCATATTCCCTACTTTGACCCTATTCCCTACTTTGAGCCTATTACCTTCTTTGAGCCTATGCACTATGTTTGACCCTATTCCCTACTTTGACCCTATTCCCTACTTTGACCCTATTCCCTACTTTGAGCCTATTACCTTCTTTGAGCCTAAGCACTATGTTTGACCCTATTCCCTACTTTGACCCTATTCCCTACTTTGACCCTATTACCTTCTTTGACCCTATTCCCTACTTTGACCCTATACCTTATTCCCTACTTTGACCCTATTCCCTACTTTGACCCTATTCCCTACTTTGACCCTATTACCTTCTTTGACCCTATACCTTATTCCCTACTTTGACCCTATTCCCTTCTTTGACCTTATTCCCTACTTTGACCCTATTACCTTCTTTGACCCTATTCCCTACTTTGACCCTATTACCTTCTTTGACCCTATTACCTTCTTTGACCCTTTTCCCTACTTTTTTGACCCTATTCCCTACTTTGACCCTATTACCTTCTTTGACCCTATTCCCTACTTTGACCCTATTACCTTCTTTGACCCTATTTCCTACTTTGACCCTATACCTTATTCCCTACTTTGACCCTATTCCCTACTTTGAGCCTATTACCTTCTTTGAGCCTATTACCTTCTTTGAGCCTATTACCTTCTTTGAGCCTATGCACTATGTTTGACCAGGGCTTTTAGTGGGCTACATATGTAGGATCTAAATTTGATCCAGTTTGCTACGTGGATTAAAGCTAATTAAAAAAAAAATTGCAGGGGTTGATGCATTTTTCGTCAGTCCGAATCAATTCAAAAATTTAGAAGCTTTTAAAAACAATTCAAATGCAGGACGGGTTTGCAATTCTTGTAACAAAAGAGTGATCAAATTAAGATCCTACATCTGTGTACAGTATAACTAGTAGGATTCCATTTGAGGTTCAGACATGGCCTGAATACAGTACTCCTTAAAGAAACAAGTTAGTATGGACACTCACTAAAGCCATGATAGGATTCCATTCCGTCTTTCTCTGAATGGGTCCCAAATGGCACCCTATTCCGTACATGGGGGGAGGGGGGGGGTTAAGCGAGTTAAGCGCTCGTAAATGGAACAGAATGAGCTTTTTCTTTTTCCTCTCCACGCATTCTGACCTTGAACTTAAGCATGAGAAAATAGCATGCTTTTCACCATTTATTAGTTTGGGGTGGAAATCTAAGGGCAACAGTTTGGACACACCTCCTTCTCATTCAAGGGTTTTTCTTTTTTTTTAACTATTTTCTACATTGTATTATAATAATGAGGACATCAAAACTATGAGAACACATACTGTAGAATCATGTAGTAACCCCCCCCCAAAAAAAGTGTTAAACAAATCAAAATATATTTTATATTTGAGATTGGATGTTGCCTGTAATCCATGGCTTCTGGTTGGGGTATGAACGTACGGTCCCTGTGGGGACGACGTCATCGATGCTCTTATTGATGAAGCCGGTGACTGCGTTGGTATACTCCTCAATGCCAAGAATCCCGGAACATATTCCAGTCTGTGCTAGCAAAACAGTACTGTAGCTTAGCATCTGATTCATCTGACCCTTTTCTCATTTACCGAGTCACTGCTGCTTCCTGCTTTCGTTTTTCCTTGTAAGCAGGAATCATGAGGACAGAATTATGGTCAGATTTGCCAAATGGAGGGCGCGGGAGAGCTTTGTTCCCGTCTCTGTGTGTGGAGTGAAGGTGGTCTAGAGCTTTTCCCCTCTGTTTGCACATTTAACAAACTGATGTGAGTTTCCCTGCATTACAGTCCCCGGCCACTAATTGTGTCGCTTCTGGGTGAGCGTTTTCCTGTTTGCTTATGGCCTTATACAGCTCATTGAGTGCGGTCTTAGTGCCAGCATCGGTCTGCGGTGGTATATAGACAGCTTCAAAAATATATATATGTAAACTCTCTTGGTAAATAGTGTGGTCTACAGCTTATCATGAGATACTCTACCTCAGACGAGCAAAACCTCGAGGTCTTCCTTAGATTTCGTGCACCAGCTGTTGTTTACAAATATGCAGAAACATTATGTACAAAATTAGTTACAAATAAAGCAACAACATTATACATACGGGATTGTAAAACGGCGGCCATCTTCTTCAGCGCTATAATTATGTCCTGTTTCTGTAGCGTGAGACATGTATCAGTACACCGCCTGGACAGGACGCGAGTCAGTCTCAGGGCCCAACCATGGGCGGAGGAGGATGATGCTCCTTCATCTATCCATATGTTATTCCATAGTGTCAGGTTATACATGTCTGAAGCAGCAAAACACAGAATGGTACAGCTGTCTACGTGTTAGCTACCTTGTGCGTGAAGCATGATATGTGGTTTCCATACCTCTCAACAAAGCTCTCAAAATCTCATCCTTGTCGCTCTACAAAAAAGAAAAGAGAAGAAATTGTCAGCCATATTACATTCACTCTCTGTAGCTAAAGCCACCTCCCTATAGCTAACCTTAACCTTAACCACTCCCTATAGCTAACCTTAACCTTAACCCCTCCCTATAGCTAACCTTAACCCCTCCCTATAGCTAACCTTAACCTTAACCCCTCCCTATAGCTAACCTTAACCTTAACCCCTCCCTATAGCTAACCTTAACCTTAACCCCTCCCTATAGCTAACCTTAACCTTAACCCCTCCCTATAGCTAACCTTAACCTTAACCCCTCCCTATAGCTAACCTTAACCTTAACCTCTTCCTATAGCTAACCTTAACCTTAACCCCTCCCTATAGCTAACCTTAACCTTAACCCTCCCTATAGCTAACCTTAACCTTAACCCCTCCCTATAGCTAACCTTAACCTTAACCCCTCCCTATAGCCAACCTTAACCTGAACCCCACCCTATAGCTAACCTTAACCTTAACCCCTCCCTATAGCTAACCTTAACCCCTCCCTATAGCTAACCTTAACCTTAACCCCTCCCTATAGCTAACATTAACCTTAACCCCTCCCTATAGCTAACCTTAACCTTAACCCCTCCCTATTAGTAACCTTAACCTTAACCCCTCCCTATAGCTAACCTTAACCTTAACCCCTCCTTATAGCTAGCCTTAACCTTAACCCCTCCCTATAGCTAACCTTAACCCCTCCCTATAGCTAACCTTAACCTTAACCCCTCCCTATTGCTAACCTTAACCTTAACCCCTCCCTATAGCTAACCTTAACCCCTCCCTATAGCTAACCTTAACCTTAACCCCTCCCTATAGATAACCTTAACCTTAACCCCTCCCTATAGCTAACCTTAACCTTAACCCCTCCCTATAGCTAACCTTAACCTTAACCCCTCCCTATAGCTAACCTTAACCTTAACCCCTCCCTATAGCTAACCCTAACCCCTCCCTATAGCTAACCTTAACCTTAACCCCTCCCTATAGCTAACCTTAACCTTAACCCCTCCTTATAGCTAGCCTTAACCTTAACCCCTCCCTATAGCTAACCTTAACCCCTCTCTATAGCTAACCTTAACCTTAACCCCTCCCTATAGCTAACCTTAACCTTAACCCCTCCCTATAGCTAACCTTAACCCCTCCCTATAGCTAACCTTAACCTTAACACCTCCCTATAGCTAACCTTAACCTTAACCCCTCCCTATAGCTAACCTTAACCCCTCCCTATAGCTAACCTTAACCTTAACCCCTCCCTATAGCTAACCTTAACCTTAACCCCTCCCTATAGATAACCTTAACCTTAACCCCTCCCTATAGCTAACCTTAACCTTAACCCCTCCCTATAGCTAACCTTAACCTTAACCCCTCCCTATAGCTAACCTTAACCTTAACCCCTCCTTATAGCTAGCCTTAACCTTAACCCCTCCCTATAGCTAACCTTAACCCCTCTCTATAGCTAACCTTAA
>NC_088401.1:3710193-3757693 GCF_034236695.1 Oncorhynchus nerka | reverse complement strand
GGAGAGGGGAGGAGAGACCACCACTCTCTGTGGAGGGGTGGAGAGACTGACACTCTGTGGAGGGGAGGAGAAACCGACACTCTCTGTGGAGGGGAGGAGAGGGAAGGAGAGACCAACACTCTCTGTGGAGGGGAGGAGAGACCAACACTCTCTGTGGAGGGGAGGAGAGACCAACACTCTCTGTAGAGGGGAGGAGAGACTGACACTCTCTGTGGAGGGGAGGAGAAACCGACACTCTTTGTGGAGGGGAGGAGAGGGAAGGAGAGACCAACACTCTCTGTGGAGGGGAGGAGAGACCAACACTCTCTGTGGAGGGGAGGAGAGACCGACACTCTCTGTGGAGGGGTGGAGAGACTGACAATCTCTGTGGAGGGAAAGAGAGACCAACACTCTCTGTGGAGGGGTGGAGAGACCGACACTCTCTCGGGAGGGGAGGAGAGACCGAAACTCTCTGTGGAGGGGAGGAGAGACCGACACTCTCTGTGGAGGGGTGGAGAGACCGACACTCTCTGTGGAGGGGAGGAGAGACCGACACTCTCTGTGGAGGGGAGGAGAGGGGAGGAGAGACCAACACTCTCTGTGGAGGGGTGGAGAGGGGAGGAGAGACCAACACTCTCTGTGGAGGGGAGGAGAGACCGACACTCTCTGTGGAGGGGAGGAGAGGGGAGGACAGACCAACACTCTCTGTGGAGGGGTGGAGAGGGGAGGAGAGACCACCACTCTCTGTGGAGGGGTGGAGAGACTGACACTCTCTGTGGAGGGGAGGAGAAACCGACACTCTCTGTGGAGGGGAGGAGAGGGAAGGAGAGACCAACACTCTCTGTGGAGGGGAGGAGAGACCAACACTCTCTGTGGAGGGGAGGAGAGACCGACACTCTCTGTGGAGGGGTGGAGAGACTGACACTCTCTGTGGAGGGAAAGAGAGACCGACACTCTCTGTGGAGGGGAGGAGAGACCGACACTCTCTCGGGAGGGGAGGAGAGGCCGAAATTCTCTGTGGAGGGGAGGAGAGACCGACACTCTCTGTGGAGGGGTGGAGAGACCGACACTCTCTGTGGAGGGGAGGAGAGACCGACACTCTCTGTGGAGGGGAGGAGAGGGGAGGAGAGACCAACACTCTCTGTGGAGGGGTGGAGAGGGGAGGAGAGACCAACACTCTCTGTGGAGGGGAGGAGAGACCAACACTCTCTGTGGAGGGGTGGAGAGACCGACACTCTCTGAGGAGAGGAGGAGAGGCCGACACTCTCTGTGGAGGGGAGGAGAGGGGAGGACAGACCAACACTCTCTGTGGAGGGGTGGAGAGGGGAGGAGAGACCACCACTCTCTGTGGAGGGGTGGAGATACTGACACTCTCTGTGGAGGGGTGGAGAGGGGAGGAGAGACCAACACTCTCTGTGGAGGGGAGGAGAGACCAACACTCTCTGTGGAGGGGTGGAGAGACCGACACTCTCTGTGAAGAGGAGGAGAGACCGACACTCTCTGTGGAGGGGAGGAGAGGGGAGGAGAGACCACCACTCTCTGTGGAGGGGAGGAGAGACCGACACTCTCTCGGAAGGGGAGGAGAGGCCGAAATTCTCTGTGGAGGGGAGGAGAGACCGACACTCTCTGTGGAGGGGTGGAGAGACCGACACTCTCTGTGGAGGGGAGGAGAGGGGAGGAGAGACCAACACTCTCTGTGGAGGCGTGGAGAGGGGAGGAGAGACCAACACTCTCTGTGGAGGGGAGGAGAGACCAACACTCTCTGTGGAGGGGTGGAGAGGGGAGGAGAGACCAACACTCTCTGTGGAGGGGTGGAGAGACCGACACTCTCTGTGGAGAGGAGGAGAGGCCGACACTCTCTGTGGAGGGGAGGAGAGGGGAGGACAGACCAACACTCTCTGTGGAGGGGTGGAGAGGGGAGGAGAGACCACCACTCTCTGTGGAGGGGTGGAGAGACTGACACTCTCTGTGGAGGGGAGGAGAAACCGACACTCTCTGTGGAGGGGAGGAGAGGGGAGGACAGACCAACACTCTCTGTGGAGGGGTGGAGAGACTGACACTCTCTGTGGAGGGGAGGAGAGGGGAGGACAGACCAACACTCTCTGTGGAGGGGAGGAGAGGGGAGGAGAGACCAACACTCTCTGTGGAGGGGTGGAGAGGGGAGGAGAGACCAACACTCTCTGTGGAGGGGAGGAGAGACCAACACTCTCTGTGGAGGGGTGGAGAGACCGACACTCTCTGTGGAGAGGAGGAGAGACCGACACTCTCTGTGGAGGGGAGGAGAGGGGAGGACAGACCAACACTCTCTGTGGAGGGGTGGAGAGGGGAGGAGAGACCACACTCTCTGTGGAGGGGAGGAGAAACCGACACTCTCTGTGGAGGGGAGGAGAGGGAAGGAGAGACCAACACTCTCTGTGGAGGGGAGGAGAGACCAACACTCTCTGTGGAGGGGAGGAGAGACCGACACTCTCTGTGGAGGGGTGGAGAGACTGACACTCTCTGTGGAGGGAAAGAGAGACCGACACTGTCTGTGGAGGGGAGGAGAGACCGACACTCTCTGTGGAGGGGTGGAGAGACCGACACTCTCTGTGGAGGGGAGGAGAGTCTGACACTCTCTGTGGAGGGGAGGAGAGGGGAGGAGAGACCAACACTCTCTGTGGAGGGGTGGAGAGGGGAGGAGAGACCAACACTCTCTGTGGAGGGGAGGAGAGACCAACACTCTCTGTGGAGGGGTGGAGAGACCGACACTCTCTGTGGAGAGGAGGAGAGACCGACACTCTCTGTGGAGGGGAGGAGAGGGGAGGATAGACCAACACTCTCTGTGGAGGGGTGGAGAGGGGAGGAGAGACCACCACTCTCTCTGGAGGGGTGGAGAGGGGAGGAGAGACCGACACTCTCTGTGGAGGGGTGGAGAGGGGAGGAGAGACCGACACTGTGTGGAGGGGAGGAGAGACCGACACTCTCTGTGGAGGGGAGGAGAGGGGAGGACAGACCAACACTCTCTGTGGAGGGGTGGAGAGGGGAGGAGAGACCACCACTCTCTGTGGAGGGGTGGAGAGACTGACACTCTCTGTGGAGGGGAGGAGAGACCGACACTGTGTGGAGGGGAGGAGAGACAACACTCTCTGTGGAGGGGAGGAGAGACCAACACTCTCTGTGGAGGGTTGGAGAGACCGACACTCTCTATGGAGAGGAGGAGAGACCGACACTCTCTGTGGAGGGGAGGAGAGGGGAGGACAGACCAACACTCTCTGTGGAGGGGTGGAGAGGGGAGGAGAGACTACCACTCTCTGTGGAGGGGTGGAGAGGGGAGGAGAGACCGACACTGTGTGGAGGGGTGGAGAGGGGAGGAGAGATCAACACTCTTTGTTGGACTGAATTTTTGTAAAGTGGTACACCTCAAGAACCACTTTACAAAAGGACAATTTATTTACATAATAATCTATTTCACGGTTCGAGGTGGTGTTTGCTCTATAGAATAAAGCTGTTGTAGCATCCAGTTGGATATCAAACAAGACACAGGGCTCTAAATCACCTGCTTGCCAGGCAAGAGAAAGACACTCACAGATGTAGGATCTTAATTTGAGACACTTTCCTTTAGCAGGATAATAATCCTGAAGCAACAGGAAATGCGTATGATGTGTATTATAATTCATTTAAAACAAACATGTTGTAAGGGTTGATATATTTTTCGTTAATAAGGCAAATTAAGTCTGACGTTTTAAACTTTAGAAGCTTTTAAAAAATCTTGAATACACGTTTGCATTTCCTGCTGTGCAGGAACATTCACAGAAACAAAAGAGTGATCAAATGAAGATCCTACATCTGTAGCAGAAAGAGCCAATGGGAGAGCTCTCCAGATATGTTCATTTACATGTACGTTCCTGGATCACTAGTGTCTCTCTAGCATCCTTGTTTGGGAATTCATCCCAAATGGCACCCTATTCCCCATATACAGTAGTGCACTACTTTAGACCAGAGCCCTATGGCACCCTATTCCCTATATAGTACACAACTATAGACCAGAGCCCTATCGCACCCTATTCCCTATATAGTGCACTACTTTAGACCAGAGCCCTATTCCCTATATAGTACACTACTTTAGACCAGAGCCCTATACCCTATATAGTACACTACTTTAGACCAGAGCCCTATACCCTATATAGTACACTACTTTAGACCAGAGCCCTATACCCTATATAGTACACTACTTTAGACCAGAGCCCTATTCCCTATATAGTACACTACTTTAGACCAGAGCCCTATACCCTATATAGTACACTACTTTAGACCAGAGCCCTATACCCTATATAGTACACTACTTTAGACCAGAGCCCTATTCCCTATATAGTGCACTACTATAGACCAGAGCCCTATACCCTATATAGTACACTACTTTAGACCAGAGCCCTATTCCCTATATAGTGCACTACTATAGACCAGAGCCCTATACCCTATATAGTACACTACTTTAGACCAGAGCCCTATACCCTATATAGTACACTACTTTAGACCAGAGCCCTATACCCTATATAGTACACTACTTTAGACCAGAGCCCTATACCCTATATAGTACACTACTTTAGACCAGAGCCCTATACCCTATATAGTACACTACTTTAGACCAGAGCCCTATACCCTATATAGTACACTACTTTAGACCAGAGCCCTATACCCTATATAGTACACTACTTTAGACCAGAGCCCTATTCCCTATATAGTACACTACTTTAGACCAGAGCCCTATTCCCTATATAGTACACTACTTTAGACCAGAGCCCTATTCCCTATATAGTGCACTACTTTAGACCAGAGCCCTATACCCTATATAGTACACTACTTTAGACCAGAGCCCTATACCCTATATAGTACACTACTTTAGACCAGAGCCCTATACCCTATATAGTACACTACTTTAGACCAGAGCCCTATACCCTATATAGTACACTACTTTAGACCAGAGCCCTATTCCCTATATAGTGCACTACTTTAGACCAGAGCCCTATACCCTATATAGTACACTACTTTAGACCAGAGCCCTATACCCTATATAGTACACTACTTTAGACCAGAGCCCTATTCCCTATATAGTACACTACTTTAGACCAGAGCCCTATTCCCTATATAGTACACTACTTTAGACCAGAGCCCTATTCCCTATATAGTGCACTACTTTAGACCAGAGCCCTATACCCTATATAGTACACTACTTTAGACCAGAGCCCTATACCCTATATAGTACACTACTTTAGACCAGAGCCCTATACCCTATATAGTACACTACTTTAGACCAGAGCCCTATACCCTATATAGTACACTACTTTAGACCAGAGCCCTATTCCCTATATAGTGCACTACTTTAGACCAGAGCCCTATACCCTATATAGTACACTACTTTAGACCAGAGCCCTATACCCTATATAGTACACTACTTTAGACCAGAGCCATATTCCCTATATAGTACACTACTTTAGACCAGAGCCCTATACCCTATATAGTACACTACTTTAGACCAGAGCCCTATACCCTATATAGTACACTACTTTAGACCAGAGCCCTATTCCCTATATAGTACACTACTTTAGACCAGAGCCCTATTCCCTATATAGTACACTACTTTAGACCAGAGCCCTATTCCCTATATAGTGCACTACTATGGGGCCATTTGGGATGCATCCTGGTTTATTTCGCCTATTTTTATTTAATTTTATTGTATTTGTATTACTCATTGTCATATTATTCCAACCAAATGTAGAACATCCATGGATTTAAATACTCCATTTTGTCTACAATATGATATTGAGCAACACAAATATATTCTACAGAACAAAAATGTAAAGTGTTGGTCCCATGTTTCCTGAGCTGAAATAAAAAGATCCCAGACATTTTTCAAAAACCTTATTTCTCTCATATTTGTTTGCATCCCTGTTAGTCAGCATTTCTCCTTTGCCAAAATAATCCATCCAAAATAATCCATCCAAGATAATCCATCCAAGATAATCCATCCAAGATAATCCACTTGACAGCTGTGACATCAAGAAGCTGATTAAACGGCATGATCATTACACAGGTGCACCTTGTGCTGGGGACAATAAAAGTCCACTCTAAAATGTGCAGTTTTGTCACACAACACAATGCCACAGATGTCTCAAGTTTTGAGGGAGCGTTCAACTGACATGCTGAATGCAGGAATGTCCACCAGAGCTGTTGCCAGATAATTGACTGTTAATTTCTCTACCATAATTTGCCTCCAACGTCATTTTAGAGAATTTGGCATCCAACTGGCTTCACATCCGCAGACCATGTGTAACCACGCCAACCCATGACCTCCACATCCGGCTTCCTGAGACCAGACAGCTGATGAAACTGAGGAGTATTTACGTCTGTAATAAAAGCCCCTTTGTGGGGAACAACTCATTCTGATTGGCTCCCCGAGTGGGTGGGCCTATGCCCTCCCAGGCCCACCCACGACTGTGCCCCTGTCCAGTCATGTTAAATTGTCTGAGACTCCAGCCACTCTAGTCAATAGAATGTTCTTTCTGCTACCGCATGGAGTCAAGGACCAAGAGTTTTGTAAACCGCTTCTACCCCCAAGCCAAAAGACTCCTGAACATCTAATCAAATGGCTACCCTGTCTATTTGCATTGTCCCCCCCCCTCTTCCCCTCTCCACACCACTGCCACTCTCTGTTATCATCTATGCATAGTCACATTAATAACTCTACCTACATGTACATACCACCTCAACTAACCGGTGCCCCCACACATTGACTCTGTACCGGTATCCCCTGTATATAGCCTCCACATTGACTCTGTACCGGTACCCCCTGTATATAGCCTCCACATTGACTCTGTACCGGTACACCCTGTATATAGCCTCCACATTGACTCTGTACCGGTCCCCCCTGTATATAGCCTCCACATTGACTCTGTACCGGTACCCCCTGTATATAGTCTCCACATTGACTCTGTACCGGTACCCCCTGTATATAGCCTCCACATTGATTCTGTACCACTACCCCCTGAATATAGTCTCCACATTGACTCTGTACCGGTACCCGCTGTATATAGCCTCCACATTGACTCTGTACCGGTACCCCCTGTATATAGTCTCCACATTGACTCTGTACTGGTACCCCCTGTATATAGCCTGCACATTGACTCTGTACCGGTACCCCCTGTATATAGCCTCCACATTGATTCTGTACCACTACCCCCTGAATATAGTCTCCACATTGACTCTGTACCGGTACCCGCTGTATATAGCCTCCACATTGACTCTGTACCGGTACCCCCTGTATATAGTCTCCACATTGACTCTGTACTGGTACCCCCTGTATATAGTCTCCACATTGACTCTGTACCGGTCCCCCCTGTATATTTACATTTTACATTTAAGTCATTTAGCAGACGCTCTTATCCAGAGCGACTTACAAATTGGTGCATTCACCTTATGACATCCAGTGGAACAGCCTCTTTACAATAGTGCATCTAAATCTTTTAAGGGGGTGAGAAGGATTACTTTATCCTATCCTAGGTATTCCTTAAAGAGGTGGGGTTTCAGGTGTCTCCGGAAGGTGGTGATTGACTCCGCTGTCCTGGCGTCGTGAGGGAGTTTGTTCCACCATTGGGGGGCCAGAGCAGCGAACAGTTTTGACTGGGCTGAGCGGGAACTGTACTTCCTCAGTGGTAGGGAGGCGAGCAGGCCAGAGGTGGATGAACGCAGTGCCCTTGTTTGGGTGTAGGGCCTGATCAGAGCCTGGAGGTACTGAGGTGCCGTTCCCCTCACAGCTCCGTAGGCAAGCACCATGGTCTTGTAGCGGATGCGAGCTTCAACTGGAAGCCAGTGGAGAGAGCGGAGGAGCGGGGTGACGTGAGAGAACTTGGGAAGGTTGAACACCAGACGGGCTGCGGCGTTCTGGATGAGTTGTAGGGGTTTAATGGCACAGGCAGGGAGCCCAGCCAACAGCGAGTTGCAGTAATCCAGACGGGAGATGACAAGTGCCTGGATTAGGACCTGCGCCGCTTCCTGTGTGAGGCAGGGTCGTACTCTGCGGATGTTGTAGAGCATGAACCTACAGGAACGGGCCACCGCCTTGATGTTATTTGAGAACGACAGGGTGTTGTCCAGGATCACGCCAAGGTTCTTAGCGCTCTGGGAGGAGGACACAATGGAGTTGTCAACCGTGTGATGGCGAGATCATGGAACGGGCAGTCCTTCCCCGGGAGGAAGAGCAGCTCCGTCTTGCCGAGGTTCAGCTTGAGGTGGTGATCCGTCATCCACACTGATATGTCTGCCAGACATGCAGAGATGCGATTCGCCACCTGGTCATCAGAAGGGGGAAAGGAGAAGATTAATTGTGTGTCGTCTGCATAGCAATGATAGGAGAGTATATAGCCTCCACATTGACTCTGTACTGGTCCCCCCTTTATATAGCCTCCACATTGACTCTGTACTGGTCCCCCCTTTACATAGCCTCCACATTGACTCTGTACTGGTCCCCCCTGTATATAGCCTCCACATTGACTCTGTACTGGTCCCCCCTGTATATAGCCTCCACATTGACTCTGTACTGGTCCCCCCTGTATATAGCCTCCACATTGACTCTGTACTGGTCCCCCTGTATATAGCCTCCACATTGACTCTGTACTGGTCCCCCTGTATATAGCCTCCACATTGACTCTGTACTGGTCCCCCCTGTATATAGCCTCCACATTGACTCTGTACTGGTCCCCCCTGTATATAGCCTCCACATTGACTCTGTACTGGTCCCCCTGTATATAGCCTCCACATTGACTCTGTACTGGTACCCCTGTATATAGCCTCCACATTGACTCTGTACTGGTACCCCCTGTATATAGCCTCCACATTGACTCTGTACCGGTACCCCCTGTATATAGCCTCCACATTGACTCTGTACCGGTACCCCCTGTATATAGTCTCCACATTGACTCTGTACCGGTACCCCCTGTATATAGTCTCCACATTGACTCTGTACCGGTACCCCCTGTATATAGTCTCCACATTGACTCTGTACCGGTACCCCTGTATATAGCCTCCACATTGACTCTGTACCGGTACCCCTGTATATAGCCTCCACATTGACTCTGTACTGGTACCCCCTGTATATAGCCTCCACATTGACTCTGTACCGGTACCCCCTGTATATAGCCTCCACATTGACTCTGTACCGGTACCCCCTGTATATAGCCTCCACATTGACTCTGTACCGGTACCCCTGTATATAGCCTCCACATTGACTCTGTACTGGTACCCCTGTATATAGCCTCCACATTGACTCTGTACCGGTACCCCCTGTATATAGCCTCCACATTGACTCTGTACCGGTACCCCTGTATATAGCCTCCACATTGACTCTGTACCGGTACCCCCTGTATATAGCCTCCACATTGACTCTGTACCGGTACCCCTGTATATAGCCTCCACATTGACTCTGTACCGGTACCCCCTGTATATAGCCTCCACATTGACTCTGTACCGGTACCCCCTGTATATAGCCTCCACATTGACTCTGTACCGGTACCCCTGTATATAGTCTCCACATTGACTCTGTACCGGTACCCCCTGTATATAGTCTCCACATTGACTCTGTACCGGTACCCCCTGTATATAGTCTCCACATTGACTCTGTACCGGTACCCCCTGTATATAGCCTCCACATTGACTCTGTACCGGTACCCCTGTATATAGCCTCCACATTGACTCTGTACTGGTACCCCTGTATATAGCCTCCACATTGACTCTGTACCGGTACCCCTGTATATAGCCTCCACATTGACTCTGTACCGGTACCCCTGTATATAGCCTCCACATTGACTCTGTACCGGTACCCCTGTATATAGCCTCCACATTGACTCTGTACTGGTACCCCCTGTATATATCCTCCACATTGACTCTGTACCGGTACCCCTGTATATAGCCTCCACATTGACTCTGTACCGGTACCCCCTGTATATAGCCTCCACATTGACTCTGTACCGGTACCCCTGTATATAGCCTCCACATTGACTCTGTACTGGTACCCCCTGTATATAGCCTCCACATTGACTCTGTACCGGTACCCCCTGTATATAGCCTCCACATTGACTCTGTACCGGTACCCCTGTATATAGCCTCCACATTGACTCTGTACCGGTACCCCTGTATATAGCCTCCACATTGACTCTGTACCGGTACCCCCTGTATATAGCCTCCACATTGACTCTGTACCAGTACCCCCTGTATATAGCCTCCACATTGACTCTGTACCGGTACCCCTGTATATAGCCTCCACATTGACTCTGTACCAGGTACCTCCTCTGTATATAGCCTCCACATTGACTCTGTACTGGTACCCCCTGTATATAGCCTCCACATTGACTCTGTACCGGTACCCCCTGTATATAGCCTCCACATTGACTCTGTACCGGTACCCCCTGTATATAGTCTCCACATTGACTCTGTACCGGTACCCCCTGTATATAGCCTCCACATTGACTCTGTACCGGTACCCCTGTATATAGCCTCCACATTGACTCTGTACCGGTACCCCCTGTATATAGCCTCCACATTGACTCTGTACCGTAACACCCTGTATATAGCCTCCACATTGACTCTGTACCGTAATACCCTGTATATAGCCTCCACATTGACTCTGTACCGTAATACCCTGTATATAGCCTCCACATTGACTCTGTACCGTAACACCCTGTATATAGCCTCCACATTGACTCTGTACCGTAATACCCTGTATATAGCCTCCACATTGACTCTGTACCGTAATACCCTGTATATAGCCTCCACATTGACTCTGTACCGTAACACCCTGTATATAGCCTCCACATTGACTCTGTACCGTAATACCCTGTATATAGCCTCCACATTGACTCTGTACCGTAACACCCTGTATATAGCCTCCACATTGACTCTGTACCGTAATACCCTGTATATAGCCTCCACATTGACTCTGTACCGTAACACCCTGTATATAGCCTCCACATTGACTCTGTACCGTAACACCCTGTATATAGCCTCCACATTGACTCTGTACCGTAACACCCTGTATATAGCCTCCACATTGACTCTGTACCGTAATACCCTGTATATAGCCTCCACATTGACTCTGTACCGTAATACCCTGTATATAGCCTCCACATTGACTCTGTACCGTAATACCCTGTATATAGCCTCCACATTGACTCTGTACCGTAATACCCTGTATATAGCCTCCACATTGACTCTGTACCGTAATACCCTGTATATAGCCTCCACATTGACTCTGTACTGGTACCCCCTGTATATAGCCTCCACATTGACTCTGTACTGGTACCCCTGTATATAGCCTCCACATTGACTCTGTACCGGTACCCCCTGTATATAGCCTCCACATTGACTCTGTACTGGTACCCCCTGTATATAGCCTCCACATTGACTCTGTACTGGTACCCCCTGTATATAGCCTCCACATTGACTCTGTACCGTAATACCCTGTATATAGCCTCCACATTGACTCTGTACCATAACACCCTGTATATAGCCTCCACATTGACTCTGTACCGTAATACCCTGTATATAGCCTCCACATTGACTCTGTACTGGTACCCCCTGTATATAGCCTCCACATTGACTCTGTACTGGTACCCCCTGTATATAGCCTCCACATTGACTCTGTACCGTAATACCCTGTATATAGCCTCCACATTGACTCTGTACTGGTACCCCCTGTATATAGCCTCCACATTGACTCTGTACTGGTACCCCCTGTATATAGCCTCCACATTGACTCTGTACCGTAATACCCTGTATATAGCCTCCACATTGACTCTGTACCATAACACCCTGTATATAGCCTCCACATTGACTCTGTACCGTAATACCCTGTATATAGCCTCCACATTGACTCTGTACCGTAATACCCTGTATATAGCCTCCACATTGACTGACTCTGTACCGTAATACCCTGTATATAGCCTCCACATTGACTCTGTACCGTAATACCCTGTATATAGCCTCCACATTGACTCTGTACCGTAATACCCTGTATATAGCCTCCACATTGACTCTGTACCGTAATACCCTGTATATAGCCTCCACATTGACTCTGTACCGTAATACCCTGTATATAGCCTCCACATTGACTCTGTACCGTAATACCCTGTATATAGCCTCCACATTGACTCTGTACCGTAATACCCTGTATATAGCCTCCACATTGACTCTGTACCGTAATACCCTGTATATAGCCTCCACATTGACTCTGTACCGTAATACCCTGTATATAGCCTCCACATTGACTCTGTACCGTAATACCCTGTATATAGCCTCCACATTGACTCTGTACCGTAATACCCTGTATATAGCTGACTCTCGCTGCTGTTATTTTTCTTTTTTTTCTTAACTGTATTTTTTTTAAACTGCTGCTTACGGGCATTTCACTGTTCTACACCTGTTATATTCGGTGCCTAATACCTTTAATTATTTATCTTTTATTTCACCTTTATTTAACCAGGTAGGCCACTTGAGAACAAGTTCTCATTTACAATTGCGACCTGGCCAAGATAAAGCAAAGCAGTTCCACACATACAACAACACAGAGTTACACATGGAGTAAAACAAACATACAGTCAATGATACAGTATAAACAAGTCTATATACAATGTGAGCAAATGAGGTGAGAAGGGAGGTAAAGGCAAAGAAAGGCCATGGTGGCAAAGTAAATACAATATAGCAAGTAAAACACTGGAATGGTAGTTTTGCAATGGAAGAATGTGCAAAGTAGAAATACAAATAATGGGGTGCAAAGGAGCAAAATAAATAAATAAATGGGAGTGAAGGCAATAGTGGCGAAGTAAATACAATATATCTGGAGTGATAGATGTGCAGAAGATGAATGATCAAGTAGAGATACTGGGGTGCAAAGGAGCAACACAATAAATAACAATATGGGGATGAGGTAGTTGGATGGGCTATTTACAGATGGGCTGTGTACAGGTGCAATGATCTGTGAGCTGCTCTGACAGCTGGTGCTTAAAGTTAGTGAGGGAGATATGAGTCTCCAGCTTCAGAGATTTTTTGCAGTTCGTTCCAGTCAGTGGCAGCAGAGTACTGGAAGGAAAGGCGACCAAAGGAGGAATTGGCCTTGGGGGTGACCAGTGAGATATACCTGCTGGAGCGTGTGCTACGAGTGGGTGCTGCTATGGTGACCAGCGAGCTGAGATAAGGCGGGGCTTTACCTAGCAGACACTTGTAGATAACCTGTAGCCAGTGGGTTTGGCGACAAGTATGAAGCGAGGGCCAGCCAAAGAGAGCGTACAGGTCACAGTGGTGGGTAGTATATGGGGCTTTGGTGATAAAACGGATGGCACTGTCATAGACTACATCCAGTTTGTTGAGTAGAGTGTTGGAGGCTATTTTATAGATGACATCGCTGAATTCAAGGATCTGTAGGATGGACAGTTTTACGAGGGTATGTTTGGCAGCGTGAGTGAAGGAGGCTTTGTTGCAAAACAGGAAGCCAATTCTAGATAACATTTTTGATTGGAGATGCTTAATGTGAGTCTGGAAGGAGAGTTTACAGTCTAGCCAGACACCTAGGTATTTGTAGTTATCCACGTATTCTAAGTCAGAGCCGTAGAGACTACAGAGTAGTGATGCTGGACGGGCGGGCAGCGATCGGTTGCAGAGCATGCATTTAGTTTTACTTGTATTTAAGAGCAATTGGAGGCCACGGAAGGAGAGTTGTATGGCATTGAAGCCTGCCTGGAGGGTTGTTAACACAGTGTCCAAAGAGGGGCCAGAAGTATACAGAATGGTGTCGTCTGCGTAGAGGTGGATCAGAGAATCACCAGCAGCAGGAGCGACATCATTGATGTATACAGAGAAAAGAGTCGGCCTGAGAATTGAATCCTGTGGCACCCCCATAGAGACTGCCAGAGGTCCGGACAACAGGCCCTCCGATTTGACACACTGAACTCTGTCTGAGAAGTAGTTGGTGCACCAGGCGAGGCAGTCATTGGAGAAGGCAAGGCTGTTGGTTGAGTCTGCCGATAAGAATGTGGTGATTTACAGAGTCGAAAGCCTTGGCCAGGTCGATGAAGAAGGCTGCACAGTAATGTCTCTTATCGATGGCGGTTAAAATATCGTTTAGGACCTTGAGTGTGGCTGAGGTGCACCCATGATCAGCTCAGAAACCAGAATGCACAGCGGAGAAGGTACGGTGGGATTTGAAATGGTCGGTGATCTGTTTAACTTGGCGTTTGAAAACCTTAAAAGGCAGGGTAGGATATATATAGGTCTGTAACAGTTTGGGTCTAGAGTGTCTCCCCCTTTGAAGAGGGAGATGACCGCAGCAGCTTTCCAATCTTTGAGGATCTCAGACGATATGAAAGAGAGGTTGAACAGCCTAGTAATAGGGGTTGCAGCAATTTCGGCAGATCATGTTAGAAAGAGAGGGTCCGGATTGTCTAGCCCGGCTGATTTGTAGGGGTCCAGATTTCACAACTCTTTCAGAACATCAGCTATCTGGATTTGGGTGAAGGAGAAATGGGGGAGGTTTGGGCAAGTTGCTGTCAAAATTAGATTGGATTAGGGCCTAATTCATTTATTTCAACTGACTGATTTCCTCATTTGAACTGTAACTCAGTAAAATCATTTCAATTGTTTCAGTTTCAGTTTATATATTTGTTCAGTATATACTTGAATCAACATTAACTAAGTTGAGCTTAGTTACGTTATCTGTCAAATAAATTGTAACAATTAATTTCTGCAAATGTAATTATTGGACGATGTTCTTTTGCTCATGATTCAACAGAACAAGCAGGATATCGACGTTTTCCAACTGCCAACGGCAGTATTCCCTGTTCATAGTTTTCCATTCTTCTCATTTGAATAAATCTCTCTGAAGTTATTACAGAGGCCATTAGAGATGCAACACTTTCCACCGGTGATTGATGCATCTAGACGGGAAAGCACCTTGGCAGAGAAACAAGGCCGTTCCCTTTGACAGCTGCTGAGACGCTTTTCCCTTCCCTCTTCATAGACAGTCCAGCTACGACACAAAGAGAAGAAACGTCTTCAGCCGTATGATACAGTGTTGTGATGCAATACGGTCCAACATCATGGACTGCTGTTCTCCACTCTAGTCGTTGAGGTGAAAGGAGTGCTGTGTATTTGTTACATTTATTTAACCAGGTCGCCATTATTAAGAAGTCCTTCTCTTTTAGAAGAAGGACCTAACCAAGACAGAGCAATACGCACATATCCTCATAAAGCCAACACTTCAAATATGAGCACGTAGTTTTAATCCAACCACCGCAAAACAATACAAAACAAACACAAAGCTCTCCTAACTAGTCTGTTTAGCCACAGAGCTCCCCTAACTAGTCTGATTAGCCACAGAGCTCCCCTAACTAGTCTGATTAGACACAGAGCTCCCCTAACTAATCTAATTAGCCACAGAGCTCTCCTAACTAGTCTGATTAGCCACAGAGCTCTCCTAACTAGTCTAATTAGCCACAGAGCTCTCCTAACTAGTCTGATTAGCCACAGAGCTCCCCTAACTAGCCTGTCTAGCCACAGAGCTCCCCTAACTAGTCTGATTAGCCACAGAGCTCCCCTAACTAGTCTGATTAGACACAGAGCTCCCCTAACTAGTCTGATTAGCCACAGAGCTCCCCTAACTAGCCTGTCTAGCCACAGAGCTCCCCTAACTAGCCTGTCTAGCCACAGAGCTCCCCTAACTAGTCTGATTAGCCACAGAGCTCCCCTAACTAGCCTGTCTAGCCACATAGCTCCCCTAACTAGTCTGATTAGCCACAGAGCTCCCCTAACTAGCCTGTCTAGCCACAGAGCTCCCCTAACTAGCCTGTCTAGCCACAGAGCTCCCCTAACTAGTCTGATTAGCCACAGAGCTCCCCTAACTAGCCTGTCTAGCCACATAGCTCCCCTAACTAGTCTGATTAGCCACAGAGCTCCCCTAACTAGCCTGTCTAGCCACAAAGCTCCCCTAACTAGCCTGTCTAGCCACAGAGCTCCCCTAACTAGTCTGATTAGCCACAGAGCTCCCCTAACTAGCCTGTCTAGCCACAGAGCTCCCCTAACTAGTCTGATTAGCCACAGAGCTCCCCTAACTAGTCTGATTAGCCACATAGCTCCCCTAACTAGCCTGTCTAGCCACAGAGCTCCCCTAACTAGTCTGATTAGACACAGAGCTCCCCTAACTAGTCTGATTAGCCACAGAGCTCCCCTAACTAGTCTGATTAGACACAGAGCTCCCCTAACTAGTCTGATTAGCCACAGAGCTCCCCTAACTAGTCTGATTAGCCACAGAGCTCCCCTAACTAGCCTGTCTAGCCACAGAGCTCCCCTAACTAGTCTGATTAGACACAGAGCTCCCCTAACTAGTCTGATTAGCATCAACAGTGGAAGAAGAGAAGGCTTCATGGAGCTTCTTAACAGGTGATCATATCAAGTCATACCATATCCTGTGGAAACATCAAATAACACAAAACAAACATCTACACAATCTTTCAATGGTTCTCTTCACATTCTCCAGTTCTTTCCCTTTTAACACATATTTTAACAGGAGGTAATATTACGTGATTCATTGAGCATCTGTATCCGCACACCGACCAACAGCCACTGTCTCTTCTGAGTTTCTCCTTCCCTACCTCCCTATGTCTCTCTCTCTCTCTCTCTCTCTCTCTCTCTCTCTCTCTCTCTCGGTCTCTCTCGGTCTCTCTCGGTCTCTCTCTCTCCGTCTCTCTCTCTCTCTCTCTCTCTCTCTCTGTCTCTCTCTCTCTCTCTCTCTGTCTCGCTCTCTCTCTCTCTCTCTCTCTCTGTCTCTCTGTCTCTCTCACTCTCTCTCTCTCTCTCTCTCTGTCTCTCTCTGTCTCTCTCTGTCTCTCTCTCTCTCTCTCCCTCTCTCTCTCTCTCTCTCTCTCTGTCTTTCTCTCTCTCTCAATTAAATTTTTTTTCAATTCAAGGGCTTTATTGGCATGGGAAACATGAGTTAACATTGCCAAAGCAAGTGAGGTAGACAACATACAAAGTGAATATATAAAGTGAAAAACAACAAAAATTAACAGTAAACATTACATATACAGAAGTTTCAAAACAGTAAAGACATTACAAATGTAATATTATATATATATATACAATGTACAAATAGTTAAAGGACACAAGATAAAATGAATAAGCATAAATGTCAATCAGAAATTTAAATTTTAAATTTTAAATTTAAATTTTCAATCAGGTCGTGACTAAACCTCTCTTTCTGTCAACAAGGTCAATCAGGTCGTGACTAGGAGATGCGTACCAAACAGGACACTATTCCTTATTTAGTGCACTACTTTTAACCAAAGCCCTATGGGCCCTGGGAATGGGGTGCCATTTGTGTCCCTCTAGCACAATTAGCCAACTGATGTCTTTCCAATATCAGTCACATGACTATTATTATTGAGGTAGGTTGTTTTAGGTGATGTGAGTTCATTATTAATGAGGTAGGTTGTTTTAGGTGATATGAGTTCATTATTAATGAGGTAGGTTGTTTTAGGTGATATGAGTTCATTATTAATGAGGTAGGTTGTTTTAGGTGATATGAGTTCATTATTAATGAGGTAGGTTGTTTTAGGTGATATGAGTTCATTATTAATGAGGTAGGTTGTTTTAGGTGATGTGAATTCATTATTAATGAGGTAGGTTGTTTTAGGTGATATGAGTTCATTATTAATGAGGTAGGTTGTTTTAGGTGATATGAGTTCATTATTAATGAGGTAGGTTGTTTTAGGTGATATGAGTTCATTATTAATGAGGTAGGTTGTTTTAGGTGATCGTGTTAACCGTTGCTTTGGGACTGAGGTTTTAGTTGGGTTCAGACTGTGTTACTGGCAATATGCAGTCTGCTGAGGAGTCATATGATAGCATTGGTCAGTTCAGTGCTCCTTTTAAGCACCCTCTGCTTATATCATTTGTTCAGATGGCTTATCCAGAAGCTCAGGAACTAAGGATTTTTCAGTCTTTAAATAGTAGACTGACATATATTCTAACATGTCTATATATTTTTTGTTAAATTAAAATGTAACCTTTATTTAACTTGGCAAGTCAGTTAAGAACAAATTCTTATTTACAATGACGGCTTACACTGGCCAAACCCGGACTACACCGGCCAAACCCGGACTACACCGGCCAAACCGGGACTACACGGCCAAACCGGGACTACACTGGCCAAACCGGGACTACACGGCCAAACCGGGACTACACTGGCCAAACCCGGACTACACCGGCCAAACCCGGACTACACTGGCCAAACCCGGACTACACCGGCCAAACCCGGACTACACTGGCCAAACCCGGACTACACCGGCCAAACCCGGACTACACCGGCCAAACTCGGACTACACCGGCCAAACCCGGACTACACGGCCAAACCCGGACTACACCGGCCAAACCCGGACTACATTGGGCCGTTTGTACGCCGCCCTGTGGGACTCCCAATCACGGGCCGGTTGTGATACAGCCTGGATATTAGACAGATACATATTTAAAAAGGTCAACAATCTACAAATCTCACAATATACAAATCCACTTGTTGGTCAAAGGCAGCTAGGCTAATTAGTACATAAGCATCAAAACATCTCAACAACCAACGACTTTGAACCAGTAAAACAATTGAACTCAGATGAAGTTCTCCCTCAAAACCCATAATGGACCCTCAATTGTAAGTTTACGGGAGCATCCCAAATGGCACCCTATTCCCTATATAGTGCACTACTTTAGACCAGAACCCATACTGCAATCTGGGACATGACCCATGTTTCAGTGATGTGTTTGTGTTCCAGCTGCCGTCCATCTGGCATCACTCTGCCTCCGTGTGTCTGGGGCCGGGACACTAGGGGTCAGAGGGCAGCTTGATGATTTGTCATCACAACACAGCAGAAACCTGTGAGCTCTCTGCTGCCAGAAACAAACCTCCGGGGTCGGCCTCTCCTCCTGTGAGCTCTCTGCTGCCAGAAACAAACCTCCGGGGTCGGCCCCTCCTCCTGTGAGCTCTCTGCTGCCAGAAACAAACCTCCGGGGTCGGCCTCTCCTCCTGTGAGCTCTCTGCTGCCAGAAACAAACCTCCGGGGTCGGCCTCTCCTCCTGTGAGCTCTCTGCTGCCAGAAACAAACCTCCGGGGTCGGCCTCTCCTCCTGTGAGCTCTCTATACAGTGGTGTATATAGTGGTGTGTATAGCAGTGTATATCTACTGGTGTATATACTGGTGAGTATAGTGGTGTATATAGTGGTGTGTATAGCAGTGTATATCTACTGGTGTATATACTGGTGAGTATAGTGGTGTATATAGTGGTGTGTATAGCAGTGTATATCTACTGGTGTATATACTGGTGAGTATAGTGGTGTATATAGTGGTGTGTATAGCAGTGTATATCTACTGGTGTATATACTGGTGAGTATAGTGGTGTATATACTGGTGTATAGACCAGAGTAATAAAGCCTCTTGAAAAAGCCCAACCTTGACCCAGAAAATATTTTTTTAACTATCAAAAAATATATTGAATCTTCCATTAATCTCAATTTCTTAAAAAAAAAAGCTGTTGCACAGCAACTGAAGAAAAACAATGTATACGAAATGTTTCAGTCTGGTTTTAGACCCCATCATAGCACTGAGACTGCACTTGTGAAGGTGGTAAATTACCTTTTAAAACAGAGATGCTTGTTCTAGGTCCCAAGAAACAAAGAGATCTTCTGTTGAATCTGACAATTAATCTTAATGGTTGTACAGTCGTCTCAAATAAAACTGTGAAGGCCCTCGGCGTTACTCTGGACCCTGATCTCTCTATTGAAGAACATATCAAGACTGTTTCAAGAACAGCTTTTTCCATCTACGTAACAAAAATCAGAAACTTTCTGTCCAAAAATGATGCAGAAAAATGTATCCATGCTTTTGTCACTTTTAGGTTAGACTACTGCAATGCTCTACTTTCCGGCTACACGGATAAAGCACTAAATAAACTTCAGTTAGTGCTAAATACGGCTGCTAGAATCCTGACTAGAACCAAAAAATGTGATCATATTACTCCAGTGCTAGCCTCCCTACACTGACTTCCTGTTAAGGCAAGGGCTGCTTTCAAGGTTTTACTGCTAACCTACAAAACATTACATGGGCTTGCTCCTACCTTTCTCTCTGATTTGGTCCTGCCGTACATACCTACACGTACGCTACGGTCACAAGACGCAGGCCTCCTAATTGTCCCTAGAATTTCGAAGCAAACAGCTGGAGGCAGGGATTTCTCCTATAGAGCTCCATTTTTATGGAACGGTCTGCCTACCCATGTGAGAGACGCAAACTCGGTCTCAACCTTTAAGTCTTTACTGAAGACTCATCTCTTCAGTGGGTCATATGATTGAGTGTAGTCTGGCCCAGGAGTGGGAAGGTGAACGGAAAGGCTCTGGAGCAACAAACCGCCCTTGCTGTCTCTGCCTGGCCGGTTCCCTTCTTTCCACTGGGATTCTCTGCCTCTAACCCTATTACGGGGGCTGAGTCACTGGCTTACTGGTGCTCTTCCATGCCGTCCCTAGGAGGGGTGCGTCACTTGAGTGGGTTGAGTCACTGATGTGATCTTCCTGTCTGGGTTTGCGGCCCCCTTGGGTTGTACCGTGGTGGAGATCTTTGTGGGCTATACTCGGCCTTGTCTCAGGATGGTAAATTGGTGGTTGAAGATATCCCTCTAGTGGTGTGGGGGCACTGTGGGGTTATATCCTGCCTGTTTGGCCCTGTCTGGGGGTATCTTCGGATGGGGCCACAGTGTCTCCTGACCCGTCCTGTCTCAGCCTCCAGTATTTATGCAGTAGCTTATGTGTCGGGGGGCTAGGGTCAGTCTGTTATATCCGGAGTACTTGTCCTGTCGTATCCAGTGTCCTGAGTGAATTTAGGTTCTGTTATAATCTCCACCCGGCACAGCCAGAAGAGGACTGGCCACCCCACATATGCTCTCTCTAATTCTCTCTTTCTTTCTCTCTCTCGGAGGACCTGAGCCCTAGGACCATGCCTCAGGACTACCTGGCATGATGACTCCTTGCTGTCCCCAGTCCACCTGGCCGTGCTGCTGCTCCAGTTTCAACTGTTCTGCCTGCGGCTATGGAACCCTGACCTGTTCACCAGACGTGCTACCTGTCCCAGACCTGCTGTTTTCAACTCTCTAGAGACAGCAGGAGCAGTAGAGATACTCTCAATGATCGACTATGAAAAGCCAACTGACATGTACTCCTGAGGTGCTGACTTGTTGCACCCGACAACTACTGTGACTGTTATTATCTGACCCTGCTGGTCATTTATGAACATTTGAACATCTTGGCCATGTTCTGTTATAATCTCCACGCGGCACAGCCAGGAGAGGACTGGCCACCCCTCATAGCCTGGTTCCTCTCTAGGTTTCTTCCTAGTTTTTGTCCTTTCTAGGGAGTTTTTCCTAGCCACTGTGCTTCTACACCTGCATTGCTTGCTGTTTGGGGTTTTAGGCTGGGTTTCTGTACAGCACTTTGAGATATCAGCTGATGTAAGAAGGGCTATATAAATACATTTAATTTGATTTGTATAGGCGTGTATGAAGCGGTGTACCTATATAGTATATAGTGTATATAGTGGCTATAGTGGTGTATATAGTGGTGTGTATAGTGGTGTATATAGTGATGTTTATAGTGGTGTATATAGTGGTGTGTATAGTGGTGTGTATGGTGGTGTATATAGTGGCTATAGTGGTGTATATAGTGGTGTGTATAGTGGTGTGTATGGTGGTGTATTTAGTGGTGTATATAGTGGCTATAGTGGTGTATATAGTGGTGTGTATGGTGGTGTGTGTATAGTGGTGTATATAGTGGTGTGTATAGTCGTGTATACAGTGCTGTTTATAGTGGTGTATATAGTGGTGTGTATAGTGGTGTGTATGGTGGTGTGTATAGTGGTGTAGGTAGAGGTGTGTATAGTGGTGTGTATGGTGGTGTATATAGTGGAGTATATAGTGGTGTGTATAGTGGCTATAGTGGTGTAGATAGAGGTGTGTATAGTGGTGTGTATAGTGGTGTATATAGTGATGTATATAGTGGTGTGTATAGTGGTGTATATAGTGATGTTTATAGTGGTGTATATAGTGGTGTATATAGTGGTGTATATAGTGATGTTTATATTGATGTTTATAGTGATGTATATAGTGGTGTGTATAGTGGTGTATATAGTGATGTTTATAGTGGTGTATATAGTGGTGTATATAGTGGTGTATATAGGGATGTTTATAGTGGTGTATATAGTGGTGTGTATAGAGGTATATATAGTGGTGTGTATAGTGGTGTATATAGTGATGTTTATAGTGGTGTATATAGTGGCTATAGTGGTGTATATAGTGGTGTGTATGGTGGTGTGTGTATAGTGGTGTATATAGTGGTGTGTATAGTCGTGTATACAGTGCTGTTTATAGTGGTGTATATAGTGGTGTGTATAGTGGTGTGTATGGTGGTGTGTATAGTGGTGTAGATAGAGGTGTGTATAGTGGTGTGTATGGTGGTGTATATAGTGGAGTATATAGTGGTGTGTATAGTGGCTAT
Organism: Oncorhynchus nerka; assembly: GCF_034236695.1. Lineage (NCBI taxonomy): Eukaryota > Metazoa > Chordata > Actinopteri > Salmoniformes > Salmonidae > Oncorhynchus > Oncorhynchus nerka. Next base: position 3,735,118 of record NC_088401.1, on the reverse strand, counting down.
AGTGGTGTAGATAGAGGTGTGTATAGTGGTGTGTATAGTGGTGTATATAGTGATGTATATAGTGGTGTGTATAGTGGTGTATATAGTGATGTTTATAGTGGTGTATATAGTGGAGTATATAGTGGTGTGTATAGTGGCTATAGTGGTGTAGATAGAGGTGTGTATAGTGGTGTGTATAGTGGTGTATATAGTGATGTATATAGTGGTGTGTATAGTGGTGTATATAGTGATGTTTATAGTGGTGTATTTAGTGGTGTATATAGAGGTGTGTATAGTGGTGTGTATAGTGGTGTATATAGTGATGTATATAGTGGTGTGTATAGTGGTGTATATAGTGATGTTTATAGTGGTGTATATAGTGGTGTATATAGTGGTGTATATAGTGATGTTTATATTGATGTTTATAGTGATGTATATAGTGGTGTGTATAGTGGTGTATATAGTGATGTTTATAGTGGTGTATATAGTGGTGTATATAGTGGTGTATATAGTGATGTTTATAGTGGTGTATATAGTGGTGTGTATAGTGGTATATATAGTGGTGTGTATAGTGGTGTATATAGTGATGTTTATAGTGGTGTATATAGTGGTGTATATAGTGGTGTATATAGTGATGTTTATAGTGGTGTATATAGTGGTGTATATAGTGGTGTATATAGTGGTGTATATCGTGGTCTATGTAGCAGTGTATATAGTGGTGTATATAGTGGTGCATATAGTGATGTTTATAGTGGTGTATATAGCAGTGTATATAGTGGTGTATATAGTGGTGTATATAGTGATGTATATAGTGATGTATATAGTGGTGTGCATAGTGGTGTATATAGCAGTGTATATAGTGGTGTATATAGTGGTGTATATAGTGATGTATATAGTGGTGTGCATAGTGGTGTATATAGTGATGTATATAGTGGTGTGCATAGTGGTGTATATAGCAGTGTATATAGTGGTGTATATAGTGATGTATATAGTGGTGTGCATAGTGGTGTATATAGTGATGTATATAGTGGTGTGCATAGTGGTGTATATGGCAGTGTATATAGTGGTGTGTATAGTGGTGTATGTAGCGGTGTATATAGTGGTGTATGTAGCGGTCTATATTGTGGTGTACATAGTGGTGTATATAGTGGTGTATATTGTGGTGTATATAGTGGTGTATATAGCAGTGTATATAGTGGTGTGTATAGTGGTGTATATAGTGGTGTATGTAGCGGTGTAAATAGTGGTGTGTATAGTGGTGTATATAGTGGTGTACATAGTGGTGTATATTGTGGTGTATATAGTAGTGTGTATATAGCTGTTTATATAGTGGACACACCTACTCCTTTAGATTCTTCAAAGTAGCCACCCTTTGCCTTAATGACAGATTTGCACACTCTTGGCATTCTCTCAACCAGCTTCACCTGGAATGCTTTTCCAACAGTCTTGAAGGAGTTCCCACATATGCTGAGAACTTGTTGGCTGCTTTTCCTTCACTCTGTGGTCCAACTCATCCCAAACCATCTCAATATGGTTGAGGTCTGGTGATTGTGCTGGCCAGGTCATCTGATGCAGCACTTCATCACTCTCCTTCATGGTCAATAGCCCTTACATAGCCTGGAGGTGTGTTGGGTTATTGTCCTGTTGAAAAACAAATGATAGTCCCACTAAATCCATACCAGATGGGATGGCGTATCGCTGCAGAATGCTGTGGTAGCCATGCTGGTTAATTAAGTGTGCCCTGAATTCTAAATAAATCAATGACAAAGCACCCCCACACCATCACACCTCCTCCTCCATGCTTCAGTGTGTGAACCACAAATGCTGAGATCATCCATTCACCTACTCTGCCACAAAGACAAGGTGGTTGGAACCAAAAATCTCAATTTTGGACTCATCAGACCAAAGGACAGAGCTCCACCGGTCTAATGTCCATTGCTTGTGTTTCTTGGCCCAAGCAAGTCTCTTCTTCTTATTGGTGTCCTTTAGTAGTGTTTTCTTTGCAGCAATTCAACCACGAAGGCCTGATTCTCGCAGTCTCCTCTGAACAGTTGATGTAGAGATGTGTCTGTAATTTGAACTTTGTGAAGCATTTATTTGGGCTGCAATTTCTGAGGCTGGTAACTCTAATGAACTTATCCTGGTTTAGCATATGGGAGACAGGCAGCACAGAGTTGCCTCACGTGAGGTGAGGGGGACACAGTTTCCAATCAACAAACCTGGTCCTGCACCCTTGTCTAGGTTCCCTGGCCCTGCACCCTGTCTAGGTTCCCTGGCCCTGTACCCTGTCTAGGTTACCTGGCCCTGCACCCTGTCTAGGTTCCCTGGTCCTGGTCCTGCACCCTGTCTAGGTTCCCTGGCCCTGTACCCTGTCTAGGTTCCCTGGCCCTGTACCCTGTCTAGGTTCCCTGGCCCTGTACCCTGTCTAGGTTCCCTGGTCCTGCACCCTGTCTAGGTTCCCTGGCCCTACACCCTGTCTAGGTTCCCTGGCCCTGTACCCTGTCTAGGTTCCCTGGCCCTGCACCCTGTCTAGGTTCCCTGGTCCTGTACCCTGTCTAGGTTCCCTGGTCCTGGTCCTGTACCCTGTCTAGATTCCCTGGTCCTGGTCCTGTACCCTGTCTAGGTTCCCTGGCCCTGTACCCTGTCTAGGTTCCCTGGCCCTGCACCCTGTCTAGGTTCCCTGGCCCTGCACCCTGTCTAGGTTCCCTGGCCCTGCACCCTGTCTAGGTTCCCTGGCCCTGTACCCTGTCTAGGTTCCCTGGCCCTGTACCCTGTCTAGGTTCCCTGGTCCTGGTCCTGTACCCTGTCTAGGTTCCCTGGTCCTTGCCCTGCACCCTGTCTAGGTTCCCTGGCCCTGTACCCTGTCTAGGTTCCCTGGCCCTGCACCCTGTCTAGGTTCCCTGGTCCTGTACCCTGTCTAGGTTCCCTGGTCCTGTACCCTGTCTAGGTTCCCTGGCCCTGCACCCTGTCTAGGTTCCCTGGCTCTGCACCCTGTCTAGGTTCCCTGGCCCTGTACCCTGTCTAGGTTCCCTGGCCCTGTACCCTGTCTAGGTTCCCTGGTCCTGGTCCTGTACCCTGTCTAGGTTCCCTGGTCCTGGCCCTGCACCCTGTCTAGGTTCCCTGGTCCTGTACCCTGTCTAGGTTCCCTGGCCCTGCACCCTGTCTAGGTTCCCTGGTCCTGTACCCTGTCTAGGTTCCCTGGTCCTGGCCCTGCACCCTGTCTAGGTTCCCTGGTCCTGTACCCTGTCTAGGTTCCCTGGCCCTGCACCCTGTCTAGGTTCCCTGGCCCTGTACCCTGTCTAGGTTCCCTGGCCCTGCACCCTGTCTAGGTTCCCTGGTCCTGGTCCTGCACCCTGTCTAGGTTCCCTGGCCCTGTACCCTGTCTAGGTTCCCTGGCCCTGTACCCTGTCTAGGTTCCCTGGCCCTGTACCCTGTCTAGGTTCCCTGGTCCTGGTCCTGCACCCTGTCTAGGTTCCCTGGCCCTGTACCCTGTCTAGGTTCCCTGGCCCTGTACCCTGTCTAGGTTCCCTGGCCCTGCACCCTGTCTAGGTTCCCTGGCCCTGTACCCTGTCTAGGTTCCCTGGCCCTGCACCCTGTCTAGGTTCCCTGGCCCTGTACCCTGTCTAGGTTCCCTGGTCCTGTACCCTGTCTAGGTTCCCTGGTCCTGTACCCTGTCTAGGTTCCCTGGCCCTGCACCCTGTCTAGGTTCCCTGGCCCTGTACCCTGTCTAGGTTCCCTGGCCCTGTACCCTGTCTAGGTTCCCTGGCCCTGTACCTTGTCTAGGTTCCCTGGCCCTGCACCCTGTCTAGGTTCCCTGGCCCTGTACCCTGTCTAGGTTCCCTGGCCCTGCACCCTGTCTAGGTTCCCTGGCCCTGCACCCTGTCTAGGTTCCCTGGCCCTGTACCCTGTCTAGGTTCCCTGGCCCTGTACCCTGTCTAGGTTCCCTGGTCCTGGTCCTGTACCCTGTCTAGGTTCCCTGGCCCTGTACCCTGTCTAGGTTCCCTGGTCCTGTACCCTGTCTAGGTTCCCTGGCCCTGCACCCTGTCTAGGTTCCCTGGTCCTGCACCCTGTCTAGGTTCCCTGGTCCTGGTCCTGTACCCTGTCTAGGTTCCCTGGCCCTGCACCCTGTCTAGGTTCCCTGGCCCTGTACCCTGTCTAGGTTCCCTGGTCCTGGTCCTGCACCCTGTCTAGGTTCCCTGGTCCTGGTCCTGTACCCTGTCTAGGTTCCCTGGCCCTGTACCCTGTCTAGGTTCCCTGGTCCTGTACTCTGTCTAGGTTCCCTGGCCCTGCACCCTGTCTAGGTTCCCTGGCCCTGTACCCTGTCTGGGTTCCCTGGTCCTGTACCCTGTCTAGGTTCCCTGGCCCTGTAGCCTAGCTACCCTGAATTTGGTCTATGTACTATAGCTACCCAGAGAGAGAGAGAGAGAGAGAGAGAGAGAGAGAGAGAGCCCTGCAATGCCAAGAGCTCAGCAGAGAAAAGACCCCTCATCCAGCTGGTCCTGGGGCTGAGTTCTAACTTGTTCTACGAACACACTGAAGCCTCAGTACCAGAACATCCAATCAATCAGAATAAACAAAATTACATTGATTATTGGGAAGCACAAAGAAAAATGCAGTGCTATCTGGCCCTAAATCCACAGTACAACACGATAAACTATTTGACCATGGCTACTGATCAAAACCTTAGAAAAACCTTGACAAAGTATAGGCTCAAACAATTAGTGTCCTCTCCTCACATTTTAAACCCTTATTCAAGGTTTTAAAGACCTTTCTGATGAGAGTAGGCTACCAGTCCTGTTGGGGGAGGACGCAGAGAGCTGTGGGTTGGCAACGCACTACATTGCTGCCTGCCATAAGATGAGGGACAGTGTCTGACAGACCAACCAACCTGCACATGTCCTCTATGCTTATTGTTATTGTTCAATCTATGGTTATTTTGACCCTCGGTTATTGTTGTTACTGTTGTCCCGTTGACACGTTTGATTCTTATTATTTTCATATTGTAAATATCCAAGGTAAGCTTAGGCAATATGTACATTGTTACGTCATGCCAATAAAGGAAATTGAATTGAGAGAGAAGAACAGAGGGGGAGAGAGAGAGAGAGAAGACCAGAGGGGGAGAGAGAGAGAGAAGACCAGAGGGGGAGAGAGAGAGAGAGAGAAGACCAGAGGGGGGAGAGAGAGAGAGAGAAGACCAGAGGGGAGAGAGAGAGAAAGAAGACCAGAGGGGAGAGAGAGAGAGAGAGAGAGAGAGAGAGAGAGAAGACCAGAGGGGGAGAGAGAGAGAGAAGACCAGAGGGAGAGAGAGAGAGAGAGAGAGAGAGAGAAGACCAGAGGGGGAGAGAGAGAGAGAGAGACCAGAGGGGGAGAGAGAGAGAAAGAAGACCAGAGGGGAGAGAGAGAGAGAGAGAGAGAGAGAGAAGACCAGAGGGGAGAGAGAGAGAGAAGACCAGAGGGGGAGAGAGAGAGAAAGAAGACCAGAGGGAGAGAGATAGAAAACCAGAGAGAGATAGAAAACCAGAGAAGACCAGAGAGAGAGAGAGAGAGAGAAGACCAGAGGGAGAGAGAGAGAGAGAAGACCAGAGGGAGAGAGAGAGAGATAAGACCAGAGGGGGAGAGAGAGAGAGAGAAGACCAGAGGGGGAGAGAGAGAGAGAGAGAGAAGACCAGAGGGGGAGAGAGAGAGAGAGAGAGAAGACCAGAGGGAGAGAGATAGAAAACCAGAGAGAGATAGAAAACCAGAGAAGACCAGAGAGAGAGAGAGAGAGAGAAGACCAGAGGGAGATAGAGAGAGAGAAGACCAGAGGGGGAGAGAGAGAGAGAGAGAGAGAGAGAGAGAAGACCAGAGGGGTGGAGAGAGAGAAAGAAGACCAGAGGGAGAGAGATAGAAAACCAGAGAGAGATAGAAAACCAGAGAAGACCAGAGAGAGAGAGTCAGAGCCCTCTGCTCTGTTAATTGCTACCATGTGCTGGTCCTGAGGTCCTAAGGTCGTGAGGTCCTGAGGTCATGAGGTCGTGAGGTCGTGAGGTCCTGAGATCCTGAGGTCCTGAGGTTCTGAGGACACTGACTGACTGTTGCAGCATCATCTCAGGAGGCTCTGGTTGATATTCTGCAGGGATACACACCTCAAACAGTAACATGAACCACACGCTGGCATACAGCATTATTCAGCAGAACCTCATTACTGAGCCAGGCAGACACATTACAACCCTGGTCCCTGCTACTGAAACAGAGAGACACAGTATAACCCTGGTCCCTGCTATTGAGCCAGAGAGACACAGTACAACCCCGGTCTCTGCTACTGAGACAGAAAGACATAGTTTCACTCTGGTCCCGGCTACTGAGACAGAGAGACATAGCTTAACTCTGGTTCCTGCTACTGAGACAGAGAGACATAGTTTAACTCTGGTTCCTGCTACTGAGACAGAGAGACATAGCTTAACTCTGGTCCCTGCTACTGAGACAGAGAGACAGTAGCTGAATAGCTTTGTCCTGGTATTGTATTGATCTGTCAGAGGTACAGCTGGAACACAGAGAGCCAATATAACTATCTGCCAATATAACTATCTGCTAATATAACTATCTGCCAATATAACTATCTGCTAATATAACTATCTGCCAATATAACTATCTGCCAATATAACTATCTGCCAATATAACTATCTGCCAATATAACTATCTGCCAATCTGCCAATATAACTATGTCTGTAGCAGCCTATCTATAACTATAACACGGTAACCTGCTCTTCTATCTAACCCACTGGGTATAACGCATTTACAGGGACTTCTACCATATTATATGGCGCATTGTAAGAGTTGTTATAAGCATTTTGTAACAGCTCTTATGATAGCCTTTGTAATGTCATATGATACTGTATATGTCAACGGTATGTATTATTGATAAATGCGTGTATGGTGATACTGTATTGAAGGAAGCACTATCGGTCAACACTGAACAACACTGCTAGCCAGGTTGGGTGCAGGGTTAAATAGTGGAAATGGGTGAGTTATGTTTCATGGTAGTAGCCTGGTTGTGGCTTCTATCTCTTCCCTGGAACATACTGATGTTTTGAAGGTACAAGTTAGTACTCTCAGGCAATGACAGTGATCAACACTGCTCCTTGGGCTGGGCGTAGAGACGAGTGGTGGAAGTGAGAATGATAAGAAAAGGTTGGAAAACATCTCTGAAAACTTGTCATGGTCCTCGCAGTAACTTGGCTTTGGCTCTCTTTGTCTCTGCTGTGACGCAGTACCCGATGATCAGTCTAATGAAATGAAACATGATACGTCCTGGCAGCCGATTCACACAGGGTCAGAATACAGGATGTGATGTAATGTTTTTTTTACTTTTCTCTTCTTAAAAGACGATTGTAAAATTCCCCCTTTACGCACGTCTTAATATGTGTGTCCCAAATCACACCCTATTCCCTAACTTGCACCCTATTCCCTATATAGTGCACTACTTTTGAGCAGAGCCCTATGTTCCCTGGTTAAATGTAGTGCACCATTAAAGTGAATAGGCTGCCATTTGGGATGCATGCTTGGTGTGACTGTGGACATTGGCACGGCTTACTGACTGTCTTTATGGATGCATCTTGACAAATGACAGACTATGCGTGCTGACCTGAAATGAATTTAGGGTTTTCAGATCGTAATTGGGTAACGAAAGAATGATGTGTACGGCTGTATGGCTTGTGAGGTTGTTTGGATGATGGGGTTTAACTGTGAGGACTTCGCCAAGAGAAAGACGAAGTAGGGAACTGACTAGACTGTGGACAAGAAACTCATAACACCAGCTAGATGAGACAGACCAGACAGTAGCCAGTCAACACCAGCTAGATGAGACAGACCAGACAGTAGACAGTCAACACCAGCTAGATGAGACAGACCAGACAGTAGACAGTCAACACCAGCTAGTTGAGACAGACCAGACTGTAGACAGTCAACACCAGCTAGTTGAGACAGACCAGACTGTAGACAGTCAACACCAGCTAGTTGAGACAGACCAGACTGTAGACAGTCAACACCAGCTAGTTGAGACAGACCAGACTGTAGACAGTCAACACCAGCTAGTTGAGACAGACCAGACAGTAGACAGTCAACACCAGCTAGTTGAGACAGACCAGACTGTAGACAGTCAAGACCAGCTAGTTGAGACAGACCAGACTGTAGACAGTCAAGACCAGCTAGTTGAGATAGACCAGACTGTAGAGAGTCATAACTATAGGTCGACCGATTAGGAACACAACGACAACAGCCACACTCGAAGCAGCGTTACCCATGCAGAGCAAGGGGAACAACTACTCCAAGTCTCAGAGCGAGTGACGTTTGAAACGCTATTAGCGCGCATCCCGCTAACTAGCTAGCCATTTCACATCGGTTACACAAGCCTAATCTCGGGAGTTGATAGGCTTGAAGTCATAAACAGCGCTGTGCTTGCGAAGAGCTGCTGGCAAAACGCATGAAAGTGCTGTTTGAATGAATGCTTACGAGCCTGCTGCTGCCTACCATCGCTCAGTCAGACTGCTCTATCAAATATCAAATCATAGACTTAATTATAACATAATAACACACAGAAATACGAGCCTTAGGTCATTAATATGTTTGAATCTGGAAACTATCATTTCCAAAACAAAACATTTATCATTTCGGTGAAATACGGAACCGTTGGGTATTTTATCTAACGGGTGGCATCCCCAAGTCTAAATATTCCTGTTACATTGTACAAGCTTCAATGTTATGTCATAATTACGTAAAATTCTGTCAAATTAGTTACCTTGGTTTCTACTGCATTCGCGTAACAGGCAGGCTCCTCGTGGAGTGCAATGTAATCAGGTGGTTGTGGGCGTTGGACTAGTTAACTGTAAGGTTGCAAGATTGACAAGGTAAAAATCTGTCGTTCTGCCCCTGAACAAGGCAGTTAACCCACCGTTCCTAGGCCGTCATTGAAAATAAGAATGTGTTCTTAACTGACTTGCCTAGTAGAAAAAAAGGTGTAAAAAAAATACAAATAAAATTTAAATCGGCCAAATCGGTGTCCAAAAATACAGATTTCCGATTGCTATGGAAACTTGAAATCGGCCCGAATTAATCGGCCCTAATTAATCGGCCCTAATTAATCGGCCCTAATTAATCGGCCATTCCGATTAATCGGTCGACCGCTAGTCATAACACTAGCTAGTTGAGACAGACCAGACTGTAGAGAGTCCCATTCATCAAGGACCATCCCACAACACAACAAGCTCCCATTCATCAACCCTAGGACCATCCCACAGCACAACAACCTCCCATTCATCAACCCTAGGACCATCCCACAGCACAACAACCTCCCATTCATCAACCCTAGGACCATCCCACAGCACAACAACCTCCCATTCATCAACCCTAGGACCATCCCACAGCACAACAACCTCCCACTTCTCTGATAAAGGACAAAACACTGCCCCTGGAGTTTACACCTCGCTCTTTTTTAGGGGAGGAGAAAAAAACAAGAAACTACTATGTATTCCTACGTCTGTTTCCAATCATTATACAATGTATACTCTCTCTGTCTCTCTCTCTCTCTCTCTCTCTCTCTGTCTCTCTCTCTCTCTCTCTCTCTGTCTCTCTCTCTCTCTCTCTGTCTCTCTCTCTCTCTCTCTGTCTCTCTCTGTCTCTCTCTCTCTCTCTCTCTCTCTCTCTCTCTCTCTCTCTGTCTCTCTCTCTCTGTCTCTCTCTCTCTCTCTCTCTCTGTCTCTCTCTCTGTCTCTCTCTCTCTCTCTCTCTCTCTCTCTCTCTCTCTCTCTCTCTCTGTCTCTCTCTCTCTCTCTCTCTCTCTCTCTCTCTCTCTCTCTCTCTCTCTCTCTCTCTCTCTCTCTGTCTCTCTCTCTGTCTCTCTCTCTCTCTCTCTCTCTCTCTCTCTCTGTCTCTCTCTCTCTCTCTCTCTCTCTCTCTCTCTCTCTCTCTCTCTGTCTCTCTCTCTCTCTCTCTCTGTCTCTCTCTCTCTCTCTCTCTCTCTGTCTCTCTCTCTCTCTCTCTCTCTCTCTCTCTCTCTCTCTCTCTCTCTCTCTCTGTCTCTCTCTCTCTCTCTCTCTCTCTCTCTCTCTCTCTGTCTCTCTCTCTCTCTCTCTCTCTCTCTCTCTCTCTCTGTCTCTCTCTCTGTCTCTCTCTCTCTCTCTCTCTCTCTCTCTCTCTCTCTCTCTCTCTCTCTGTCTCTCTCTCTCTCTCTCTCTCTCTCTCTCTCTCTCTCTCTCTCTCTCTCTGTCTCTCTCTCTCTGTCTCTGTCTCTCTCTGTCTCTCTCTCTGTCTCTCTCTCTGTCTCTCTCTCTCTCTCAATTCAAATCAATTCAATTCAAGGGCTTTATTGGCATGGGAAACATATGTTAACATTGCCAAAGCAAGTGAGGTAGACAACATACAAAGTGAATATATAAAGTGAAAAATAACAAAAATTAACAGTAAACATTACACATACAGAAGTTTCAAAACAATAAAGACATTACAAATGTCATATTATATATATACAGTGTTTTAGCAATGTACAAATGGTTAAAGGACACAAGCATAAATATGGGTTGTATTTACAATGGTGTTTGTTCTTCACTGGTTGCCCTTTTCTCGTGGCAACAGGTCACAAATCTTGCTGCTTTGATGGCACACTGTGGAATTTCACCCAGTAGATATGGGAGTTTATCAAAATTGGATTTGTTTTCGAATTCTTTGTGGATCTGTGTAATCTGAGGGAAATATGTCTCTCTAATATGGTCATACATTGGGCAGGAGGTTAGGAAGTGCAGCTCAGTTTCCACCTCATTTTGTGGGCAGTGAGCACATATCCTGTCTTCTCTTGAGAGCCATGTCTGCCTACGGCGGCCTTTCTCAATAGCAAGGCTATGCTCACTGAGTCTGTACATAGTCAAAGCTTTCCTTAATTTTGGGTCAAGGGCCAAATAGCATTCTAGTTTGCTCTGTTTTTTTGTTAATTCTTTCCAATGTGTCAAGTAATTATCTTTTTGTTTTCTCATGATTTGGTTGGGTCTAATTGTGCTGTTGTCCTGGGGCACTGTAGGGTGTGTTTGTGTTTGTGAACAGAGCCCCAGGACCAGCTTGCTTAGGGGACTCTTTTCCAGGTTCATCTCTCTGTAGGTGATGGCTTTGTTATGGAAGGTTTGGGAATCGCTTCCTTTTAGGTGGTTGTAGAATCTAACGGCTCTTTTCTGGATTTTGATAATAAGTGGGTATCGGCCTAATTCTGCTCTGCATGCATTATTTGGTGTTCTACGTTGTACGCGGAGGATATTTTTGCAGAATTCTGCGTCTCAATTTGGTGTTTGTCCCATTTTGTGAAGTCTTGGTTGGTGAGCGGACCCCAGACCTCACAACCATAAAGGGCAATGGGCTCTATGAATGATTCAAGTATTTTTAGCCAAATCCTAATTGGTATGTTGAAATTTATGTTCCTTTTGATGGCATAGAATGCCCTTCTTGCCTTGTCTCTCAGATCGTTCACAGCTTTGTGGAAGTTACCTGTGGCGCTGATGTTTAGGCCAAGGTATGTATAGTTTTTTGTGTGCTCTAGGGCAACAGTGTCTAGATGGAATTTGTATTTGTGGTCCTGGTGACTGGACCTTTTTTGGAAGACCATTATTTTGGTCTTACTGAGATTTACTGTCAGGGCCCAGGTCTGACAGAATCTGTGCATAAGATCTAGGTGCTGCTGTAGGCCCTCCTTGGTTGGTGACAGAAGCACCAGATCATCAGCAAACAGCAGACATTTGACTTCGGATTCTAGCAGGGGGAGGCCGGGTGCTGCAGACTTTTCTAGTGCCCGCGCCAATTCGTTGATATATATGTTGAAGAGGGTGGGGCTTAAGCTGCATCCCTGTCTAACCCCACGACCCTGTGTGAAGAAATGTGTGTGTTTTTTACTTACTCTCTCTCTCTCTCTCTCTCTCTCTCTCTCTCTCTCTCTCTCTCTCTCTCTCTCTCTCTCTCTCTCTGTAGAGAGACTTGTCCACCTCTCTCTGCCCAGGCCCCGACAGTTAGCGGCTAGGGAGTGGACACCACTGTATAAGGCAATACAGTACATCCTTATGGCTTGGTATGCTGGTACTCTCACATCCTCGGATACATTAACCCGTTACAGTCTAAATCCTGTCTAAGCCGGTGGAGCAATATGTCATTGTTTTAAGAAGGTCAACCCAAGGATCATTAAGGTGTTGATTTAGAAATGTAAGACCCTTTGAAGTATTGGGTCCTTAATGCCTTTAGCCAATAGAAACACATTGCATAACAGTCCTTACTGCTATTAGCCAATAGAAACACATTGAATAACAGATAGTCCTTACTGCTATTAGCCCATAGAAACACATTGAATAACAGATAGTCCTTACTGCTATTAGCCCATAGAAACACATTGAATAACAGATAGTCCTTACTGCTATTAGCCAATAGAAACACATTGAATAACAGATAGTCCTTACTGCTATTAGCCAATAGAAACACATTGAATAACAGACAGTCCTTACTGCTATTAGCCAATAGAAACACATTGAATAACAGATAGTCCTTACTGCTATTAGCCCATAGAAACACATTGAATAACAGACAGTCCTTACTGCTATTAGCCCATAGAAACACATTGAATAACAGATAGTCGGAACAACAGATAGTCCTTACTGCTATTAGCCCATAGAAACACATTGAATAACAGATAGTCCTTACTGCTATTAGCCCATAGAAACACATTGAATAACAGATAGTCCTTACTGCTATTAGCCCATAGAAACACATTGAATAACAGATAGTCCTTACTGCTATTAGCCCATAGAAACACATTGAATAACAGATAGTCCCAAGAAAAGATCCAGAGGAAGTTTGTTCTGAAGTGGCTGTCCTCTCTGAGAGGATTTTTTTTTTTAAAACATATATTTAACCTGTTATTTTTGGTACTTAACAGTCTCCATATATATTGTACTTCCATAAAAATAATTCAACTGTCACCAGAGGACCTTCGGACAGGTCGTGTGAGACCTGTGGGAGTAAAACAACCGACGTCTTCGTGTTGGTGAGAGACTCACCTTTACAGAGAGTTTGGGATACATATTAGTATGTAGCTCAAACTGTTTAGACGCTCCAGACAGTTGCTGGCAGATCAGCTGTACCGGACTTCAGATCCCAAGACGCTTGTTGAGAACAGTATTGTGTTTGTGAGATTCTCATCTTTCCATACAGGTGTCATAATAGTCTTTCGGCCAAACCGTTCGGACGCTTCGACCGACTCTCAGCGGTTTTAAGACGAGCTAAAATATTTACCTTGGACTCACCAAGCTATTTTCATAACTCTTCCGGTTTATTTTACAAATACAGTGGGGCAAAAAAAAAGTAGTCAGCCACCAATTGTGCCAAAAAGTGCCAAAAAGTGCCAAAAAGTGCCAAAAAGTTCTCCCACTTAAAAATATGAGAGAGGCCTGTAATTTTCATCATAGGTTCACTTCAACTATGACAGACAAAATGAGGAAAAAAAATCCAGAAAATCACATTGTAGGATTTTTAATGAATTTATTTGCAAATTATGGTGGAAAATAAGTATTTGGTCACCTACAAACAAGCAAGATTTCTCTCATCTTTTGAAGTGGGAGAACTTGCACAATTGGTGGCTGACTAAATACTTTTTTGCCCCACTGTAGATGTAAGGGATTTCCTCCTCTTCTTCCGAAGAGGAGAGGCGAAAAGGATCAGAGGACCAATATGCGGCGTGGTAAGTGTCCATGGTTTTTTTAATGCGAAAATGGACACATGAACAACTGAATACAAAAACAATAAACGTGGAACGAACGAAACCCAAAACAGTACCGTGTGGTGGGAAAAACACAGACACGGAAACAAACACCCACAAACACACAGTGAAACCCAGGCTACCTAAGTATGATTCTCAATCAGAGACAACTAATGACACCTGCCTCTGATTGAGAACCATACTAGGCCGAAACATAGAAATACCCAAATCATAGAAAAACAAACATAGACTGCCCACCCCAACTCACGCCCTGACCATACTAAATAATGACAAAACAAAGTAAAAAATGTCAGAACGTGACAGTATGTGTAAAATTGAAAAACTACAGTGAACCATCCCATAGCTAGGTTTGGCTTTGCCATGTAGTTTACCACTTCCTCCTCTTTCCAAATGTAGGTCTAGCGTTGTCTCATTTGCTCAACCTATAACTTCCCGCAGTGGGAATGTAACATACACATTTGACTGGGATATTCTAGGTGTATTTTCTATGTCTTTTAATGAGACATTACGTTACAAAGGTTCCTACCACTAGATCAAATCGAGGTCCAAAAGGCTTCATTAACAGCCTCCACCCTCCACAAACCGTAAAACTCCCGAACAGCTAATCAAAAGAGATACCCAGACCCCTTCTTTTATTTCTGCTACTCTCTATTTATTTATCTATGCATAGTGACTTTAACTCTACCAACGTGTACATATTATTAGTATTATATATATGTACATATTACCTCATATTACTAGATTAGCTCTCAGCAACAGACTTTTGTTTGCCCCACTGTGATTAGTACACGGTCTCGACTGGACATTCTAAAAACTAAAAAACAGTGTTTCTTCAATCCTGGTTGATTAGAGTTGATTAGTGAAATACGTTACGTTGCGCTAGTGCAACAACACATTTCGTTTCCCAGGACCGGGAGAAAGACACACTGGGTTAGAGGGAAATGTTCTTTTTCTACTGTGTTTTGTCCTACCATCTCTACTGTAAGAGTGAGTCTCCATCTCAAATGGCACCCTATTCCCTACATAGTGCAGTTAGACACATAGGGAAGACCCATAGGGAATAGGGTCTCCACAGCGTATCAATAAGATCACTGGTATTAAGTAGTAACTCCACGAGTTTATAGCCTTTTCACTGCTCGCTGTAAAATGATTCTGGGGGCCTAATCTGACGTGAGAATTACCTTGAATAATCCGGCATAATAATCTGATCCTGGGGACCTAATCTGACGTGAGAATTACCTTGAATAATCCGGCATAATAATCTGATCCTGGGGACCTAATCTGACGTGAGAATTACCTTGAATAATCCATCATAATAATCTGATCCTGGGGACCTAATCTGACATGAGAATTACCTTGAATAATCCGGCATAATAATCTGCATATTATTCTCACATTTTAGACCCTGGATGATGCTGCAACACCACTCTCTATAGGATCACAATACTAAGTCAACGGGTGCAACTGTGGTCAGAATATCCCAGCTACAGTAAAACTCTCGTCAGGTGCCAAATATGAAACAAGAATCATGTTCCCCCCAGCCACCTCACAAAAGGAATCCAGACTCAAAAACGTTTTCCCTTTTTGTGAGTTTGACCATTCTGTTCAGCGATGGATTGATGAATAATCCAGCGCCGTCGTAAATCCTCAGCGAAGTTTTGATGATAGGAAACCCGGGATTCATGCAAGTCATGATATCGTAGGGAAACGCAGACGGACAAACAGACAGACAGACAGACAGAGAGACTGCACTCTAATAAAGACTGTCCAGGAACATCTCGTTGGATGTAAGAATCTGCAGGGACAAACTTTAGGTTGTGAATCTACAGTATCAGGTTTTGAATCTAGAGTATCAGTCTATAGGTTGTGAATCTACAGTATCAGTCTATAGGTTGTGAATCTACAGTATCAGTCTATAGGTTGTGAATCTATTGTGAATCTAGAGTATCAGTCTATAGGTTGTGAATCTAAAGTATCAGTCTATAGGTTGTGAATCTAGAGTATCAGTCTATAGGTTGTGAATCTACAGTATCAGTCTATAGGTTGTGAATCTACAGTATCAGTCTATAGGTTGTGAATCTACAGTATCAGTTAATAGGTTGTGAATCTACAGTATCAGGTTGTGAATCTACAGTATCAGTCTATAGGTTGTGAATCTACAGTATCAGTCTATAGGTTGTGAATCTACAGTATCAGTCTATAGGTTGTGAATCTAGAGTATCAGTCTATAGGTTGTGAATCTAGAGTATCAGTCTATAGGTTGTGAATCTAGAGTATCAGTCTATAGGTTGTGAATCTAGAGTATCAGTCTATAGGTTGTGAATCTAGAGTATCAGTCTATAGGTTGTGAATCTAGAGTATCGGTCTATAGGTTGTGAATCTAGAGTATCAGTCTATAGGTTGTGAATCTAGAGTATCAGTCTATAGGTTGTGAATCTACAGTATCAGTCTATAGGTTGTGAATCTACAGTATCAGTCTATAGGTTGTGATTCTACAGTATCAGGTTGTGAATCTACAGTATCAGTCTATAGGTTGTGAATCTACAGTATCAGTCTATAGGTTGTGAATCTAGAGTATCAGTCTATAGGTTGTGAATCTAAAGTATCAGTCTATAGGTTGTGAATCTAGAGTATCAGTCTATAGGTTGTGAATCTACAGTATCAGTCTATAGGTTGTGAATCTAGAGTATCAGTCTATAGGTTGTGAATCTAGAGTATCAGTCTATAGGTTGTGAATCTACAGTATCAGTCTATAGGTTGTGAATCTAGAGTATCAGTCTATAGGTTGTGAATCTAGAGTATCGGTCTATAGGTTGTGAATCTAGAGTATCAGTCTATAGGTTGTGAATCTAGAGTATCAGTCTATAGGTTGTGAATCTACAGTATCAGTCTATAGGTTGTGAATCTAAGGTATCAGACTATAGGTTGTGGATCTTTGCCTGCTATGCTTCAGGAACAGCATTACCGTATACAGTACTGTACACCGTGCTGGCCTGGTGCACTCAGCCAATGATGTATGATTGTAATAACAGACCTCTGCACCACGTTCATTACATAGCAACAGCTGAAAAGCCCTATATAGTGCACTACTGTTGACCAAGGGCCCTATTTAGAACACTACTGTAGACCAGGGCCCTATTTAGTACACTACTGTTGACCAGGGCCCTATTTAGTACACTACTGTAGACCAGGGCCCTATTTAGTACACTACTGTAGACCAGGGCCCTATTTAGTACACTACTGTAGACCAGGGCCCTATTTAGTACACTACTGTAGACCAGGGCCCTATTTAGTACACTACTGGACATAACCTCAAGTACACAGTACAAACGTTGTGAAAATATAAAAAATATTACAATATTATGTTTTTTTCCAATTCGACAAAAGTGGGAGAATAGGGATTAAAATGTACCCGCAATCAAATTATAAATGACTTACTATAATATTTCACCTTTCTTGTAACTGTAAAATAAATATGAAACAAAATTTGACCCCATTTTATTTAAACTAATGACAGAGCATTTTCTGAGCAACGCAGGAGTGATTTTGTCCCTCTGTGATCAAGAGAAAGTGATCATGCTTCAACTCTATACAATGATTTAGTATTGTTTAATGTTGAGAGCTCTAAGTCCGGCTGAAAATATGGACAGCGAGATGAAATCATATATCTGCTGGATCTGCTACACGGTCACCTTTAATATGTCATCTCTCAGGCTCCTGAGAAGAGAAGAGCAAATTCAGAGACAGCAGGGTAGCCTAGTGGTTAGAGCGTTGGACTAGTAACCGGAAGGTTGCGAGTTCAAACCCCCGAGCTGACAAGGTACAAATCTGTCGTCCTGCCCCTGAACTGGCAGTTAACCCACTCTTCCTAGGCCGTCATTGAAAATAAGAATTTGTTCTTAACTGACTTGCCTAGTTAAATAAAGGTTAAATAAAAAATAAATAAAATAAAAAGAGAAGAGCAAATTCAGAGAAGAAAAGAGCAAATAGATTCTTTGTCTGGATAGACCACTCCCTATGCAAATCTGGGGTGTGAAACCTGACACTTCAAGACAGCTGACAGAGTGGAAACAGAGAGCAGAAAGATGGGTCTTTCTGGCATTATAAAGGCATTGGACCCTTCGATGTTCACAGAGCGCTCTGTACACCAAAATGTCAGTCCAGAACCGCTCGAAATCCCCTCGGGGCCCTAGGCAACAGTAATTCATCATAAAGTCAAGGGGTGCACCCTTATTCCTGAGGTGAACCCTCCTGTCTGTCTGTCTTTGGTATGCACACTTATTCCTGAGGTGAACCCTCCTGTCCGTCTGTCTGGGTGTCCAGAGCCTGATTTGGAAAAGAACACATCGTTCTATGTAAGGTCCCAAAGTTGACAGCGCACGTCAGAGCAAAAACCAAGCCATGAAGTCGAAGGAATTAGGAATTGTCTGTAAAGCTCTGAGACAGGATTGTGTCGAGGCGCAGATCTGGAAAAGGGTACCAAAATATTTCTGCAGCATTGAAGGTCCTCAAGAACACAGTGGCCTCCATCATTTGTAAATGGAAGAAGTTTGGAACCACCAAGACTCTTCCTAGAGCTGGCCGCTGGTCCAAACTGAGCAGTCGGTGGAGAAGGGCCTTGGTCAAGGAGATGATCAAGGAGATGGTCAAGGAGCTGGTCAAGGAGGTGGTCGCTCTGAGAGGAAACTTCTGCAAGGGAATCTTTCTGTCTCCTCTTGGCCTTAACGAGGAGTTTGACTTGAAACCGTTTTTATAGTTTCACTATATCCAAATTGTGTTTTTTTTTATCCAACTGAATATTGTGTATATATGTGTATTATTGTATATTATTCTAATATCATATCTTTTTATACATTGAATGTTAATATTGTGAACCTATGCATTTTTTTAACCTCCTGTATCAGGAAGTGATGTCACTGAGTACTGCCCTGTCACGACATGGCCCTTCGTGGCTGCCCACCTCTCTCACTCTCTCTCCCTCCACAGGTTTTACACCAGTCATAAATTCCTGGCAGAAACTCTCTCTTCGCTGCCATGGAGTACTGAGGGAGAGAGCCTATGTAGAACAAAGACATTCTTCTTGCCAAAACTCCTAATCACCAAAATTGGAGAATTAAACAATATTACTATTTTTGAGAATGGGGGAATGGTCCGTGGACACCTAAGGGACAGTCATGTCGAGTTTGTTTCATTTGGTGATCTCATGAAGGACAGGAAACAGACATTACTGTGTCTTTGTACACTTCTTAGTTATGCTGTTTGCATCTGATGGTTGTATAAAATCTATGAGTGATTATGAATATGAACCTATTTGTGAGAAGATGTAATGTGATGTTGGCCTTCTAAACGAGATACTCATTCCCGCGTTGAAATTAAATCTACAAACTAAGCGGTCGCGAGCGGTCGCATCTGCACTCGGTCCGCAGGTAGTATTACATTTCATTACATTTCATTATAGTACAACGGTTTGATTTGTCTAATCTTAGCAATTTCTTCTTAGCTAGCTACATAGCCGTCTTTGTATCATAGATAATTGCGTAATTATCGTATTTCGTCGTCCTAACGCAGTCTACACTGCCCTGCAGCTAGCCAGCTAGCTAATGTCCACCGTTAGCTAGTCCACCGTCTACCGATTAGCAGCACAACTATTACACTCAACTGAACGACTTGATTAGTGTAGTGTTAGCTAGCTACATAGTTGTCTTTGCTGTCTTCGTATCCAAGATAATTGTGTAGTTTAGAGTGTGTAGTTTTAGAGTGATTATCTTAATTTACCGAGGTTAGCTAGCCAGCTATTTGTCGTCCTTAACGTAGGAGACACTGCTAGCTAGCCAACAGCTAGCCAACGTCTACCGAACAGAACTTCCGCACTCAACAATCCGGTCGCATTTCGCTTCGCTCCACAGGTAGTATCACATTTTTCATTTCATTTCATTACAGTACAACGGCTTGATTTGTTTGATCGTAGCTAGCTACATAGCCGTCTTTGTATCAAAGATAATTGTGTAGTCTAGAGCGATTTTCTAGGTTACCTAGCCAGCTATTGTCGTTCTTTTAACGCAACGTAACGTAATCAACACTGCTAGCTAGCCAGCTAGCCCCCGAATCAACAACGCAGCCACTGCCAGCTAGCCTACAAAGTCAACAACGCAGCCACTGCCAGCTAGCCTAATTCAGCAGTACTGTATCATTTTTAATCATTTTAGTCAATAAGATTCTTGCTACGAAAGCTCAACTTTCTGAACATTCGAGACGTGTAGTCCACTTGTCATTCCAATCTCCTTTGCATTAGCGTAGCCTCTTCTGTAGCCTGTCAACTATGTGTCTGTCTATCCCTGTTCTCTCCTCTCTGCACAGACCATACAAACGCTCCACACCGCGTGGCCGCGGCCACCTAATCTGGTGGTCCCAGCGCGCACGACCCACGTGGAGTTCCAGGTCTCCGGTAGCCTCTGGAACTGCCGATCTGCGGCCAACAAGGCAGAGTTCATCTCAGCCTATGCCCCCCTCCAGTCCCTCGACTTCTTGGCACTGACGGAAACATGGATCACCACAGATAACACTGCTACTCCTACTGCTCTCTCTTCGTCCGCCCACGTGTTCTCGCACACCCCGAGAGCTTCTGGTCAGCGGGGTGGTGGCACCGGGATCCTCATCTCTCCCAAGTGGTCATTCTTTCTTTTTCCCCTTACCCATCTGTCTATCGCCTCCTTTGAATTCCATGCTGTCACAGTTACCAGCCCTTTCAAGCTTAACATCCTTATCATTTATCGCCCTCCAGGTTCCCTCGGAGAGTTCATCAATGAGCTTGATGCCTTGATAAGCTCCTTTCCTGAGGACGGCTCACCTCTCACAGTTCTGGGCGACTTTAACCTCCCCACGTCTACCTTTGACTCATTCCTCTCTGCCTCCTTCTTTCCACTCCTCTCCTCTTTTGACCTCTCCCTCTCACCTTCCCCCCCTACTCACAAGGCAGGCAACACGCTCGACCTCATCTTTACTAGATGCTGTTCTTCCACTAACCTCATTGCAACTCCCCTCCAAGTCTCCGACCACTACCTTGTATCCTTTTCCCTCTCGCTCTCATCCAACACTTCCCACACTGCCCCTACTCGGATGGTATCGCGCCGTCCCAACCTTCGCTCTCTCTCCCCCGCTACTCTCTCCTCTTCCATCCTATCATCTCTTCCCTCTGCTCAAACCTTCTCCAACCTATCTCCTGATTCTGCCTCCTCAACCCTCCTCTCCTCCCTTTCTGCATCCTTTGACTCTCTATGTCCCCTATCCTCCAGGCCGGCTCGGTCCTCCCCTCCCGCTCCGTGGCTCGACGACTCATTGCGAGCTCACAGAACAGGGCTCCGGGCAGCCGAGCGGAAATGGAGGAAAACTCGCCTCCTGCGGACCTGGCATCCTTTCACTCCCTCCTCTCTACATTTTCCTCTTCTGTCGCTGCTGCTAAAGCCACTTTCTACCACTCTAAATTCCAAGCATCTGCCTCTAACCCTAGGAAGCTCTTTGCCACCTTCTCCTCTCTCCTGAATCCTCCTCCCCCTCCCCCCTCCTCCCTCTCTGCAGATGACTTCGTCAACCATTTTGAAAAGAAGGTCGACGACATCCGATCCTCGTTTGCTATGTCAAACGACACCGCTGGTTCTGCTCACACTGCCCTACCCTGTGCTCTGACCTCTTTCTCCCCTCTCTCTCCAGATGAATTCTCGCGTCTTGTGACGGCCGGCCGCCCAACAACCTGCCCGCTTGACCCTATCCCCTCCTCTCTTCTCCAGACCATTTCCGGAGACCTTCTCCCTTACCTCACCTCGCTCATCAACTCATCCCTGACCGCTGGCTACGTCCCTTCCGTCTTCAAGAGAGCGAGAGTTGCACCCCTTCTGAAAAAACCTACACTTGATCCCTCCGATGTCAACAACTACAGACCAGTATCCCTTCTTTCTTTTCTCTCCAAAACCCTTGAACGTGCCGTCCTTGGCCAACTCTCCCGCTATCTCTCTCAGAATGACCTTCTTGATCCAAATCAGTCAGGTTTCAAGACTAGTCATTCAACTGAGACTGCTCTTCTCTGTATCACGGAGGCGCTCCGCACTGCTAAAGCTAACTCTCTCTCCTCTGCTCTAATCCTTCTAGACCTATCGGCTGCCTTCGATACTGTGAACCATCAGATCCTCCTCTCCACCCTCTCCGAGTTGGGCATCTCCGGCGCGGCCCACGCTTGGATTGCGTCCTACCTGACAGGTCGCTCCTACCAGGTGGCGTGGCGAGAATCCGTCTCCTCACCACGTGCTCTCACCACTGGTGTCCCCAGGGCTCTGTTCTAGGCCCTCTCCTATTCTCGCTATACACCAAGTCACTTGGCTCTGTCATAACCTCACATGGTCTCTCCTATCATTGCTATGCAGACGACACACAATTAATCTTCTCCTTTCCCCCTTCTGATGACCAGGTGGCGAATCGCATCTCTGCATGTCTGGCAGACATATCAGTGTGGATGACGGATCACCACCTCAAGCTGAACCTCGGCAAGACGGAGCTGCTCTTCCTCCCGGGGAAGGACTGCCCGTTCCATGATCTCGCCATCACGGTTGACAACTCCACTGTGTCCTCCTCCCAGAGCGCTAAGAACCTTGGCGTGATCCTGAACAACACCCTGTCGTTCTCAACTAACATCAAGGCGATGGCCCGTTCCTGTAGGTTCATGCTCTACAACATCCGCAGAGTACGACCCTGCCTCACACAGGAAGCGGCGCAGGTCCTAATCCAGGCACTTGTCATCTCCCGTCTGGATTACTGCAACTCGCTGTTGGCTGGGCTCCCTGCCTGTGCCATTAAACCCCTACAACTCATCCAGAACGCCGCAGCCCGTCTGGTGTTCAACCTTCCCAAGTTCTCTCACGTCACCCCGCTCCTCCGCTCTCTCCACTGGCTTCCAGTTGAAGCTCGCATCCGCTACAAGACCATGGTGCTTGCCTACGGAGCTGTGAGGAGAACGGCACCTCAGTACCTCCAGGCTCTGATCAGGCCCTACACCCAAACAAGGGCACTGCGTTCATCCACCTCTGGCCTGCTCGCCTCCCTACCACTGAGGAAGTACAGTTCCCGCTCAGCCCAGTCAAAACTGTTCGCTGCTCTGGCCCCCCAATGGTGGAACAAACTCCCTCACGACGCCAGGACAGCGGAGTCAATCACCACCTTCCGGAGACACCTGAAACCCCACCTCTTTAAGGAATACCTAGGATAGGATAAAGTAATCCTTCTCACCCCCCCTTAAAAGATTTAGATGCACTATTGTGAAGTGGCTGCTCCACTGGATGTCATAAGGTGAATGCACCAATTTGTAAGTCGCTCTGGATAAGAGCGTCTGCTAAATGACTTAAATGTAAATGTAAATGTCTCTCCACCAACTGACCCAGTCCTACAGTATTATAAACAGCCTCGTGTCTCTCCACCAACTGACCCAGTCCTACAGTATTAGAAACAGCCTCGTGTCTCTCCACCAACTGACCCAGTCCTACAGTATTATAAACAGCCTCGTGTCTCTCCGCCAACTGACTGAGAGACACATTAGGGATTAACCCTAATTAACCCTCCTGTCTCTCCACCAACTGACCCAGTCCTACAGTATTATAAACAGCCTCGTGTCTCTCCACCAACTGACCCCAGTCCTACAGTATTATAAACAAAATGTGTCTCTGAAACATTAACATCAACAATTTTTTTCATAAAAAGTAATTATTTTTTAGGGGGGGGGGTTTTCGAGAAAGATGCTTGTTTACAGTACTTTTGTTCCTGTAATTGATTATGGAGATATGTTAGTAAGTTTTTATTTATAAGGCCATATTGAGACAGCTACCATTTTACTGTGTTTTGTTGATGGTGCCTAAGACCCGTGCAGATTTAGGGAAAAAAGTTTTACAGTTCTTTGCCCCTTCTACTTGGAATAAGATTCAAAAGGTCCTGAATTACAGGAGCTCACCCCTTTAAAGTAGTTTAAAGTTTCACACTACGATGGAAAACAACGTGGGGGTCTGTCAATGTGTATATTGCTGTTCAATACGTTGTCTGATGTGTCCAGCTTGAGAAAAGCACTTAACCCTAATTGTTCCTGTAAGATGCTCTAGATAAGCGTGTCTGATAAAACCTGGTAACAATACAAAACAAATAGATATGACTGAGTGATGTCCTCGGTTTCTTGGGGACCTCTTGGGGACCTGACAGATGACTGAGTGATGTCCTCGGTTTATTGGGGACCTCTTGGGGACCTGACAGATGAATGAGTGATGTCCTCGGTTTATTGGGGACCTGACAGATGACAGAGTGATGTCCTCGGTTTCTTGGGGACCTGACAGATGAATGAGTGATGTCCTCGGTTTATTGGGGACCTGACAGATGAATGAGTGATGTCCTCGGTTTCTTGGGGACCTGACAGATGAATGAGTGATGTCCTCGGTTTCTTGGGGACCTGACAGATGAATGAGTGATGTCCTCGGTTTATTGGGGACCTGACAGATGAATGAGTGATGTCCTCGGTTTCTTGGGGACCTGACAGATGAATGAGTGATGTCCTCGGTTTATTGGGGACCTGACAGATGACAGAGTGATGTCCTCGGTTTCTTGGGGACCTGACAGATGAATGAGTGATGTCCTCGGTTTCTTGGGGACCTGACAGATGAATGAGTGATGTCCTCGGTTTCTTGGGGACCTGACAGATGACTGAGTGATGTCCTCGGTTTCTTGGGGACCTGACAGATGAATGAGTGATGTCCTCGGTTTATTGGGGACCTGACAGATGAATGAGTGATGTCCTCGGTTTCTTGGGGACCTGACAGATGAATGAGTGATGTCCTCGGTTTATTGGGGACCTGACAGATGACAGAGTGATGTCCTCGGTTTCTTGGGGACCTGACAGATGAATGAGTGATGTCCTCGGTTTCTTGGGGACCTGACAGATGAATGAGTGATGTCCTCGGTTTCTTGGGGACCTGACAGATGACTGAGTGATGTCCTCGGTTTCTTGGGGACCTGACAGATGACTGAGTGATGTCCTCGGTTTATTGGGGACCTGACAGATGACTGAGTGATGTCCTCGGTTTCTTGGGGACCTGACAGATGAATGAGTGATGTCCTCGGTTTATTGGGGACCTGACAGATGACAGA